>NC_081184.1:3488968-3832101 GCF_029867415.1 Vicia villosa
TGTGCTATACTACATAAATACACGAAGTACGATAAACTTGCATACATTGATATTTTGGAAGATTTTTGGTGTGATATAAACTACATAAATGTCACAAAGTTTGTTAAACTTGCAAAATTTGGTCTTTAGAAGAGTTTCGTGTGTTATACTACATAAAAGGCATGAAGTTCGTTAAACTTGCAAAAACTTGATAATTTGAAATATTTTTGTGTGATCTACTACATGAAAGCCAAGAAGTTCGATAAACATGCATACATTGGTATTTTGGAAGATTTTCGTGTGCTATAATAAATAAAAGTCACGAAGTTATGTACACTTGCAAAATTGGGGTTTTTGAAGATTTTATATGCTATACTACATAAAAGTGACGAAGTTTGTTAAAATTGCAAAGTTTGGCATTTTTGAAGATTATCGTGTGCTATATACTACATAAAATTCACGAAAAATAGACTCCTGCCTTTTCCTCTACAAGATTTTAGGTTCCGTTCCGCCGGTTTCGATAAACTTGCAAACTTTGATATTTTGGAAGATTTTCATGTGCTATACTACATAAAATACACGAAGTTCTATAAACTTGCATACATTGGTATTTTGGAATATTTTCGTGTGCTATACAACATAAAAGTCAGGAGGTTCGTTAAAGTTGCAAAATTTGGTCTTTTTGAAGATTTTATTTGCTATACTACATAAAAGTCACTTAGTTCGTTAAACTTGCCAAGTTTGGTATTTTTGATGATTTTTGTGTGCTATATACTACATAAAATTCACGAAGTTCGAAAACATTCAAACAGTGGTATTTTGGAAGATTTTAATGTGTTATACTACATAAAACTCACGAAGTTCGTTAAATTTGTAAAGTTTGGTCTTTTTGAATATTTTTCGTGTGGTATACTACATAGAATTCATGAAGTTCGTTAAACTTGCATACATTGGAATTTTTGATGATTTTCGTGTGCTATACTACATAAAAGTCACGAAGTTCGTTAACATTGCAAACTTTTTAATTTTGCAAAATTTTTGTGTAGTATACTACATAAAATACACAAAGTTCGTTTAACTTGCAATCTATGGTATTTTGGAAGATTTCCATGGGCTATACTACATAAATACACGAAGTACGATAAACTTGCATACATTGATATTTTGGAAGATTTTTCGTGAGATATAAACAACATAAATGTCACAAAGTTTGTTAAACTTGCAAAATTTGGTATTTTTGATGATTTTCGTGTGCTATATCACATGGAAGATTTCCATGTGCTATACTACATAAATACACGAAGTACGATAAACTTGCATACATTGATATTTTGGAAGATTTTTCGTGTGATTTAAACTACATAAATGTCACGAAGTTTGTTAAACTTGCAAAATTTGGTCTTTTTGAAGATTTTCGTGTGCTATACTTCATAAAAGGCATGGAGTTCCTTAAACTTGCAAAAACTTGATAATTTGAAAGATTTTTGTGTGCTATACTACATGAAAGCCAAGAAGTTCGAAAAACATGCATACATTGGTATTTTGGAAGATTTTCGTGTGCTATAATAAATAAAAGTCACGAAATTATTTACACTTGCAAAATTGGGCTTATTGAAGATTTTCTATGCTATACTACATAAAAGTAACGAAGTTTGTTAAAATCCCAAAGTTTGGTATTTTTGAAGATTATCGTGTGCTATATACTACATAAAATTCAAGAAATTCGATACACTTGCAAAGTTTGGTATTTTGGAAGATTTTCATAAGCTATAATACATAAATACACGAAGTACGATAAACTTGCATACATTGATATTTTGGAAGATTTTTCGTGTGATATAAACTACATGAATGTCACAAAGTTTTTAAACTTGCAAAATTTGGTATTTTTGATGATTTTCGTGTGCTATAGCACATAGAAGATTTCCATGTGCTATACTACATAAATACACGAAGTACGATAAACTTGCATACATTGATATTTTGGAAGATTTTTCGTGTGATATAAACTACATAAATGTTCATAAGTTTGTTAAACTTGCAAAATTTGGTATTTTTGAAGATTTTCGTGTGCTATACTTCATAAAAGGCATGGAGTTCCTTAAACTTGCAAAAACTTGATAATTTGAAAGATTTTTGTGTGCTATACTACATGAAAGCCAAGAAGTTCGAAAAACATGCACACATTGGTATTTTGGAAGATTTTCGTGTGCTATGATAAATAAAAGTCACGAAATTATTTACACTTGCAAAATTGGGCTATTTAAATATTTTCTATGCTATACTACATAAAAGTAACGAAGTTTGTTAAAATTCCAAAGTATGGTATTTTTGAAGATTATCGTGTGCTATATACTACATAAAATTCAAGAAATTCGATAAACTTGCAAAGTTTGGTATTTTGGAAGATTTTCATAAGCTATACTACATAAAATACACGAAGTTCTATAAACTTCCATACATTGGTATTTTGGAAGATTTCCGTGTGCTATACAACATAAAAGTCACGAAGTTCGTTAAAGTTGCAAAATTTGGTCTTTTTGAAGATTTTCGTGTGCTATACTACATAAAAGTCACTAAGTTCGTTAAACTTGCAAAGTTTGGTATTTTTGATGATTTTCGTGTGCTATATACTACATAAAATTATCGAAGTTTGATAAACTTGCAAACATTGGTATTTTGGAAGATTTTAATGTGTTATACTACATCAAGCTCACGAAGTTCGTTAAATTTGTAAAGTTTGGTCTTTTTGAAGATTTTTCGTGTGCTATACTACATAAAAGTCATGAAGTTCGTTAAACTTGCATACATTGGAATTTTTGATGATTTTCGTGTGCTATACTACATAAAAGTCACAAAGTTCGTTAAACTTGCAAACTTTTAATTTTGCAAGATTTTCTTGTCGTATACTACAAAAAGTACACAAAGCTCGTTAATTTTGCAATATTTGGTATTTTTCAAGATTTCCATGTGCTATACTACATAAATACACGAAGTACGATAAACTTGCATACATTGATATTTTGGAAGATTTTTGGTGTGATATAAACTACATAAATGTCACAAAGTTTGTTAAACTTGCAAAATTTGGTCTTTAGAAGCGTTTCGTGTGTTATACTACATAAAAGGCATGAAGTTCATTAACCTTGCAAAAACTTGATAATTTGAAAGATTTTTGTGTGATATACTACATGAAAGCCAAGAAGTTCGATAAACATGCATACATTGGTATTTTGGAAGATTTTCGTGTGCTATAATAAATAAAAGTCACGAAGTTATTTACACTTGCAAAATTGGGGTTTTTGAAGATTTTCTATGCTATACTACATAAAAGTGACGAAGTTTGTTAAAATTGCAAAGTTTGGCATTTTTGAAGATTATCGTGTGCTATATACTACATAAAATTCACGAAAAATAGACTCCTGCCTTTTCCTCTACAAGATTTTAGGTTCCGTTCCGTCGGTTTCGATAAACTTGCAAACTTTGATATTTTGGAAAATTTTCATGTGCTATACTACATAAAATACACGAAGTTCTATAAACTTGCATACATTGGTATTTTGGAATATTTTCGTGTGCTATACAACATAAAAGTCACAAGGTTCGTTAAAGATGCAAAATTTGGTTTTTTTGAAGATTTTTGTGTGCTATACTACATAAAAGTCACTTAGTTCGTTAAACTTGCAAAGTTTGGTATTTTTGATGATTTTTGTGTGCTATATACTACATAAAATTCACGAAGTTCGAAAACTTTCAAACAATGGTATTTTGGAAGATTTTAATGTGTTATACTACATAAAACTCACGAAGTTCGTTAAATTTGTAAAGTTTGGTCTTTTTGAAGATTTTTCGTGTGCTATACTACATAGAATTCATGAAGTTCGTTAAACTTGCATACATTGGAATTTTTGATGATTTTCGTGTGCTATACTACATAAAAGTCACGAAGTTCGTTAAACTTGCAAACTTTTTAATTTTGCAAGATTTTCGTGTCGTATACTACATAAAATACACAAAGTTCGTTTAACTTGCAATCTATGGTATTTTGGAAGATTTCCATGGGCTATACTACATAAATACACGAAGTACGGTAAACTTGCATAAATTTATATTTTGGAAGATTTTTCGTGTGATATAAACTACATAAATGTCACAAAGTTAGATAAACTTGTAAAATTTTGTATTTTTGATGATTTTCGTGTGCTATACTACATAAAAGGCATGAAGTTCATTAAACTTGCATAAACTTGATAATTTGAAATATTTTTGTGTGCTATACTACATGAAAGCCAAGAAGTTCGATAAACATGCATACATTGGTATTTTGGAAGATTTTCGTGTGCTATAATAAATAAAAGTCACGAAGTTATTTACACTTGCAAAATTGGGGTTTTTTAAGATTTTATATGCTATACTACATAAAAGTGACGAAGTTTGTTAAAATTGCAAAGTTTGGCATTTTTGAAGATTATCGTGTGCTATATACTACATAAAATTCACGAAATTCGATAAACTTGCATACTTTGATATTTTGGAGGATTTTCATGTGCTTTACTACATAAAATACACGAAGTTCTATAAACTTGCAAACATTGGTATTTTGGAAGATTTTAATGTGTTATACTACATCAAACTCACGAAGTTCATTAAATTTGTAAAGTTTGGGCTTTTTGAAGATTTTTCGTGTGCTATACTACATAAAAGTCATGAAGTTCGTTAAACTTGCATACATCGGAATTTTTGATGATTTTCGTGTGCTATACTACATAAAAGTCACGAAGTTCGTTAAACTTGCAAACTTTTAATTTTGCAAGATTTTCGTGTCGTATACTACCAAAAATACACAAAGCTCGTTAATTTTGCAATATTTGGTATTTTTGAAGATTTCCATGTGTTATACTACATAAATACACGAAGTACGATAAACTTGCATACATTGATATTTTGGAAGATTTTTGGTGTGATATAAACTACATAAATGTCACAAAGTTTGTTAAACTTGCAAAATTTGGTCTTTAGAAGATTTTTCGTGTGTTATACTACATAAAAGGAATGAAGTTCGTTAAACTTGCAAAAACTTGATAATTTGAAAGATTTTTGTGTGATCTACTACATGAAAGCCAAGAAGTTCGATAAACATGCATACATTGCTATTTTGGAAGATTTTCGTGTGCTTTAATAAATAAAAGTCACGAAGTTATTTACACTTGCAAAATTGGGGTTTTTGAAGATTTTCTATGCTATACTACATAAAAGTGACGAAGTTTGTTAAAATTGCAAAGTTTGGCATTTTTGAAGATTATCGTGTGCTATATACTACATAAAATCCACGAAAAATAGACTCCTTCCTTTTCCTCTACAAGATTTTAGGTTTCGTTCCGTCGGTTTCGATAAACTTGCAAACTTTGATATTTTGGAAGATTTTCATGTGCTATACTACATAAAATACACGAAGTTCTATAAACTTGCATACATTGGTATTTTGGAATATTTTCGTGTGCAATACAACATAAAAGTCACGAGGTTCGTTAAAGTTGCAAAATTTGATCTTTTTGAAGATTTTCGTGTGCTATACTACATAAAAGTCACTAAGTTCGTTAAACTTGCAAAGTTTGGTATTTTTGATGATTTTCGTGTGCTATATACTACATAAAATCCACGAACTTCGAAAACTTTCAAACAGTGGTATTTTGGAAGATTTTAATGTGTTATACTACATAAAACTCCCGATGTTCGTTAAATTTATAAAGTTTGGTCTTTTTGAAGATTTTTCGTGTGCTATACTACATAGAAGTCATGAAGTTCGTTAAACTTGCATACATTGGAATTTTTGATGATTTTCGTGAGCTATACTACATAAAAGTCACGAAGTCGTTAAACTTGTAAACTTTTTAATTTTGCAAAGATTTTCGTGTCGTATACTACATAAAATACACAAAGTTCGTTAAACTTGCAATCTATGGTATTTTGGAAGATTTCCATGTGATATACTACATAAATACACGAAGTACGATAAACTTGCATACATTGATATTTTGGAAGATTTTTCGTCTTTGGAAGATTTTCGTGTGCTATACTACATAAAAGGCATAAAGTTCGTTAAACTTGCGAAAACTTGATAATTTGAAAGATTTTTGTGTGCTATACTACATGAAAGCCAAGAAGTTCGATAAACATGCATACATTGGTATTTTGGAAGATTTTCGTGTGCTATAATAAATAAAAGTCACGAAGTTATTTACACTTGCAAAATTGGGGTTTTTGAAGATTTTATATGCTATACTACATAAAAGTGACGAAGTTTGTTAAAATTGCAAAGTTTGGCATTTTTGAAGATTATCGTGTGCTATATACTACATAAAATTCACGAAATTCGATAAACTTGCAAACTTTGATATTTTGGAAGATTTTCATGTGCTATACTACATAAAATACACGAAGTTCTATAAACTTGCACACATTGGTATTTTGGAATATTTTCGTGTGCTATACAACATAAAAGTCACGAAGTTCGTTAAAGTTGCAAAATTTAGTCTTTTTGAAGATTTCCGTGTGCAATACTACATTAAAGTCACTAAGTTCGTTAAACTTGCCAAGTTTGATATTTTTGATGATTTTCGTGTGCTACATACAACATAAAATTCACGAAGTTCGATAAACTTGCAAACATTGGTATTTTGGAAGATTTTAATGTGTTATACTACATAAAACTCACGAAGTTCGTTAAATTTGTAAAATTTGGTCTTTTTAAAGATTTTTCGTGTGCTTTACTACATAGAAGTCATGAAGTTCGTTAAACTTGCATACATTGGAATTTTTGATGATTTTCGTGTGCTATACTACATAATAGTCACGAAGTTCGTTAACCTTGCAAACTTTGTAATTTTGCAAGATTTTCGTGTCGTATACTACATAAAATACACAAAGTTCGTTAAACTTGCAATCTATGGTATTTTTGAAGATTTCCATGTGATATACTATATAAATACACGAAGTACGATAAACTTGCATACATTGATGTTTTGGAAGATTTTTCGTGTGATATAAACTACATAAATGTCACAAAGTTTGTTAAACTTGCAAAATTTGGTATTTTTGATGATTTTCGTGTGCTATAGCACATGGAAGATTTCCATGTGCTATACTACATAAATACACGAAGTACGATAAACTTGCATACATTGATATTTTGGAAGATTTTTCGTCTGATATAAACTACATAAATGTCACGAAGTTTGTTAAACTTGCAAAATTTGGTCTTTTTGAAGATTTTCGTGTGCTATACTTCATAAAAGGCATGGAGTTCCTTCAACTTGCAAAAACTTGATAATTTGAAAGATTTTTGTGTGCTATACTACATGAAAGCCAAGAAGTTCCAAAAATATGCATACATTGGTATTTTGGAAGATTTTCGTGTTCTATAATAAATAAAATCACGAAATTATTTACACTTGCGAAATTGGGCTTTTTGAAGATTTTCTATGCTATACTACATAAAAGTAACGAAGTTTGTTAAAATTCCAAAGTTTGGTATTTTTGAAGATTATCGTGTGCTATATACTACATAAAATTCAAGAAATTCGATACACTTGCAAAGTTTGGTATTTTGGAAGATTTTCATAAGCTATACTACATAAAATACACGAAGTTCTATAAACTTCCATACATTGGTATTTTGGAAGATTTCCGGGTGCTATTCAACATAAAAGTCACGAAGTTCGTTAAAGTTGCAAAATTTGGTCTTTTTGAAGATTTTTGTGTGCTATACTACATAAAAGTCACTAAGTTCGTTAAACTTGCAAAGTTTGGTATTTTTGATGATTTTCGTGTGCTATATACTACATAAAATTATCGAAGTTTGATAAACTTGCAAACATTGGTATTTTGGAAGATTTTAATGTGTTATACTACATCAAACTCACGAAGTTCGTTAAATTTGTAAAGTTTGGTCTTTTTGAAGATTTTTCGTGTGCTATACTACATAAAAGTCATGAAGTTCGTTAAACTTGCATACATTGGAATTTTTGATGATTTTCGTGTGCTATACTACATAAAAGTCACGAAGTTCGCTAAACTTGCAAACTTTTAATTTTGCAAGATTTTCGTGTCGTATACTACAAAATATACACAAAGCTCGTTAATTTTGCAATATTTGGTGTTTTATAAGATTTCCATGTGCTATACTACATAAATACACGAAGTACGATAAACTTCTATACATTGATATTTTGGAAGATTTTTGGTGTGATATAAACTACATAAATGTCACAAAGTTTGTTAAACTTGCAAAATTTGGTCTTTAGAAGATTTTCGTGTGTTATACTACATAAAAGGCATGAAGTTCGTTAAACTTGGAAAAACTTGATAATTTGAAAGATTTTTGTGTGATATACTACATGAAATCCAAGAAGTTCGATAAACATGCATACATTGGTATTTTGGAAGATTTTCGTGTGATATAATAAATAAAAGTCACGAAGTTATTTACACTTGCAAAATTGGGGTTTTTGAAGATTTTCTATGCTATACTACATAAAAGTGACGAAGTTTGTTAAAATTGCAAAGTTTGGCATTTTTGAAGATTATCGTGTGCTATATACTACATAAAATCCACGAAAAATAGACTCCTTCCTTTTCCTCTACAAGATTTTAGGTTCCGTTCCGTCGGTTTCGATAAACTTGCAAACTTTGATATTTTGGAAGATTTTCATGTGCTATACTACATAAAATACACGAAGTTCTATAAACTTGCATACATTGGTATTTTGGAATATTTTCGTGTGCAATACAACATAAAAGTCACGAGGTTCGTTAAAGTTGCAAAATTTGGTCTTTTTGAAGATTTTCGTGTGCTATACTACATAAAAGTCACTAAGTTCGTTAAACTTGCAAAGTTTGGTATTTTTGATGATTTTCGTGTGCTATATACTACATAAAATCCACGAACTTCAAAAACTTTCAAACAGTGGTATTTTGGAAGATTTTAATGTGTTATTGTTTACGGTGATTTCCGGTAAAAAACCGCTAGTCTTCCAAATTATAATAAATATGATTTGGTTACTCGCAGGATCGACTAGATTGATCCTAGGACATAGTCAAAAAGATTGTTATTTATGATGATTCGAACCATGTTTATGATTTGCCTTGAAAATAAGAATTACTCAATCGAAACAATAAAGGTTAGCAATCACTTGGTTATACACGTAAATATAACTTCAGCGAAAGGTAAGTCAAGATAAAACATAAGACAAAAACTGTAAAAGTGCAAGAATCTTAAAGTGCAGAAATGTTAAATACTTCAAAGATAAATAACATGAAAATAAAGAGTGCAGGAATGTAAATGGCAGGAAGTAAACGAAATGCAATAATATCGAAAGATACTTGAAAATAAAGGAAACTACACATGTATTAAAATGGTGGTGGTGTCATACGTACATTTCTCAGCGAACTCTTTCTCTTAACACTTGATACTTGAGTAATATGTGAGTGATTTGTACAAAATGAACACACTGAATCCTAACATTAGAACCCTTATTTATACTAGTTTCGACCTTAACGGTCCTACGCTAATCTAATGCCACGTTTCTCATGAGAATCCCCGGAAAGCCATCTGTCTCGGGACAGTTATGCAAACTTCTTCGAATTTCAAATCCTCCCGCCTGAATCCTCCTTCGACGCGTGGCAATATAACTTAACATTAAAATACCACGAAAACACGCTAAGCATCAGTTCTTAACATATTTCGTAAAAATTTTCTAAGACCCGAAGATATACACTCCTACTAGCTTCAGCATTCACTATCTCCGTTATGACTTAAAATTCTTCATCCTCGAAACATGGCCATCAGGAGCCATTTTATCTTCAAAGACGGTCATCAGCAACCATCCTCCTTCGAGTCTTTACCCTTCGAAGGATCATATTTGCAAAACGAAATCTTCAGCTAACAGTTATACTACATAAAACTCACGAAGTTCGTTAAATTTATAAAGTTTGGTCTTTTTGAAGATTTTTCGTGTGCTATACTACATAGAAGTCATGAAGTTCGTTAAACTTGCATACATTGGAATTTTTGATGATTTTCGTGTGCTATACTACATAAAAGTCACGAAGTCGTTAAACTTGTAAACTTTTTAATTTTGCAAATATTTTCGTGTCGTATACTACATAAGATCCACAAAGTTCGTTAAACTTGCAATCTATGGTATTTTGGAAGATTTCCATGTGCTATACTACATAAATACACGAAGTACGATAAACTTGCATACATTGATATTTTGGAAGATTTTTCGTGTGATATAAACTACATAAATGTCACAAAGTTTGTTAAACTTGCAAAATTTGGTCTTTGGAAGATTTTCGTGTGCTATAATACATAAAAGGCATAAAGTTCGTTAAACTTGCAAAAACTTGATAATTTGAAAGATTTTTGTGTGCTATACTACAAGAAAGCCAAGAAGTCGATAAACATGCATACATTGGTATTTTGGAAGATTTTCGTGTGCTATAATAAATAAAAGTCACGAAGTTATTTATACTTGCTAAATTGGGGTTTTTGAAGATTTTATATGCTATACTACATAAAAGTGACGAAGTTTGTTAAAATTGCAAAGTTTGGCATTTTTTAAGATTATCGTGTGCTATATACTACATAAAATTCATGAAATTCGATAAACTTGCAAACTTTGATATTTTGGAAGATTTTCATGTGCTATACTACATAAAATACCCGAAGTTCTATAAACTTGAATACATTGGTATTTTGGAATATTTTCGTGTGCTATACAACATAAAAGTCACGAAGTTCGTTAAAGTTGCAAAATTTAGTCTTTTTGAAGATTTCCGTGTGCTATACTACATAAAAGTCACTAAGTTCGTTAAACTTGCCAAGTTTGGTATTTTAGATGATTTTCGTGTGCTACATACTACATAAAATTCACGAAGCTCGGTAAACTTGCAAACATTGGTATTTTGGAAGATTTTTCGTGTGATATAAACTACATAAATGTCACAAAGTTTGTTAAACTTGCAAAATTTGGTATTTTTGATGATTTTCGTGTGCTATACTACATAAATACACGAGGTACGATAAACTTGCATACATTGATATTTTGGAAGATTTTTCATGTGATATAAACTACATAAATGTTCATAAGTTAGTTAAACTTGCAAAATTTGGTATTTTTGAAGATTTTCGTGTGCTATACTTCATAAAAGGCATGGAGTTCCTTAAACTTGCAAAAACTTGATAATTTGAAAGATTTTTGTGTGCTATACTACATGAAAGCCAAGAAGTTCGAAAAACATGCATACATTGGTATTTTGGAAGATTTTCGTGTGCTATAATAAATAAATGTCACGAAATTATTTACACTTGCAAAATTGGGCTTTTTGAATATTTTCTATGCTATACTACATAAAAGTAACGAGGTTTGTTAAAATTCCAAAGTATGGTATTTTTGAAGATTATCGTGTGCTATATACTACATAAAATTCAAGAAATTCGATAAACTTGCAAAGTTTGGTATTTTGGAAGATTTTCATAAGCTATACTACATAAAATACAGGAAGTTCTATAAACTTCCATACATTGGTATTTTGGAAGATTTCTGTGTGCAATACAACATAAAAGTCACGAAGTTCGTTAAAGTTGCAAAATTTGGTCTTTTTGAAGATTTTTGTGTGCTATACTACATAAAAGTCACTAAGTTCGTTAAACTTGCAAAGTTTGGTATTTTTGATGATTTTCGTGTGCTATATACTACATAAAATTATCGAAGTTCGATAAACTTGCAAACATTGGTATTTTGGAAGATTTTAATGTGTTATACTACATCAAACTCACGAAGTTTGTTAAATTTGTAAAGTTTGGTCTTTTTGAAGATTTTTCGTGTGCTATACTACATAAAATTCATGAAGTTCGTTAAACTTGCATACATTGGAATTTTTGATGATTTTCGTGTGCTATACTACATAAAAGTCACGAAGTTCGTTAAACTTGCAAGCTTTAAATTTTGCAAGATTTTCGTGTCGTATACTACAAAAAATACACAAAGCTCGTTAATTTTGCAATATTTGGTATTTTTGAAGATTTCCATGTGCTCTACGACATAAATACACGAAGTACGATAAACTTGCATACATTGATATTTTGGAAGATTTTTGGTGTGATATAAACTACATAAATGTCACAAAGTTTGTTAAACTTGCAAAATTTGGTCTTTAGAAGAGTTTCGTGTGTTATACTACATAAAAGGCATGAAGTTCGTTAAACTTGCAAAAACTTGATAATTTGAAAGATTTTTCTGTGATATACTACATGAAAGCCAAGAAGTTCGATAAACATGCATACATTGGTATTTTGGAAGATTTTCGTGTGCTATAATAAATAAAAGTCACGAAGTTATTTACACTTGCAAAATTGGGGTTTTTGAAGATTTTCTATGCTATACTACATAAAAGTGACGAAGTTTGTTAAAATTGCAAAGTTTGGCATTTTTGAAGATTATCGTGTGCTATATACTACATAAAATTCACGAAAAATAGACTCCTGCCTTTTCCTCTACAAGATTTTAGGTTACGTTCCGTCGGTTTCGATAAACTTGCAAACTTTGATATCTTGGAAGATTTTCATGTGCTATACTACATAAAATACACGAAGTTCTATAAACTTGCATACATTGGTATTTTGGAATATTTTCGAGTGCTATACAACATAAAAGTCACGAGGTTCGTTAAAGTTGCAAAATTTGGTCTTTTTGAAGATTTTTGTGTGCTATACTACATAAAAGTCACTTAGTTCGTTAAACTTGCAAAGTTTGGTATTTTTGATGATTTTTGTGTGCTATATACTACATAAAATTCACGAAGTTCGAAAACTTTCAAACAGTGGTATTTTGGAAGATTTTAATGTGTTATACTACATAAAACTCACGAAGTTCGTTAAATTTGTAAAGTTTGGTCTTTTTGAAGATTTTTCGTGTGCTATACTACATAGAATTCATGAAGTTCGTTAAACTTGCATACATTGGAATTTTTGATGATTTTCGTGTGCTATACTACATAAAAGTCACAAAGTTCGTTAAACTTGCAAACTTTTTAATTTTGCAAGATTTTCGTGTCGTATACTACATTAAATACACAAAGTTCGTTTAACTTGCAATCTATGGTATTTTGGAAGATTTCCATGGGCTATACTACATAAATACACTAAGTACGGTAAACTTGCATAAATTTATATTTTGGAAGATTTTTCGTGTGATATAAACTACATAAATGTCACAAAGTTTGATAAACTTGCAAAATTTGGTATTTTTGATGACTTTCGTGTGCTATACTACATAAAAGGCATGAAGTTCGTTAAACTTGCAAAAACTTGATAATTTGAAATATTTTTGTGTGCTATACTACATGAAAGCCAAGAAGTTCGATAAACATGCATACATAGGTATTTTGGAAGATTTTCGTGTGCTATAATAAATAAAAGTCACGAAGTTATTTACACTTGCAAAATTGGGGTTTTTGAAGATTTTATATGCTATACTACATTAAAGTGACGAAGTTTGTTAAAATTGCAAAGTTTGGCATTTTTGAAGATTATCGTGTGCTATATACTACATAAAATTCACGAAAAATAGACTCCTGCCTTTTCCTCTACAAGATTTTAGGTTACGTTCCGTCGGTTTCGATAAACTTGCAAACTTTGATATTTTGGAAGATTTTCATGTGCTATACTACATAAAATACACAAAGTTCTATAAACTTGCATACATTGGTATTTTGGAATATTTTCGAGTGCTATACAACATAAAAGTCACGAGGTTCGTTAAAGTTGCAAAATTTAGTCTTTTTGAAGATTTTTGTGTGCTATACTACATAAAAGTCACTTAGTTCGTTAAACTTGCAAAGTTTGGTATTTTTGATGATTTTTGTGTGCTATATACTACATAAAATTCACGAAGTTCGAAAACTTTCAAACAGTGGTATTTTGGAAGATTTTAATGTGTTATACTACATAAAACTCACGAAGTTCGTTAAATTTGTAAAGTTTGGTCTTTTTGAAGATTTTTCGTGTGCTATACTACATAGAATTCATGAAGTTCGTTAAACTTGCATACATTGGAATTTTTGATGATTTTCGTGTGCTATACTACATAAAAGTCACAAAGTTCGTTAAACTTGCAAACTTTTTAATTTTGCAAGATTTTCGTGTCGTATACTACATAAAATACACAAAGTTCGTTTAACTTGCAATCTATGGTATTTTGGAAGATTTCCATGGGCTATACTACATAAATACACTAAGTACGGTAAACTTGCATAAGTTTATATTTTGGAAGATTTTTCGTGTGATATAAACTACATAAATGTCACAAAGTTTGATAAACTTGCAAAATTTGGTATTTTTGATGACTTTCGTGTGCTATACTACATAAAAGGCATGAAGTTCGTTAAACTTGCAAAAACTTGATAATTTGAAATATTTTTGTGTGCTATACTACATGAAAGCCAAGAAGTTCGATAAACATGCATACATAGGTATTTTGGAAGATTTTCGTGTGCTATAATAAATAAAAGTCACGAAGTTATTTACACTTGCAAAATTGGGGTTTTTGAAGATTTTATATGCTATACTACATTAAAGTGACGAAGTTTGTTAAAATTGCAAAGTTTGGCATTTTTGAAGATTATCGTGTGCTATATACTACATAAAATTCACGAAAAATAGACTCCTGCCTTTTCCTCTACAAGATTTTAGGTTACGTTCCGTCGGTTTCGATAAACTTGCAAACTTTGATATTTTGGAAGATTTTCATGTGCTATACTACATAAAATACACAAAGTTCTATAAACTTGCATACATTGGTATTTTGGAATATTTTCGAGTGCTATACAACATAAAAGTCACGAGGTTCGTTAAAGTTGCAAAATTTGGTCTTTTTGAAGATTTTTGTGTGCTATACTACATAAAAGTCACTTAGTTCGTTAAACTTGCAAAGTTTGGTATTTTTGATGATTTTTGTGTGCTATATACAACATTAAATTCACGAAGTTCGAAAACTTTCAAACAGTGGTATTTTGGAAGATTTTAATGTGTTATACTACATAAAACTCACGAAGTTCGTTAAATTTGTAAAGTTTGGTCTTTTTGAAGATTTTTCGTGTGCTATACTACATAGAATTCATGAAGTTCGTTAAACTTGCATACATTGGAATTTTTGATGATTTTCGTGTGCTATACTACATAAAAGTCACAAAGTTCGTTAAACTTGCAAACTTTTTAATTTTGCAAGATTTTCGTGTCGTATACTACATAAAATACACAAAGTTCGTTTAACTTGCAATCTATGGTATTTTGGAAGATTTCCATGGGCTATACTACATAAATACACTAAGTACGGTAAACTTGCATAAATTTATATTTTGGAAGATTTTTCGTGTGATATAAACTACATAAATGTCACAAAGTTTGATAAACTTGCAAAATTTGGTATTTTTGATGATTTTCGTGTGCTATACTACATAAAAGGCATGAAGTTCGTTAAACTTGCAAAAACTTGATAATTTGAAATATTTTTGTGTGCTATACTACATGAAAGCCAAGAAGTTCGATAAACATGCATACATAGGTATTTTGGAAGATTTTCGTGTGCTATAATAAATAAAAGTCACGAAGTTATTTACACTTGCAAAATTGGGGTTTTTGAAGATTTTATATGCTATACTACATTAAAGTGACGAAGTTTGTTAAAATTGCAAAGTTTGGCATTTTTGAAGATTATCGTGTGCTATATACTACATAAAATTCACGAAAAATAGACTCCTGCCTTTTCCTCTACAAGATTTTAGGTTACGTTCCGTCGGTTTCGATAAACTTGCAAACTTTGATATTTTGGAAGATTTTCATGTGCTATACTACATAAAATACACAAAGTTCTATAAACTTGCATACATTGGTATTTTGGAATATTTTCGAGTGCTATACAACATAAAAGTCACGAGGTTCGTTAAAGTTGCAAAATTTGGTCTTTTTGAAGATTTTTGTGTGCTATACTACATAAAAGTCACTTAGTTCGTTAAACTTGCAAAGTTTGGTATTTTTGATGATTTTTGTGTGCTATATACAACATTAAATTCACGAAGTTCGAAAACTTTCAAACAGTGGTATTTTGGAAGATTTTAATGTGTTATACTACATAAAACTCACGAAGTTCGTTAAATTTGTAAAGTTTGGTCTTTTTGAAGATTTTTCGTGTGCTATACTACATAGAATTCATGAAGTTCGTTAAACTTGCATACATTGGAATTTTTGATGATTTTCGTGTGCTATACTACATAAAAGTCACAAAGATCGTTAAACTTGCAAACTTTTTAATTTTGCAAGATTTTCGTGTCGTATACTACATAAAATACACAAAGTTCGTTTAACTTGCAATCTATGGTATTTTGGAAGATTTCCATGGGCTATACTACATAAATACACTAAGTACGGTAAACTTGCATAAATTTATATTTTGGAAGATTTTTCGTGTGATATAAACTACATAAATGTCACAAAGTTTGATAAACTTGCAAAATTTGGTATTTTTGATGATTTTCGTGTGCTATACTACATAAAAGGCATGAAGTTCGTTAAACTTGCAAAAACTTGATAATTTGAAATATTTTTGTGTGCTATACTACATGAAAGCCAAGAAGTTCGATAAACATGCATACATAGGTATTTTGGAAGATTTTCGTGTGCTATAATAAATAAAAGTCACGAAGTTATTTACACTTGCAAAATTGGGGTTTTTGAAGATTTTATATGCTATACTACATTAAAGTGACGAAGTTTGTTAAAATTGCAAAGTTTGGCATTTTTGAAGATTATCGTGTGCTATATACTACATAAAATTCACGAAAAATAGACTCCTGCCTTTTCCTCTACAAGATTTTAGGTTACGTTCCGTCGGTTTCGATAAACTTGCAAACTTTGATATTTTGGAAGATTTTCATGTGCTATACTACATAAAATACACAAAGTTCTATAAACTTGCATACATTGGTATTTTGGAATATTTTCGAGTGCTATACAACATAAAAGTCACGAGGTTCGTTAAAGTTGCAAAATTTGGTCTTTTTGAAGATTTTTGTGTGCTATACTACATAAAAGTCACTTAGTTCGTTAAACTTGCAAAGTTTGGTATTTTTGATGATTTTTGTGTGCTATATACTACATAAAATTCACGAAGTTCGAAAACTTTCAAACAGTGGTATTTTGGAAGATTTTAATGTGTTATACTACATAAAACTCACGAAGTTCGTTAAATTTGTAAAGTTTGGTCTTTTTGAAGATTTTTCGTGTGCTATACTACATAGAATTCATGAAGTTCGTTAAACTTGCATACATTGGAATTTTTGATGATTTTCGTGTGCTATACTACATAAAAGTCACAAAGTTCGTTAAACTTGCAAACTTTTTAATTTTGCAAGATTTTCGTGTCGTATACTACATAAAATACACAAAGTTCGTTTAACTTGCAATCTATGGTATTTTGGAAGATTTCCATGGGCTATACTACATAAATACACTAAGTACGGTAAACTTGCATAAATTTATATTTTGGAAGATTTTTCGTGTGATATAAACTACATAAATGTCACAAAGTTTGATAAACTTGCAAAATTTGGTATTTTTGATGATTTTCGTGTGCTATACTACATAAAAGGCATGAAGTTCGTTAAACTTGCAAAAACTTGATAATTTGAAATATTTTTGTGTGCTATACTACATGAAAGCCAAGAAGTTCGATAAACATGCATACATAGGTATTTTGGAAGATTTTCGTGTGCTATAATAAATAAAAGTCACGAAGTTATTTACACTTGCAAAATTGGGGTTTTTGAAGATTTTATATGCTATACTACATTAAAGTGACGAAGTTTGTTAAAATTGCAAAGTTTGGCATTTTTGAAGATTATCGTGTGCTATATACTACATAAAATTCACGAAATTCGATAAACTTGCAAACTTTGATATTTTGGAAGATTTTCATGTGCTATACTACATAAAATACACGAAGTTCTATAAACTTGCATACATTGGTATTTTGGAATATTTTCGTGTGCTATACAACATAAAAGTCACGAAATTTGTTAAAGTTGCAAAATTTAGTCTTTTTGAAGATTTCCGTGTACTATACTACATAAAAGTCACTAAGTTCGTTAAACTTGCCAAGTTTGATATTTTTGATGATTTTCGTGTGCTAAATACTACATAAAATTCACGAAGTTCGATAAACTTGCAAACATTGGTATTTTGGAAGATTTTAATGTGTTATACTACATAAAACTCACGAAGTTCGTTAAATTTGTAAAATTTGGTCTTTTTGAAGATTTTTCGTGTGCTTTACTACATAGAAGTCATGAAGTTCGTTAAACTTGCATACATTGGAATTTTTGATGATTTTCGTGTGCTATACTACATAAAAGTCACGAAGTTCGTTAACCTTGCAAACTTTGTAATTCTGCAAGATTTTCGTGTCGTATACTACATAAAATACACAGAGTTCGTTAAACTTGCAATCTATGGTATTTTGGAAGATTTCCATGTGCTATACTATATAAATACACGAAGTACGATAAACTTGCATACATTGATATTTTGGAAGATTTTTCGTGTGATATAAACTACATAAATGTCACAAAGTTTGTTAAACTTGCAAAATTTGGTATTTTTGATGATTTTCGTGTGCTATAGCACATGGAAGATTTCCATGTGCTATACTACGTAAACACACGAAGTACGATAAACTTGCATACATTGATATTTTGGAAGATTTTTCGTCTGATATAAACTACATAAATGTCACGAAGTTTGTTAAACTTGCAAAATTTGGTCTTTTTGAAGATTTTTGTGTGCTATACTTCATAAAAGGCATGGAGTTCCTTCAACTTGCAAAAACTTGATAATTTGAAAGATTTTTGTGTGCTATACTACATGAAAGCCAAGAAGTTCCAAAAATATGCATACATTGGTATTTTGGAAGATTTTCGTGTTCTATAAAAAATAAAGTCACGAAATTATTTACACTTGCAAAATTGGGCTTTTTGAAGATTTTCTATGCTATACTACATAAAAGTAACGAAGTTTGTTAAAATTCCAAAGTTTGGT
Source organism: Vicia villosa (assembly GCF_029867415.1). Lineage (NCBI taxonomy): Eukaryota > Viridiplantae > Streptophyta > Magnoliopsida > Fabales > Fabaceae > Vicia > Vicia villosa. Next base: position 3,508,101 of record NC_081184.1, read on the forward strand.
ATTTTTGAAGATTATCGTGTGCTATATACTACATAAAATTCACGAAAAATAGACTCCTGCCTTTTCATCTACAAGATTTTAGGTTACGTTCCGTCGGTTTCGATAAACTTGCAAACTTTGATATTTTGGAAGATTTTCATGTGCTATACTACATAAAATACACGAAGTTCTATAAACTTGCATACATTGGTATTTTGGAATATTTTCGAGTGCTATACAACATAAAAGTCACGAGGTTCGTTAAAGTTGCAAAATTTGGTCTTTTTGAAGATTTTTGTGTGCTATACTACATAAAAGTCACTTAGTTCGTTAAACTTGCAAAGTTTGGTATTTTTGATGATTTTTGTGTGCTATATACTACATAAAATTCACGAAGTTCGAAAACTTTCAAACAGTGGTATTTTGGAAGATTTTAATGTGTTATACTACATAAAACTCACGAAGTTCGTTAAATTTGTAAAGTTTGGTCTTTTTGAAGATTTTTCGTGTGCTATACTACATAGAATTCATGAAGTTCGTTAAACTTGCATACATTGGAATTTTTGATGATTTTCGTGTGCTATACTACATAAAAGTCACAAAGTTCGTTAAACTTGCAAACTTTTTAATTTTGCAAGATTTTCGTGTCGTATACTACATAAAATACACAAAGTTCGTTTAACTTGCAATCTATGGTATTTTGGAAGATTTCCATGGGCTATACTACATAAATACACTAAGTACGGTAAACTTGCATAAATTTATATTTTGGAAGATTTTTCGTGTGATATAAACTACATAAATGTCACAAAGTTTGATAAACTTGCAAAATTTGGTATTTTTGATGACTTTCGTGTGCTATACTACATAAAAGGCATGAAGTTCGTTAAACTTGCAAAAACTTGATAATTTGAAATATTTTTGTGTGCTATACTACATGAAAGCCAAGAAGTTCGATAAACATGCATACATAGGTATTTTGGAAGATTTTCGTGTGCTATAATAAATAAAAGTCACGAAGTTATTTACACTTGCAAAATTGGGGTTTTTGAAGATTTTATATGCTATACTACATTAAAGTGACGAAGTTTGTTAAAATTGCAAAGTTTGGCATTTTTGAAGATTATCGTGTGCTATATACTACATAAAATTCACGAAAAATAGACTCCTGCCTTTTCCTCTACAAGATTTTAGGTTACGTTCCGTCGGTTTCGATAAACTTGCAAACTTTGATATTTTGGAAGATTTTCATGTGCTATACTACATAAAATACACAAAGTTCTATAAACTTGCATACATTGGTATTTTGGAATATTTTCGAGTGCTATACAACATAAAAGTCACGAGGTTCGTTAAAGTTGCAAAATTTGGTCTTTTTGAAGATTTTTGTGTGCTATACTACATAAAAGTCACTTAGTTCGTTAAACTTGCGAAGTTTGGTATTTTTGATGATTTTTGTGTGCTATATACTACATAAAATTCACGAAGTTCGAAAACTTTCAAACAGTGGTATTTTGGAAGATTTTAATGTGTTATACTACATAAAACTCACGAAGTTCGTTAAATTTGTAAAGTTTGGTCTTTTTGAAGATTTTTCGTGTGCTATACTACATAGAATTCATGAAGTTCGTTAAACTTGCATACATTGGAATTTTTGATGATTTTCGTGTGCTATACTACATAAAAGTCACAAAGTTCGTTAAACTTGCAAACTTTTTAATTTTGCAAGATTTTCGTGTCGTATACTACATAAAATACACAAAGTTCGTTTAACTTGCAATCTATGGTATTTTGGAAGATTTCCATGGGCTATACTACATAAATACACTAAGTATGGTAAACTTGCATAAATTTATATTTTGGAAGATTTTTCGTGTGATATAAACTACATAAATGTCACAAAGTTTGATAAACTTGCAAAATTTGGTATTTTTGATGATTTTCGTGTGCTATACTACATAAAAGGCATGAAGTTCGTTAAACTTGTAAAAACTTGATAATTTGAAATATTTTTGTGTGCTATACTACATGAAAGCCAAGAAGTTCGATAAACATGCATACATAGGTATTTTGGAAGATTTTCGTGTGCTATAATAAATAAATGTCACGAAGTTATTTACACTTGCAAAATTGGGGTTTTTGAAGATTTTATATGCTATACTACATTAAAGTGACGAAGTTTGTTAAAATTGCAAAGTTTGGCATTTTTGAAGATTATCGTGTGCTATATACTACATAAAATTCACGAAATTCGATAAACTTGCAAACTTTGATATTTTGGAAGATTTTCATGTGCTATACTACATAAAATACACGAAGTTCTATAAACTTGCATACATTGGTATTTTGGAATATTTTCGTGTGCTATACAACATAAAAGTCACGAAATTTGTTAAAGTTGCAAAATTTAGTCTTTTTGAAGATTTCCGTGTACTATACTACATAAAAGTCACTAAGTTCGTTAAACTTGCCAAGTTTGATATTTTTGATGATTTTCGTGTGCTAAATACTACATAAAATTCACGAAGTTCGATAAACTTGCAAACATTGGTATTTTGGAAGATTTTAATGTGTTATACTACATAAAACTCACGAAGTTCGTTAAATTTGTAAAATTTGGTCTTTTTGAAGATTTTTCGTGTGCTTTACTACATAGAAGTCATGAAGTTCGTTAAACTTGCATACATTGGAATTTTTGATGATTTTCGTGTGCTATACTACATAAAAGTCACGAAGTTCGTTAACCTTGCAAACTTTGTAATTCTGCAAGATTTTCGTGTCGTATACTACATAAAATACACAGAGTTCGTTAAACTTGCAATCTATGGTATTTTGGAAGATTTCCATGTGCTATACTATATAAATACACGAAGTACGATAAACTTGCATACATTGATATTTTGGAAGATTTTTCGTGTGATATAAACTACATAAATGTCACAAAGTTTGTTAAACTTGCAAAATTTGGTATTTTTGATGATTTTCGTGTGCTATAGCACATGGAAGATTTCCATGTGCTATACTACGTAAACACACGAAGTACGATAAACTTGCATACATTGATATTTTGGAAGATTTTTCGTCTGATATAAACTAAATAAATGTCACGAAGTTTGTTAAACTTGCAAAATTTGGTCTTTTTGAAGATTTTTGTGTGCTATACTTCATAAAAGGCATGGAGTTCCTTCAACTTGCAAAAACTTGATAATTTGAAAGATTTTTGTGTGCTATACTACATGAAAGCCAAGAAGTTCCAAAAATATGCATACATTGGTATTTTGGAAGATTTTCGTGTTCTATAAAAAATAAAGTCACGAAATTATTTACACTTGCAAAATTGGGCTTTTTGAAGATTTTCTATGCTATACTACATAAAAGTAACGAAGTTTGTTAAAATTCCAAAGTTTGGTATTTTTGAAGATTATCGTGTGCTATATACTACATAAAATTCAAGAAATTCGATACACTTGCAAAGTTTGGTATTTTGGAAGATTTTCATAAGCTATACTACATAAAATACACGAAGTTCTATAAACTTCCATACATTGGTATTTTGGAAGATTTCTGGGTGCTATTCAACATAAAAGTCACGAAGTTCGTTAAAGTTGCAAAATTTGGTCTTTTTGAAGATTTTCGTGTGCTATACTACATAAAAGTCACTAAGTTCGTTAAACTTGCAAAGTTTGGTATTTTTGATGATTTTCGTGTGCTATATACTACATAAAATTATCGAAGTTTGATAAACTTGCAAACATTGGTATTTTGGAAGATTTTAATGTGTTATACTACATCAAACTCACGAAGTTCGTTTAATTTGTAAAGTTTGGTCTTTTTGAAGATTTTTCGTGTGCTATACTACATAAAAGTCATGAAGTTCGTTAAACTTGCATACATTGGAATTTTTGATGATTTTCGTGTGCTATACTACATAAAAGTCACGAAGTTCGTTAAACTGGCAAACTTTTAATTTTGCAAGATTTTCGTGTCGTATACTACAAAAAATACACAAAGCTCGTTAATTTTGCAATATTTGGTGTTTTATAAGATTTCCATGTGCTATACTACATAAATACACGAAGTACGATAAACTTGCATACATTGATATTTTGGAAGATTTTTGGTGTGATATAAACTACATAAATGTCACAAAGTTTGTTAAACTTGCAAAATTTGGTCTTTAGAAGATTTTCGTGTGTTATACTACATAAAAGGCATGAAGTTCGTTAAACTTGCAAAAACTTGATAATTTGAAAGATTTTTGTGTGATATACTACATGAAAGCCAAGAAGTTCGATAAACATGCATACATTGGTATTTTGGAAGATTTTCGTGTGCTATAATAAATAAAAGTCACGAAGTTATTTACACTTGCAAAATTGGGGTTTTTGAAGATTTCCTATGCTATACTACATAAAAGTGACGAAGTTTGTTAAAATTGCAAAGTTTGGCATTTTTGAAGATTATCGTGTGCTATATACTACATAAAATTCACGAAAAATAGACTCCTGCCTTTTCCTCTTCAAGATTTTAGGTTCCGTTCCGTCGGTTTCGATAAACTTGCAAACTTTGATATTTTGCAAGATTTTCATGTGCTATACTACATAAAATACACGAAGTTCTATAAACTTGCATACATTGGTATTTTGGAATAGTTTCGTGTGCTATACAACATAAAAGTCACGAGGTTCTTTAAAGTTGCAAAATTTGGTCTTTTTGAAGATTTTCGTGTGCTATACTACATAAAAGTCACTAAGTTCGTTAAACTTGCAAAGTTTGGTATTTTTGATGATTTTCGTGTGCTATATACTACATAAAATTCACGAAGTTCGAAAACTTTCAAACAGTGGTATTTTGGAAGATTTTAATGTGTTATACTACATAAAACTCACGAAGTTCGTTAAATTTGTAAAGTTTGGTCTTTTTGAAGATTTTTCGTGTGCTATACTACATAGAATTCATGAAGTTCGTTAAACTTGCATACATTGGAATTTTTGATGATTTTCGTGTGCTATACTACATAAAAGTCACAAAGTTCGTTAAACTTGCAAACTTTTTAATTTTGCAAGATTTTCGTGTCGTATACTACATAAAATACACAAAGTTCGTTTAACTTGCAATCTATGGTATTTTGGAAGATTTCCATGGGCTATACTACATAAATACACTAAGTACGGTAAACTTGCATAAATTTATATTTTGGAAGATTTTTCGTGTGATATAAACTACATAAATGTCACAAAGTTTGATAAACTTGCAAAATTTGGTATTTTTGATGATTTTCGTGTGCTATACTACATAAAAGGCATGAAGTTCGTTAAACTTGCAAAAACTTGATAATTTGAAATATTTTTGTGTGCTATACTACATGAAAGCCAAGAAGTTCGATAAACATGCATACATAGGTATTTTGGAAGATTTTCGTGTGCTATAATAAATAAAAGTCACGAAGTTATTTACACTTGCAAAATTGGGGTTTTTGAAGATTTTATATGCTATACTACATTAAAGTGACGAAGTTTGTTAAAATTGCAAAGTTTGGCATTTTTGAAGATTATCGTGTGCTATATACTACATAAAATTCACGAAATTCGATAAACTTGCAAACTTTGATATTTTGGAAGATTTTCATGTGCTATACTACATAAAATACACGAAGTTCTATAAACTTGCATACATTGGTATTTTGGAATATTTTCGTGTGCTATACAACATAAAAGTCACGAAATTCGTTAAAGTTGCAAAATTTAGTCTTTTTGAAGATTTCCGTGTGCTATACTACATAAAAGTCACAAAGTTCGTTAAACTTGCCAAGTTTGATATTTTTGTTGATTTTCGTGTGCTACATACTACATAAAATTCACGAAGTTCGATAAACTTGCAAACATTGGTATTTTGGAAGATTTTAATGTGTTATACTACATAAAACTCACGAAGTTCGCTAAATTTGTAAAATTTGGTCTTTTTGAAGATTTTTCGTGTGCTTTACTACATAGAAGTCATGAAGTTCGTTAAACTTGCATACATTGGAATTTTTGATGATTTTCGTGTGCTATACTACATAAAAGTCACGAAGTTCGTTAACCTTGCAAACTTTGTAATTTAGCAAGATTTTCGTGTCGTATACTACATAAAATACACAGAGTTCGTTAAACTTGCAATCTATGGTATTTTGGAAGATTTCCATGTGCTATACTATATAAATACACGAAGTACGATAAACTTGCATACATTGATATTTTGGAAGATTTTTCGTGTGATATAAACTACATAAATGTCACAAAGTTTGTTAAACTTGTAAAATTTTGTATTTTTGATGATTTTCGTGTGCTATACTACATAAATACACGAAGTACGATAAACTTGCATACATTGATATTTTGGAAGATTTTTCTTCTGATATAAACTACATAAATGTCACGAAGTTTGTTAAACTTGCAAAATTTGGTCTTTTTGAAGATTTTCGTGTGCTATACTTCATAAAAGGCATGGAGTTCCTTAAACTTGCAAAAACTTGATAATTTGAAAGATTTTTGTGTGCTATACTACATGAAAGCCAAGAAGTTCGAAAAACATGCATACATTGGTATTTTGGAAGATTTTCGTGTGCTATAATAAATAAAAGTCACTAAATTATTTACACTTGCAAAATTGGGCTTTTTGATGATTTTCTATGCTATACTACATAAAAGTAACGAAGTTAGTTAAAATCCCAAAGTTTGGTATTTTTGAAGATTATCGTGTGCTATATACTACATAAAATTCAAGAAATTCGATACACTTGCAAAGTTTGGTATTTTGGAAGATTTTCATAAGCTATACTACAAAAAATACACGAAGTTCTATAAACTTCCATACATTGGTATTTTGGAAGATTTCCGGGTGCTATTCAACATAAAAGTCACGAAGTTCGTTAAAGTTGCAAAATTTGGTCTTTTTGAAGATTTTCGTGTGCTATACTAAATAAAAGTCACTAAGTTCGTTTAACTTGCAAAGTTTGGTATTTTTGATGATTTTCGTGTGCTATATACTACATAAAATTATCGAAGTTTGATAAACTTGCAAACATTGGTATTTTGGAAGATTTTAATGTGTTATACTACATAAAAGTCATGAAGTTCGTTAAACTTGCATACATTGGAATTTTTGATGATTTTCGTGTGCTATACTACATAAAAGTCACGAAGTTCGTTAAACTTGCAAACTTTTTAATTTTGCAAGATTTCCGTGCGTATACTACATAAAATACACAAAGCTCGTTAATTTTGCAATATTTGGTATTTTGGAAGATTTCCATGTGCTATACTACATAAATACACGAAGTACGATAAACTTGCATACATTGATATTTTGGAAGATTTTTCGTGTGATATAAACTACATAAATGTCACAAATTTTGTTTAACTTGCTAAATTTGGCATTTTTGAAGATTATCATGTGCTATATACTACATAAAATTCACGAAATTTGATAAACTTGCAAACTTTGATATTTTGGAAGATTTTCATGTGCTATACTACATAAAATACACGAAGTTCTATAAACTTGCATACATTGGTAGTTTGGAATATTTTCGTGTGCTATACAACATAAAAGTCACGAAGTTCGTTAAAGTTGCAAAATTTGGTCTTTTTGAAGATTTTCGTGTGCTATACTACATAAAAGTCATGAAGTTCGTTAAACTTGCAAACTTTGATATTTTGGAAGATTTTCATGTGCTATACTACATAAAATACCCGAAGTTCTATAAACTTGCATACATTGGTATTTTGGAATATTTTCGTGTGCTATACAACATAAAAGTCACGAGGTTCGTTAAAGTTGCAAAATTTGGTCTTTTTGAAGATTTTTGTGTGTTATACTACATAAAAGTCACTAAGTTCGTTAAACTTGCAAAGTTTGGTATTTTTGATGATTTTCGTGTGCTATAAACTACATAAAATTCACGAAGTTCGATAAACTTGCAAACATTGGTATTTTGGAAGATTTTAATGTGTTATACTACATAAAACTCACGAAGTTCGTTCAATTTGTAAAATTTGGTCTTTTTGAAGATTTTTCGTGTGCTATACTACATAGAAGTCATGAAGTTCGTTAAACTTGCATACATTGGAATTTTTGAAGATTTTCGTGTGCTATACTACATAAAAGTCACGAAGTTCGTTAACCTTGCAAACTTTGTAATTTTGCAAGATTTTCGTGTCGTATACTACATAAAATACACAAAGTTCGTTAAACTTGCAATCTTTGGTACTTTAGAATATTTCCATGTGCTATACTACATAAATACACGAAGTACGATAAACTTGCATACATTGATATTTTGGAAGACTTTTCGTGTGATGTAAACTACATAAATGTCACGAAGTTTTGGTAAACTTGTAAAATTTGGTCTTGTTGAAGATTTTCGTGTGCTATACTACATAAAAGGCATGAAGTTCGTTAAACTTACAAAATCTTGGGGATGTTTTTCCCAACATCCCCAAGATGCTTTGAAATCCTGTCTATGAACCTGATGACTTGAAGACGCTTGCAGCTGTGGCGGAGAAAGTTAAAAAATTGGTCAGTGATGAAATTACCAGATAGGTTAATCTTGCGGAGATTGGGAAGTGCCAATAATGGATCATTATCATATACCATAAAAGCGTGCTCAGTAAGGGTCAAAGGATAACTGAGACTGAGTTCTTCTAGTAAAGGAAAACAATCGGCGATCAAGAACAAATCCTTCGTGTTGTAATTAAGAAGTTTGGAAAAAGAGAGAGATCTCAAATTTTTCATAGTTTTGGACAGAGCTATCAAGCCATTTGCATGAATAGGGTAGATACCGTCAGAGAGATTGAGAGATTTGATGTGTAAAGGGAAAGTGGAGATTAGGGTTAGAATAGTGTTGACTTCGTCGAGTTCTTCGACGGTTTTGGATATGATAGTGAGGTTGAGGGAGGTGAGATTAGGGAAGCGGTGGAAGAGGCGGGGAAGGTAAGGGATGGTTTCGTCGCTGATTGTGGCGGAGAATCGGGAACGGTTGGTGATGGAGAGAAAGTGCTTTGAGGCGACGGAGAGAGACTTGAAAGTGTGGTCGTCGCCGTTGAGGATTTTGAAGATGTATTCCAATAATTCCTCCAGTAAATATGAACATATCTTTTTCCCGACCGCCATTGTAACAGAATGTATGGTTTCTCCACATTCACATAGGTTACTCGTTCCTCCATGCTCTCATTAATATATGGTTTTTTAAATGTAAAACTGTGCTAGGCCTATCAATATTTTTTGAGGTTGTCTGCTGGAGATAAATATAAAAATAAATATAATCATTCAATATCTTTTCTTTTCTTTTTTCATAAAACAAAATATGTATTAATAAGAGGCACAAAGGGTGCACAATCCATCAATACAATACGAAATCGATAAAAAAATAGCTACAACAGAAGAAATTAACCAAGACAAATGTCTAGAAATGTATTTCAATTTGACCAAGAGTCAATATCCACCCTATTCACTACAAAAACCAATCCCAAAAAATTAATTTATGCATTCCCAAACTATCGAATTTGTTCAAAATTCCCCCATAAAAAATAATCAAGTTTCATCTTCTTTACATATGATGTGAAGGAGCCTGGCAAACTTCCCCCTTCGTCTTGAGGAGTAAAAAGCGCCAACCTCCTTCCTTTCTTCGACACATATATTTCTTATCTCCTCATATTCTTCGTCGATGCTATTCTTCTTAGGCATTGAAGCTTCGAAAGTGACATTTAACCAATGTTGGAGTAACCAGAAAGGTCCTGCAAAGAGCAGGTTGGTTCTCGCCTTGTATGCCATAAGATAATCGATTGATTCACCCAGAGATTCGTAAAGCGAAGCCATAATCATTTGGTTGGCCATAGTGAGGAATTTGTTTGCTACTTGGATATATCTCGAATAGAAAACACATCTTGATAGTCAATGGGCTAGAAAAGCAATATGCTCTTCATCTGAAACTTCGGTAGTGATTTTGTCATGATGCGTGGTGATGTATGGAGTGTAGGTGATTTTGAATACAAAAAAGAGATTGACATTAAGTTATATACAAGTCAAGATGCAGATAGGAGATTTGTTATTTCTAGCATTATTGTTGATAAGTGATTCTATAAACTATTACAATATTTTTCAAAATAAAAAGGAACAAAGTGGGTTCAAATGGGAAACCATTGAAGAGTGCACTAGGCAAAGCAATGAAAAACACTGAAGCACTATAAATTTTGGTCTCTCTCTTGCATTTAATTTTCATAGGATATTTCATGATTAAGTTTTCAATTCTTAGTGTAGTTTATTGTTTATTCAATTGGTAGTAATTTATTACGCAATGTTAGATTTTGTTAGAATTGGTGCCTAATCGAGCTTTAGTGGTGATTAAATTCTAAGAAACTGTTGAGGTTACAATTCGTTGAAATTAAATCGTTGTATAAACACACCTCGTGAAGTATACAATTGAATCAGTTGATAACCTTTGTATGTTATCATTAAAACATCTTTGATACTTGAGAAGTGATTAAGGGTTAACGTGACCAAATTCTAATAAATGTATAATTCTCATATTTTATCTCTAAATCTTTCCGCACGCTTTTTTGAAATATCTTTGATAATCCATTTTGGAAAATTAGTTGGAATTTTATAAAAGTTTGTTTTAGTCTATTCAACACCCCCCCCCCCCCTCTAGAATGTTTTCATACTTTATATTCTCACCCAACAAATATATAGTTAAATAACATAATTGAATGAGGGAGAATTAGTTCTAAATCAATTCAAACAGTTACTATTAGTATAACATACTTTAATCCTTAGAGAAAATTATAGTTTTTCTCAAGCAAATTAATAAATTGATTTATGAAGATCAAATTCAATACCCTCAAGAACCAGGACACCATGTGTCATAAAAGATTTACTAAAGAAAAATCAATTTGATTTTCTTGAAATTCTATATGTTTAGTCATGATGCTCTTTGATCATTATCTATTTTGGAATTGCATGAAAAGAATGTTAAGATTGTATTTCTTAATAAAAATATTAATGAAATAATATGGTGTAAGTCGTGAGAAACTTTGTGTCAATAGACAAAAAGTAGATGATTTACAAATTAACAAAATTCATTTACAAGTTAATAAAGCTATCTCTTTACATACTACAAAGTTCTTAAGTAAATTGTCTAATTTGATTTTGAGATGAATATTATGATTTTAATTGTCTTATTTTATTTTAAGATGGGTATTCTATTGTTAGTATCTCATTCGATTTTGTTATAAATAAAAAGAAAATTGTGGATATTATAAAGTCAATAGAGTAAGTTTATATTTCATATATAATGTGTCAGGTTTATTGTTTTATGTGAACACTAATAAAAGTTCCGGAAATTTTAAATTAACTAAAATTTTCTGTATGATGTACCGGAAATTTCCTTATAACTGAAATTTCTGGTATTTTTTGCAAAAAAAAAAAAACTGTAATACCATAAATTTGAAATTTTTGATATTTTTCAACAAGGGTAAAACTGGATTAAAAAATATGGGAGTTGCCAGGTATAAAAAAGGGGATGGCATGAAGATTTCTCCCACATTTGTACTTGTACCCGTACGCATTTTTAACAAAAAATATCATGTCAATTATAATTTATCATGTCATTTTTAATTTTTAAGAACATTTACAAAAAAAATTAAGGATGGTATTGTTGAAATATATTCTTATAAAAGATTCTCCTTCGTCTGCTAAAATATATTTATTGCAGAAAACTCCCGTTATAGCTCCTGCTTCCTTAAAGAGGATATTATCTAGATGTTCTTTAATCTCATTAACCTTTAGTTCACCAGAACTCACGACAGTTCAAACACGGATTCAAAAAGTTGAGGTAACAGTAATACCTTAGTTAACAATGACAAACCAAGGCAAACAAACAACGAGGAATGACCTAAAAATGTAATTGTTCGAGTCAATCCTATCGAAACACACTGAAGCGAAAGTCTATCTTGAAGATCACTGCCTAATTTACTAAATCCTAATGTCTTAGAAACCAAATCACTTACTAAATCCTCCACCCGAATAGTCGCAGAAGTCCTCATTCTATGAACAACATCCAATTTCACACTAGTCGAAGAAACATATCTATCACTAACTCTTAAAACTCCAATCCCCGACATAAAAACCGCAAAAGATGCATACTTTCCCTTAACTCCCAAAATAATTTTCCCACAAAAACATTCACTTTATCCAAAAAATCTAAAACCGGTCAAATTCAACGCAGCCCAATCAATCAAATAAAGAACCATCAACATTCACAGAAAATGATGACAAATCATACCCAATATTCCAGCTAGAACATTAAACACAAAGTGATCAACCAAACAAACCAACCTAACCCTTCCTTGTGCACTTTAACAATGGATTTCGGCCATGGAACCAAAACTCCCTCGTAAAGGAGCTCGTCTCGTCTCTAAACGCATGGTATCTCTCCATATCTGCAATATTGTGTAAGATAAGCAACATGTATACCGGGATGTGTTGATGTGCATAAGGTATATCCTTATGCACGGTGCATAAATACTCAAATATTGTTTATATTACTTAAAGTATTATATTTATTACTCAAAATAATATACAGATTTCTCAAAATAGTATAAATATTACTTTGAACAATGAATATATAATTCAAAATAGTTAAAATTCGATATTACTCAGAATGGTGTAAATATTACTCAGAATAATGTACTCATTACTCACAATTAATAATTACTCATAATTAATAGATGTGTACAAATAATGCATATATTATTAATGGATTATGATATTATTACTCTTTTCTAACTAAAATGTTACTCGGAACAATTTAAATATTACTCGTACGAGACTTATGCACCGTGCATAAGGATATACCCTTGCAAGTTTTGTCATGCTAAATAAAATCCGAACATGATAGTTCAAATATATAAGAATAAAGAGATTAAAATACTTAATGTTTCCCTGCTATCAGTAAGGTTTTCTAAATTGTGCTTCTTAAAACATGAGAAATATATATATACAAAACAAAACATTGCTGCAAAAATATAAAAACAACTACAAATATATTATATCGCTACTATCATATTTCCCATATTTTTTCCCAACATCCCCAAGATGCTTTGAAATCTTGTATATGATCCTGATGACTTGAAGATGCTTGCAGCTGTGGCGGAGAAAGTTAATAAATTGGTCAGTGATGAAATTACAAGATAGGTTAATGTTGCGGAGATTGGGAAGTGCCAATAATGGATCATTAACATCTACATCAAAATCTGCGCTACAACTAACCCGTGGGTAACTGAAGTTGAGTTCTTCTAGTAAAGGAAAACAATCGGCGATCAAGAACAAAACCTTCTTGCGGTAATTAACCAATCTGTAAAAACTGAGAGATCTCAAATTTTTCATAGTTTTTGACAGAGCTATCAAGCCATTTGCAGGAACCGAGTAGAAACCGTTGGAGAGATTGAGAGATCTGATGTGTAAAGGGAAAGTGGAGATTAGGGCTAGAAGTTGGTCGACTTGTTCTACGGAAATGGATAGGATAGAGAGGTTGAGGGAGGTGAGGTTAGGGAAGCGGTGGAAGAGGCGAGGAAGGTTAGGGATGGTTTCGACGGTGATTGTGGCAAAGAATCGAAAACGGTTGGTGATGGAGAGAAAGTGCTTTGAGACGAGGGTGAGAGACTTGAAAGTGTAGTGGTCGTCGTTGAGGGATTTGAAGATGCACTCCAACAAGTCCTCCTGCAAATATGAAAATATATTTTTCCTGGCTGCCATTGTGTAAGAAGGATTGAATGTTGAAAGTGCTTAGCTTAGGTGTTATTATTTGTTTGTTAATAATTCCTTTTAATCAGGAGTACTAGTAGCATTGAATTGGTCTTCCCATGACTCACATGTTTCAGTTAGTGGAGTGAGTTATGTTTATTTCTTTTTATTTGTAAGGATTTATAAGCCCCACTATTGTAGTTTAATAACATGAAACATTTTCCGACCTATATCTCTTTGTAATGTGGTATACAAGCTGGTGTCTAAATTGCTAGCAAACTGATTGAAGCTTGTCTTGGATAAATGTGTGTCGGAGGATCAATCGGCGTTTGTGGAGGGTAGGTCTATTCTGGACAATGCCATGGTTGCGACAGAAATTATTCATGCGTTGAAAAGAAGGACGAAAGGGAGAATAGCACACCTAGCTCTCAAAATAAATATGAGTAAAGCTTACGATAGAGTTGATTGGGGTTTCCTTAAAGGAATTCTTGCTTGTATGGGTTTCGATGGGAAATGGATCCATTGGATCATGATGTGTGTGACCACGGTGCATTAATATTCTGTTCTTGTTAACAACAATAGAGTTGGACCAATTATCCCAGGACAAGGGCTAAGGCAAGGAGACCCTCTGTCTCCTTATCTATTCATTCTGGTCTCTGAGGGGCTATCTATCTTAATAAGATGTGCGGTGAATCGAGGTGATTGGCATGGGGCTCAAATTTGCAGGGGGGGCACCTAGTGTGTCCCACTTGCTTTTTGCTGACGACTGTTTTTTATTTTGCATGGCTAATCTCTCAGAGGTGACCAATCTTATGGAGACTCTTAATATCTATGCAGGCGCGTCGGGCCAAGAAATCAACTTAACCAAATTTGAAGTGTTCTTCAACCGCAATCTTAGTGGCCCGGCGCAAGAAGATATGGATAAATTGATGGGTGTAAGGCATGTGTTGGGTACAGGTTCATATTTAGGTTTAACATCCATGATTGGGAGGAGTAAAAAGGAAACATTCTCATTTATCAAAGATAGGATATGGAAAAGAATTAACTCTTGGAGTGGTCGATCTTTGTCACAAGCAGGGAAACAGGTTATGATCAAATTCGTACTACAGGCAATTCCGACTTATATTATGAGTATCTACTTAATTCCAGATGGGGTGGTGAAGGATATTGAAAAAATGATTAACTCGTTCTGGTGGGGGGTGGTAGAAATAACAAAGGGATTAGGTGGATGGCTTGAGAAAGATTGACGATGTTGAAAAAGGAAGGAGGTATGGGTTTTAGAGATCTTAAGGCGTTCAATAGAGCGATGATTGCAAACAGGGCCGGCCCTGGGCCAGGGCAAGCAGGCCCACAGCCCAGGGCCTAAAAAAAATGGGGGCCTCAATTTTGGGAGGTGTGTTTAAGAATTTATAATACTGAAAAAATAATATATCCATATGTTAGCGAAATTGTTACACAATTTGTGCTTGTGCTTCAGCGGCGTTGCCATGTTTTATGCATCATGCTGTCCTTAGTTCGATACTTCCTAGGACTCTTTATTTTTTAATTTTGCAGGAAAACTCCATTTAACCATCATTTCAATTATCATTAGAAAGAATATAGAGAGGTAATGACTAATTTAAAATCAAATTTTATTTTGTAACTATTATAATTTTAATTTATTTTGATATAAATTTTAGAGAGTATTTATATGTTATAATTAAATATTTCTCATACAATTAATTTATTTATTATCACTTGTGCTTTAATTTATTATTTTTTGATCATAGAAATAAAATTCTTATCACTCAGGTAAACCTATGTAATAGAGACAATGCATGGTTTACGCCTACTTTTATATTTTTTAGCCATATGATTTGGTTTTCCACCATTAAATCGCACTTTTATTTCCTTGAGATGGTGGGTGTTGCCTAAAAATTGGAACAATTTAGGCACTTAACAGATTTTCATTCTTAATGTTTAATTGCTATGTATTTTTAGTGTAAAACTATTTACACTATCAATGCATCACAACAACTCAATTATATTACTTTAAAATAAATTAAAATAAAAGTCAAATATTTTCAACAAATTAACTGTGTAAAATTTCTTTACTGTCAACGAGTAAAACGTTATTTTTTTGTAAGGGGTCTATTTTTTTTCGCCCGGGGCCTCTAAAAAGTCGGGACCGGCCTTGATTGCAAAACAAGGATGGAAGTTTGTATCCAAACTAAATTCTCTGGTGGCCAAGGTATTTAAGGCTAGGTATTTCCCCATTCATCTTTTGTTGATGCAAACATTGGGCATAATCCAAGTTTTGTCTGGCGGAGTTTATGGACGGCAAAGGATGTGTTAAAGGTGGGCTGTAGGTGGAGCATTGATGATGGTAGTGGTATTAAGGTTATGCAAGAACCGTGGCTTCGGGAAAAGTAGTTGAGGTGGGTAAATGGTCCACAAATGCAAGAAGTGTATGATCTTAGAGTGAAAGACCTATTGCTTCCGAATTCAAAGCACTGGGATATTAGTAAGGTGCGTAGTACTTTAGATCATCTCGGGGCTGATCTTGTTCTTAAAGTTCCATTAATGGAAGATGTTGTGGAGGATAGGTTGATTTGGCAAGAAGAGACGAACAGGGAGTATAGTGTGAAGTCGGGGTATAGGGTGTGGCGTAAGATGCAAAGTAGTAGTTTTGGCAAGAACGGTGTGGAAGGAAACTGGAATGCCCTTTGGAACATAACTGCACCTCCTAGAGCTAAACAATTATTGTGGAGGATTTGTAGGGGCTGCCTACCAACACGTTCAAACCTGCAAAAACATCACGTCCAATGCTCGTCACTTTGCCCTTAGTGTGAGCTTGAATATGAGGATGAATGGCATGTATTTTTTGGATGTGTTTCTACATCTCATAGTTGGCGGGCAGCAGGTTTGTTTTTTATAGTTGAATCCCGGTTATATACTTTCCACGATGCTAAATCCCTCATTCTTGATGTATGTAGTCGAGAGGATAATAGAGATGCAGGTAGACTTGCCGTGATGTTATATAATCTTAGAAGGAGTAGGAATAAGGTGGTTTGGCAGGACACTGGAGAGGATGCTTCTAGCATTGGGGTACAAGCTTTTCACAACTGACAGGATTGGTTTCTAGCTAAAGAAGACAATAATATTGTTACGAGCACTACAGTTATGGATAGTTGGATTCCGCCGTTGTACGGTCAGGTGAAGTGTAATGTCGATGCGGGTTTCAGTAATATTTGTGGTACCACAAACAGAGGTTGGTGTTTCAGGGATCATTTAGGGAGATTCCAAATTGCAGGTGTGGCGTGGGATGAGGGGTTCTTATCGGTCATGGAGGCTGAAGCCATGGCTTTGAAGGAAGCGGTCCAGAAGGCTATCTCTCTTCATTTATTGCATGTTGTCTTTGAGAGTGATTGCCAAAGTGTAGTCCATGCTGTTTACTCTAAATAGATAGGAAACTCTGAATTTAGTGTCATTATTAATATTATTAAGAATTTGTTGCTCTTGTTTCCGAAATTTGAGGTAAAGTTCATTAAGCGCCAAGCGAATTCGGTTGCCCATTTGCTAACAAAGGCGGCCAATTCTTGGTCTAGACGTAGTATCCTTAATTTGATACCTCCTTGTATTGAAACTCGTTTATTGAATGAAAGTCGTTAAGTTGGGTTCTGTAAAAAAAAAATAACATGAAACATTTGAAATCACAGGTCCATGCATTTACTTTTTTTTTGAAAAACCAGGTCCATGCATTTATTAATGGTGAATCAATTATGATTATATCAATTTAATTTAAATATTATAATTTTAAATAATACTTATATTAAAATATACTTTGTATTTATTAATATTAAATTGATGCTTTAGATTTATTCTTCCTCAATTTTTATCGATGTCAATTGGATTTGTGCACAACTCAGGAATATGAAGAAAAGATACCCAACAATATCTGAGTAAGGATCCTCTCCATTTCTCAAAAGAAATGGAGGTATACATTACTATAGTTTTAGTGTAAGTAAAAGATATATTTGCACGCATTTCTAAAAATTGTGACATTAATTACATATTTATATATTAAAACTATAGTAATAGACATCTCCATTTCTTTTGAGAAAAATAGAGGATCTTTACTCACAATTTTGAGTGATGGCAAGATTTTCAAATTCAAACATTTAAAAGTGAGAAGTTTATTTTCAATTGATTTTTGTTATTACTTCAAATTAAAAACTTCTAAACTATTCTTTAAAATTGAATTTTTTTGAAAATGTTAAACATAACGAAATATCAAATGTTAAATTAATATAATGTGGAAAAATTTATTATTTTAACTCGATTTTGACCATAGTTAAATTAGAGTTCTTGTTGGAAATAATAAATGCAGATAAAAATCGTTTTTTTTTTTTAAATGTGATGATAAAAATGTGCAGTTGCAAAAGAAAACTAGAAAATAAGGAATGTGAACAAATACTTAAATATTAATTTTTTTAAAGGAGTGTACTTATAGTTACATAAACATTTTTTTTTGGTAATAGGAAGGGCAGAAACCAAAAAAAAAAAAACTACACAAGAGCTAAAAACCAAAAAGATCAAAATTCAGGCTATTTTAAATGAAAATCGGAAGATCATGAAAGACTTTGAAACCATGCTGCATATTTTTTTTTTTTTGGTAACAAGGAGGACAAAAGCCCAACAACAACGAAAAAAAATTAAACCGGAACTATTCTAGCAGTCGAAAGACCCCTAGCATCCTCATATAAAATACCATATTTTTAAGGGTTAATACTACTTTACCCCCCTGCCATATAGGCGAGATTCGGTTTACCCCCCTCTAAAAAAAATTTATTGGACAAACTTTGCAAAATAAAGATTTCATCAAATTTGACCCTGATCAAATTTTTTGGCCAAGATTCTTAGAATCTTGCCTACATGGCATTTTTGATAGTGCTGACTGTACAGCACATAAGCAATGTGGCACAGTCAGCACTGCCACGTGGAATTTTTTTTTTAATTTTTATTGATTTTTTTATTTTTTTTGTTGATTTTTTTTAAATGTTTTTTTTTATTATTTTTTTAAAAAAATTAATATTTTTTTTACGTTTTTAAAAAAAAATTTCCAATTTAATATTTTTCCAATTTTTAAAATTTAATATTTTTTTCCAATTTTTTTTAATTATTATTTAAAATTTTTTTTTTTTTGGAGCAAATATGAATAATTTTATTCCAAAACTGAACGTTAATTACACGCCGATCGCATCCGATCCAGGCATCAAAACAGACTAATAAAACAAAATACGAAACAACTACTCATTATCAAGGGTATGGCAATATGCTTCCAATTTAGGATTCCCACTCATTCTCCATTTTATGTTCTGTATAATCTGGTTGTTATCCAGCTCCATATGATTGTCCTCTTGGAATATCTTATGATTTCTCACACTCCACACAGCATACACTGCTTCAGCTATCGCTATTTGTAGTGCTCTGCTTCTACCATTGCTCCTGCTAGCATTTTTGCTTATCCATACTAATTCCAGGTCCCATCCGTGGGGCATATGATGTATCTTCAGCCACTTCAACACTTGCAGCCAAACAAGTCTTGTTACCCTGCACTCAAAAAATAAGTGTTGACAGCTTTCCTTCTCTCCACAATAGATGCATTTCTCATCAGTTTGTACTCCAAATTTGCAAATTCTATCCTTGGTCGGCAGTCTGTTTCTGCAAGCAAGCCAAAGAATAAAGGTAGCTGTTGGTCTGACACCATTACCAAAATAGACCCCTCTCCAAGGCACACTTGGCTTCCTCCCCTGCAAACTCTTGTACATCATTTTGGTGCTATACTTCTACTGGTTATTCGCCTCACCCCAGGCCTGAGTCCCTCTAAGGTCCATGCCATGTTTGAACATACTCTTCACAACCCAAGAACATTGTTGAGGAGGGACAAAGTTGTTGCAGTCTCTTTCTTTTATGTAGTATAGATGAATCCACCTTATCCATAATTTGTCAGCTTTGGCACATACATTCCACAACAGCTTGCCTATGGTAGCTTTGTTCCATAGGTTCAGATCAGTCATATTCCTACCACCAGCAGCTACAGGATCACACATGCTATCCCAAGACACAGAAGATTTCCTGGAGATCAGTTCTTTTCCAATCCAAATGAAACTCCTACAGATGGCTTCTACATGCTGAATCACTCTTTTTGGGAGTGGAAAAACCTGCATCCAGTAATTTGTTATAGAAAATAACACACTCCTCACCAATTGAATTCTACCAGCATAAGAGAGTAACCTAGTGCACCAATGGTTTAGTCTGCCAATCATTCTCTCAATCAGAGGTTGACACATATGGATAGTCAACTTCCTACTAGCTAATGGTACCCCTAGGTACTTGAAAGGTAAAGTTCCTATAGCAAAACCTGTTTCTTGCTGAATAAGATCATGTACATCCTCCTTCACACCTCCAAAGTAGATCTTACTTTTGGGATGACTTGCAACAAGTCCTGTGCTGGCAGAAAACTTCATGATCTTCCCCATCATAAGTTGCACTGATCCAAGATCTCCCCTGGTAAAAATAAGCAAGTCATCTGCAAAACATAAATTTGTTATATGCAGCTTGTCACATCTTGAATGGTATTTGAAATTAGGTGAGTTTTCTAGAGTTAAGAGAAGTCTATGCAAATATTCCATGAGCATGACAAAGAGGAGGGGGAGATGGGATCCCCCTGTCTCAAGCCTCTCTTAGCTTTGAGTAGCTTGGATGGGTTCCCATTAATAGAATATTTGTAGGATACAGTAGTAACACAAGCAGCTATCCACTCAACAAACATCCTAGGAAACCCTAGCTCTTGCAAGATTTTGAACAAAGCCTTCCACTCTACAGTATCATAGGCTTTTTGAATGTCAATTTGCACCATGCATCTATGAGAGATATGCTTTCTACCATACTGTTAGTTGAAGATTTCGTTTTGAAAGAAAAGTCCTTCGAAGGTTTGAAGTTCGAAGAAGATGGATTACTGATGACCATCTTTGAAGATAGAGAATGGCTACTGATGGCCATGTTTCGAGAATGATGTTTAAGTTGAAGCAAAATAGTGAGCACCAAAGCTAAATTCGAGAAGAATGGTCTTCAAGACTTAGACGTTTTTGCGAAATATGCAAAGTGTTAAAGCTTAGCGTGTTTTCATGGCATTCTCGATTATAATTATGTTGCCACGCGTCGAAGGAGGATTCAGGCGGGATGATTTGAATTTCGAAACAGATTATGTAACTGCACGAAGACAGATGGCATCCCTGGATTTTGTATGGGCAACGTGGCATTAGATTAGTGTAGGACCGTTAGGGTCGAAACTAGTATAAATAAGGATCTTAATGTTAGGATTCCGGGTGTTCATTTTGTACAAACCACTCACATATTGCTCAAGTATCAAGTGTTAAGAGAAAGAGTTCGCTGAGAAATGTACGTATGACACCAACACCAATTTAAGTACATGTGTATTTTCCTTTATTCAAGTATCTTTCGATATTATTACGCTTTATTTTATTTTCTGTCATTTACATTCCTGCACTCTTTATTTTCATGTCATTTATCTTCGAAGCACTTAACTTTTCTGCACTTTAAGATTCTTGCACTTTTACAAGTTTTATCTTATGTTTTATCTTTAACTTTCGCTGGTGTTATATTTACGTGTATAACAAGGTGATTGCTAATCTTTATTTATTTGATTAAGTATTTCTTATTTCGAGACACACCAATCATAGACATAATTCAAACTATCATGAATAACAACCTATTTGACTATGTCCTAGGATCAATCTAGTCGATCCTGCGAGTAACCAAATCATATTTATTATAGTTTGGAAGACTAGCGGTTGTTTACTGGAAATCACCGTAAACAAATTGGCACGCCCAATGGGACTGTGTCAAACAGATTGTTATTAATCGATTGTTTTGTTTTGTCTAGAAAATATCAAGACCTTGTATGAACCTTAGGAACGGTAAATTAACAAACAGTGCACAACCGATTCTCAAACGAAGGTACAACAAGAAAATGGTTGTTACGACTAGTACGGGGGGAGATCAAGATCCCCCACAAGGGTCAGGAACAGGAGCGACAAATTCTGCGCATGTTTCGACTTCTACTCAAGGAGCGCGGAACATACCAGGTCCAAATGGATCGAGACCCATGGATAGTTCCCAGGCTATACCTGAAAACAATACAGCAACGACAGGGACTATTCCAGTTTCGGTATCGACTACCGCACCTCCATCCTCAAGTGCAAGCGAGATGCAACTTGCTTCGACGAATGCTGCAAACCAATTATTCTCCCCTGGATCATCTGCGTTCGAATGGAGACCAAACAGTCTGTAATACCCGGTATAATTATCACCTAAAGACTATCAATAATTAAATTGATGAAGTCTGTAACACCCCATATTTTCCAAATTTAATTTAATTGGAAATTAAATTATTATTTAGAATTATTCAGTATTTTATGGAATTATTTGGAAAGAAATATGATATAGGCTATTGGGCCAAGTGTGGTGTTAGTAAAGAGGGGGTACTATGTTAGTAAAGCCTTTACTAATTAAAATGTTATGTTTCATAAAATAAGGAAATTGGGAAATGAGGAAAAGAGTCAGAACGTGAAAAATGAGAAGTGGAAGAGAAGAGATGAGGAACGTAAAGAGGAACCAAAGAGGAAGAGGACCAAAGATCAAGAACTCTTGGCTAAGGTAAGGGGGGACTCTCTAGTTATCATCTATTATCGTGTTCTTAGATAATAATATTGATTAGGGATGTTGTTGAGTCAATTGGATCATATGTTAGGTTTAGGGAGGTTATGAATTGATGAAAATTGCATGGATTATTGGTTGATTATGTGTTGTTTTGATGTGTGATGATGAATAATGATGCAATTGATGATTAACTGCCTATATATGACGTTTAGAGACAGTTTTGGACTCAGATTGAGTCAGATCGCAGGATCTGACGCAGACCCGATAGTCTGCGAAATCGCCAGTTCGCGCCGCGTTCTAGTGTTGGCGCCGCGAAGGCGTACTTTTTCCTCGCATCGCGCCGCGTGCATAGGTTGGCGCCGCGAACGTGCTTGTGTGCTTCAGATCGCGCCGCGAACTTTGGTTGCGCCGCGTGCTGTAGCGTTAGTTGTTTTCTTGGAAAAGTTAAATGATGTGTAACTTTCGAACCGTAGGTCCGTTTTTAGTGCCGTTTCGTGCACAATGAGTCTTATGAGATAACCTACGTGTTTAAATGATGAAATGAGGTGTGAATCCAATTATTTTTTTTATATGATTTTATTTCTTGATGAATGATGTATTGTACATATATGTGATGAGATGTGTAAATACATGCTATGTTGAAATATTAATCACGTGACGATTTGTTTGATTGGATGATATATTGTGGACATATATGATGAAATGTTACAATATAAGATGTTGTTTTGAGGAAACATTATGATGTGATGAATTGTTGAGAATTGTATGATGTTGATTGATTTGTTTTGGAATGATGTAGATACATGTGTGTTCTTCTTATTGATGACGATGATTGATGTGGACACATGCATGTTCTTTAATGATGATGATGATGATTGGTTGTGATTGAATGATGTTGAAAACATGTACATACTTATTGGTGATGTGGTGTTGAGATGAGTTGTTCATCGTGATTCGATGATGTTTTTAAGTATGTTATGTGTTTTTCATTCATTCATATGCATTTGATGATGGATCCCGTTGATGAGTGGATCGTTGGTGGCTAATTCCCATTGTGCGGAGATTAGTAAGCAGTCATCGTGTGCCCATGGGGGTGTGAGCGATGAGGTTAATCGTGTGCCCATGTGGGGTGTGAGCGATTAAAGGGCAGTATCGTGGAGAGAAGTCCTGTGAATATGATTCACGAATTTTGGTACCACATGGATAGTGTCAGTTCATACATATGCATACTTTTATAACATGATTGGAAGTATTCCAGTGTTATAAATATTGATGATGTGTTGGTTGCGTGTTTTGTTGAATTAATGTTTAGTATGATTGCCTGTTTGAAAGATGTGTTCTGTTGGCCTTGTGTAAATAATGGATGTTCCTGATAATCTGAATATGATGAAATTGGGTGAATAATATAACTATGATGTGTTGTTATTTAAGATGCAATAACATTTGTTAACTGTGATGAGACTCACCCTTACTGTTGACATTTTCAGATTGAGGATAGCTGCTTTCGACTTGGTGAGGATTAGCTCATAAGTCAGTGTATTAGTGTAGCGTCAGGTGTCATGCTCTGATATTGTAACACTGGGGGAACGTTAGATTAGAGTTTATGATGATACTCTATCGTGTTGTTATTGTATTAAATTATGTGGGATATTGCATAGATGATGTTATGCTTATCCGTATGATGAATTTTCCGCTGTGTAAACATGAGATGTTTATGTATTATGACAGATTATTCCGTAGTGAAAGCATGACAATGAATCTATGATAAATTTATTTTTAATTGGAATTGTGGCACCCTTGTTTTCATGTTTTACTCTGAAAATTAATTATTAATTTCCGCGGGGTTTAGAAGGGTGTTACAATAGTGGTATCAGAGCAGGTCGGTCCGTCCGGCCAATTGTTGAGTCAGTTGAGTTGCGCGACAGTTGTATACTGTCGGTGTATTATTCCTTGGTACGCGACATGTGAGTGAATCACTGTCGGTACTTGGTTGTTTGTTGGAGATGTTGGATTGAAACAAGTGGGGGAGAAGCTTCGCTTCTCGGTTATGTTTCAGTTGTAAGAAGATTGATTCAGTAGATTGTTGTGGCAACAGTGCGAGCGTTGTTGGAGTTTGTTGTTCCCGAGTTGAAGGTGACTTGGAATTAAGACTTCACTGGGAATTGAGTTGGAACATCTTGAAGGAAGATGATTAGAGGTAATTGACAGTTATTGTAAGAGAAGAAATTTGGAAAGTTGCGATGTGTCAGCTCTACTGGTGTACTGCGAAGATGTTAGTTGAGTAGCTTTACGTCTCGGAAGAGATTCAGCTGCAAGTTTGCGAAGAGGATTGCTGTCGTAATGTTCTAGAAATCGCACTTCGGCGATAGGATGTGTTGCTCAAGTCATAAGAATGTTTGGAAGTGAAGAGATACGATAAGGGGCTGTTTGGAATGTGATAGAGTTGAAGAGAATGAGTTTTGGAGAGAGATTTTCGTAAGCAAAACGCAGGAAAATTGTTGAATAGCTGCGGAACTTCGAAAATTCATAACTGGAGTTCTGGACATCCGAATTGAGTTCCGTTTGAAGCGTCGGAAAGCTAACGAGATGAACTTTGTTATAAAAATAGTTGCAGCAGCTGTAACATAATTAATTGTGACAGGATGACGTTGGAAAGAGGTGGAGTTACGGTTACTCTTGTTCTTATAACTAGACTTGTTTATTGGTACTGCACGGGATGTCAGTGTCAGTGTTGAATGGATCGAAGGAATACTTGGAAGGTTTTTTTTTGAGAAGTAATTTTAAGAATTGAATTTACCAATTGAGGAGTTTTGGATATATCGTATAGAGTGTCGCTGCATGATGTCAGTGTTGCATTTTCGGACAATGATTGGAAAATTCATATCTTGAGTTCCGAGTGTCGGATTAATGTGCCGTTTGAACCTACGAGGAGGAAGGATTGTGTTCTAATTTATGGAAGAGTTATAAATACAGTAGAGTGACCCTATGAGGAAAGGTTCTGAAGTCGGTTATGGAAGCGTGAAACTTGTTGAATAAGAATGCTTACTACCGTGATTGTTGGAAACAAAATTGAGTGTAACATGTTATTGATGAGATGTTCGGTAATAAGGATGGTTTGAGGGCCGATGAATTTTAGTGAAGAGTGCATTAGTAGTAAAGATGGGATAAACTTTAGAACCCTTGGAATCGTATTTGTGATGGCAAAATAACGATAAGTATAAAAGAAGAATTGTATGGAATTTCTAACATTGTTGACGTGAGGAAGACTTTGTTGAGATTCCGAGTGGGATGATATTTGGACGTGAAGGATGTAATAGAATTTGAAGTAAAACCACGAGTTATGAATGTTGTGTTACTGTGTTGCGTCGGAAGTCTTTAAAAATGTCGGTGCTAATGGTGAATGAGTTGAATTTAATTGGACGAGATTAGAGAAGGTTAGGAAGAGGATGTTGAGTTGATCGATAGGTTGACTTTGAATTACCAAGGTAAAGGCGGTGAATTCAGAATCGACAAAAACGATGTAATGAGGTTGAGTGATTGGATTTGTGTTTCTGATGTTTTGAGCTTCGGAAGAATATTCTAGAAGACGGACACCGTAGTGGATTATTGGACTATGACGATGTTAATGAGTTTGGGTGCAAACTCGGAAATGGACACTATTATGTAGTAACGACGGTTTATGCTTAAATATGATTTTCAACTAATATTGACAAATTTAGGACTTGATCACCCTAAATCTCTTGTTGGTAGTAGATGGAATCATATAGAAGAGATAAGCTTGTTTTGTTACCTTAATGGTTTAAGATGTGACGAATGCTAAGCCGTGAGAATAATCACTCACTATGTTGTGTGAACTTATGAAGAAGTGAATATGAAAGAATGCAACATGGTGGATGATGACTTAAGACGGGTAATCAGAGTCGCGCAGCGAAAGTGTGATGTGGAGTAGTGTTATGAGTACTACTCGCGGGAAGTAAGGAATTAATATGTCGGAAGCCTACATAGAGAATATGTATTGATCTATATGTTGGATTTAGAATCTATTGGATGTAAGGATATCGTGTCGAAGAATTATAACTCTTTTGAATAATTACCGAGATGATGAATATGTACTACGGTTGTACGTAGTTAACAAGTATGTATTCGGCGAAATTAAAACGAAGGATTGATAATATATGATGCTGTAATAATTTTGTGCTGTTATTGAGGTGATATTGTAAATTCCATATATAATGAGGAATTAAACTCTATGAAGGATGGAGTTGATTTGATTCTTAGTAGAGAGCGTGACTTAGTTGAGCTTTTTTGTAAGCGATGGTATACTGAGGCTGATGAGTGTGTACTTGTTCTGATGGTTAGGATGTTTAAATAGAGGAAGTAAATCAGGAATTGGTTTTCGTTGGATGCGAGTAAGGATTGCTAAATGGTAGATTAGTACCATGAATGATGACGAATGATTCTTGAAACGAATGAGTAAAGAGAGTCGGAATCGGGTAAAACTCAGGAATCTATTTGGTATAGATGATTGTGATGAGTAGTCAGAGTAGTGCGGAAAAAGCGGAATGTAACGTGTTGGATAAGTACTGGTGTGATTTAAGAAGAGTCAGATAATTGGAATTCAATGGTATAAGAATACGAGTATTGAGTTTCTTGAAGGAAGTGGTTGATGAAAAATGTAAGTATTACATTATCACTTAGATGGAAAAGTGTGTCTAAGGTTGGTATGTTGGTAGATGGAATGCATTACTGCATTGTTGATCAAGTGTGATCATACTATGGATTGTGTAATTGTAATTCTCAGTTGTTGAATGTATTGTATAGGTTATGCCTCAATGTTCTATTGTTGTTAACCTTTTGGAGATATTACGAGTGGTATACTATTGGATGGTCAAATGCGACGTAAGAACTGGGATTTGAATGTATGAAACATGTTTCCTGTTGGTTATGTCAGAAGGATTTTGAGGATTGACCGATGGTAATGTTAATTGGGAGCTGGAGAGTCAGGTGGAGGACTCTTATACGAGCTGGTTACTTGAGGTATGTTTTCGAGGACGAAAACTCTTTTAGTGGGGGAGAGTTGTAACACCCCATATTTTCCAAATTTAATTTAATTGGAAATTAAATTATTATTTAGAATTATTCAGTATTTTATGGAATTATTTGGAAAGAAATATGATATAGGCTATTGGGCCAAGTGTGGTGTTAGTAAAGAGGGGGTACTATGTTAGTAAAGCCTTTACTAATTAAAATGTTATGTTTCATAAAATAAGGAAATTGGGAAATGAGGAAAAGAGTCAGAACGTGAAAAATGAGAAGTGGAAGAGAAGAGATGAGGAACGTAAAGAGGAACCAAAGAGGAAGAGGACCAAAGATCAAGAACTCTTGGCTAAGGTAAGGGGGGACTCTCTGGTTATCATCTATTATCGTGTTCTTAGATAATAATATTGATTAGGGATGTTGTTGAGTCAATTGGATCATATGTTAGGTTTAGGGAGGTTATGAATTGATGAAAATTGCATGGATTATTGGTTGATTATGTGTTGTTTTGATGTGTGATGATGAATAATGATGCAATTGATGATTAACTGCCTATATATGACGTTTAGAGACAGTTTTGGACTCAGATTGAGTCAGATCGCAGGATCTGACGCAGACCCGATAGTCTGCGAAATCGCCAGTTCGCGCCGCGTTCTAGTGTTGGCGCCGCGAAGGCGTACTTTTTCCTCGCATCGCGCCGCGTGCACAGGTTGGCGCCGCGAACGTGCTTGTGTGCTTCAGATCGCGCCGCGAACTTTGGTTGCGCCGCGTGCTGTAGCGTTAGTTGTTTTCTTGGAAAAGTTAAATGATGTGTAACTTTCGAACCGTAGGTCCGTTTTTAGTGCCGTTTCATGCACAATGAGTCTTATGAGATAACCTACGTGTTTAAATGATGAAATGAGGTGTGAATCCAATTATTTTTTTTATATGATTTTATTTCTTGATGAATGATGTATTGTACATATATGTGATGAGATGTGTAAATACATGCTATGTTGAAATATTAATCACGTGACGATTTGTTTGATTGGATGATATATTGTGGACATATATGATGAAATGTAACAATATAAGATGTTGTTTTGAGGAAACATTATGATGTGATGAATTGTTGAGAATTGTATGATGTTGATTGATTTGTTTTGGAATGATGTAGATACATGTGTGTTCTTCTTATTGATGACGATGATTGATGTGGACACATGCATGTTCTTTAATGATGATGATGATGATTGGTTGTGATTGAATGATGTTGAAAACATGTACATACTTATTGGTGATGTGGTGTTGAGATGAGTTGTTCATCGTGATTCGATGATGTTTTTAAGTATGTTATGTGTTTTTCATTCATTCATATGCATTTGATGATGGATCCCGTTGATGAGTGGATCGTTGGTGGCTAATTCCCATTGTGCGGAGATTAGTAAGCAGTCATCGTGTGCCTATGGGGGTGTGAGCGATGAGGTTAATCGTGTGCCCATGTGGGGTGTGAGCGATTAAAGGGCAGTATCGTGGAGAGAAGTCCTGTGAATATGATTCACGAATTTTGGTACCACATGGATAGTGTCAGTTCATACATATGCATACTTTTATAACATGATTGGAAGTATTCCAGTGTTATAAATATTGATGATGTGTTGGTTGCGTGTTTTGTTGAATTAATGTTTAGTATGATTGCCTGTTTGAAAGATGTGTTCTGTTGGCCTTGTGTAAATAATGGATGTTCCTGATAATCTGAATATGATGAAATTGGGTGAATAATATAGCTATGATGTGTTGTTATTTAAGATGCAATAACATTTGTTAACTGTGATGAGACTCACCCTTACTGTTGACATTTTCAGATTGAGGATAGCTGCTTTCGACTTGGTGAGGATTAGCTCATAAGTCAGTGTATTAGTGTAGCGTCAGGTGTCATGCTCTGATATTGTAACACTGGGGGAACGTTGGATTAGAGTTTATGATGATACTCTATCGTGTTGTTATTGTATTAAATTATGTGGGATATTGCATAGATGATGTTATGCTTATCCGTATGATGAATTTTCCGCTGTGTAAACATGAGATGTTTATGTATTATGACAGATTATTCCGTAGTGAAAGCATGACAATGAATCTATGATAAATTTATTTTTAATTGGAATTGTGGCACCCTTGTTTTCATGTTTTACTCTGAAAATTAATTATTAATTTCCGCGGGGTTTAGAAGGGTGTTACAAAGTCATTAGAGGATAATTGGCACTAAGTCTCTCAATTGGTCTAATTATAGAGAAATTGACTAAATGGATGGTAAGGGGCATTTTAGACATTTCCATTCTTTAATAAGCTCACTAGACTCATTTTGTTGGTTTTGTAATTGGAATTAAAAACAAAAAGAAACCAGAATTTGTGAAAAAAGAAGAAGTAGAGGAACGTGAAAGATGAGGAAAGGAGGAGAAAGTGCACATTTGGTCCAATTACAAGCTCAAGTTCTCATCAAACTCTTGCATGCACCAGAATCTGCCCCAAGCTTGATTCTCCCATCATCTTCTTCTTGTTGTTCAGCTTCATCATCATCTCCAATTTCAGGTGAGTCCTTTAGATAGAACATGGGTAGGATTTGGGGAAATTTGCATGTCAAGGGTTTAGATTGAGCTAATGTGATGCATGCTTGATTCAATGACACGATTATGTTTTATGAGTATGATATGTACCTTGGATCATTGTTGCATGTTTGATTTTCGTTGGGATTATAAGAATGATGCTGGGAATCAATTAGAAGGGTTTGAGTCTGGTTTAGAACTCTTAAAATGCAGATTTTTGGGTCTGTCAGCGATGTAACCGGTTACATGGTTGATGTAACCGGTTACATGTGTGAAAAAGGGTGAAAAACGCAGTTTTACAGTGATGTAACCGGTTACATGATTCATGTAACCCGTTACATTGCTGTTGGGCAGATTTTCCAAAACTTCGGAAATTCATAACTTTTGCGTCGTAAGTCCGTTTCGCGCAAACTTTATATCGTTGGAAAGCTAATGAAGTGTACTATCTAGGAAAATTAGCCTTGGTGCCTAAATATTATTTTTCGATATATCTGACACCCATTCAGAAGAATGTGGTAAACGGAATTTTGTGAAATTTACCCCAAGAGTAATTCAGTCTTGTAGAGGGAGCTGAATACCTCTGTTGTCCTTCGAGACTTGTGAAACCATGTTGTAGAACATGATACGCATTATATTATTACTTGTATACTAGTGGTATGAATATGTAGGACAAATTTGAATGCTTTATGATGATAAATGCTATTATGGCTTGATGATTTGTGTGACAATGATCACTTGATTTATGTTTGTTCTGGTCGAACTTTCGGATATGATTATATGCATACTTGATGGGAATGATCTGGTGTATACTCATCATGTATGTTGTGATTTTGTGCATTAACGAGTACGCAATGGGAATGATCTGGTGTATACTCATTGCGTATGTCGTCATCTTTATGTCCCCCTCCACGCGGGAATGATCTGGTGTATACTCCGTGGATGGCCGCCAATGGGAATGATCTGGTGTATACTCATTGGTGGGAAGGGATAGCTGGGCATATTCACCGCTCTCAATGGGAATGATCTGGTGTATACTCATTGATCGGTATGAGATATGTGGGTACTCGATGGGAATGATCTGGTGTATACTCATCGTGTTACCAAGGAAATGCTAGTGCTTGATGGGAATGATCTGGTGTATACTCATCATGTACTGAAAAAGGCATTTCCTCTAGCAGGAAAACATCGGATGTTGGTACGGTGAGATGGTGATACCACGTCGGTAAGATCACTTGTTTATTCACCCCTAGTGATGCCACATAGGCAATATCATTAGGTCCTCACCGGTGGGCTGGTACAATCATGGTGACATGGTTGTACTAGCAACATCATACTTGTGTGTTGTTTGTGTGTTTAATGATATCTCATTGGTTAGCCACGGGACTTCTAATGGTGATATTGTCCTTGTTGTGTATTTGTACCTGGTCGTGAGGTAAACCCCGGATCCACGGCGGATCCGTTTGATTGCATGTACCCTGTAGAACCGAGTGGACCCATAGGATAGGAGGACTCACTGAGATTTAGTAATCTCACCCCAATCAACTTATATTTTTTTCAGGTGCAGTTTAGTAGCGTTTGGTCAGTAGCAGGTTTAGACTGAAGATTTGGAAGTGGTGATGGCTCGGAGACCTCGTTAGATCTCATTTTCCGCTGTGCAGATCCATTGAAGATACATGTTTTGTAATTCTTATTAGAATCTCATGTTGTATTTTATATGGATCATCTTTTATCTTCGGCTTTTGTATGTACTCAATATCAATATTTAACGTTTCATGCATAATATACTAGTCAATTATGTATGGGGTGTTACAGTTGGTATCAGAGCAGGTCGATTCTCGGCCGAACCATGAGACATCACTAGCAATTCTTTTTCCTCCTCTCAAGTGTGCGTTGCTAGCCTGATTTTACTGATATCTCATTCAGTTGTTGAACTTGATCAACTCATCGACTGAGTGTGAGACAGTAGAATCACGGCAGAGCCGCCACGAGGACTCGTAAACCTGTAAGTGTTGTGAACCCAAGTAGAAAGGATCGGTTGGGTGGCGAATTGTATATGGCAGCTGGATTTATTGGACGACGTAAGTAGAAGGAATATTGGAGTCATCAATCTTAAGGAGAGCGTTTGACGTGAAGTAGTGATACCCGAATTGTCAAAGTGTGGATTGAGACAGCTAGAACCCCCAGGATTTTGATTGGACGAAGTGAAATTTCTCTAAATCTTGGTAATAGCAAGGGAAAATCCAATGGGATTGACTAGGAACCTTGTAAGTGATATTCTCCGAAGGTGTTGAGCTGGGAATTAGTAGGATTCAGTACTGATGATGCTGCCGGTGTTAAGCATGACGGGTGAGCGGATAGGACAGAATGACCCTTGGAGATGCGGACAGAGGAGTCAGACCTTTCTGTTTGTGCTAGTACGGATAGTAATTGGAGGGCGGAGTATTAGATCCTGATCCAACTTGAAGTACCCTAAGCGAGAGTGGTTACCTGGTAAGGTTTGGTGGAAGGTACGAGTGTGGTAGCTTACGATTGGGTGAGGCTTGAATACCCGGTCGATAGAAGAGGATGTGTATTTCTGCTCTTATAATTTTATATTTAAGTTCTAGAACTACGCTAGATGGAATATGAAATGATGTAGAAGCGTGAAATGCAGTGACCTAAGTTCTTGTAAGTTGTTGTTCGTCTGACCCCGAGTGAAGCCATAGAACTACGCTTGGCGTTGGGCGTTCAGGCGAGTAAGAACTAAGATCTATCTGGAACGTCAGTAGGATGATCGCAGTTGAGTTGGTTGTTAGGAACCATAGTATTCCTATCTGGACTGAATTATCCTTGGAATCTCATGCATGCGTGGGACGAGTGGGTACGCGCACTGCATGGTAATCCGAAGTTGAACTTCAAATCTTCGTGCTTGGCGTTTTTGCTTTCCAAGTAAGTAAACCTTGAATTGTAGCACTCTCAGGTTTTAGCATCCTGAGTAGTGTGATTCGAAGGATTGAGGAACGACGAGCCTATTAGAAGCCTGTTCAGACACTTGTCGGTTGTGACTTTAGGATACGCGTGGAGATCATTATACGCCACTGAGGTAGGTTACCTAGATACATGGCCTCGGAGTTGGACCACCATGTTGGTACTACCAGACGGGTATAATGCCACAGTATCGCTATCGTGCACAAGATGCGTGAGTAATCCTTTTTCACACATGTGTGGGACAAAGGTGATCTGAAGCTCAAGGTAGAATTCTGATTTGGCACTCGTGAGATACAGATCCAGACTCTCATAAGGTATGTGGGATGAGGATCCAGGCGTCGCGCTCGATAGTAGAGGAATAACTAGACAGGCGATGATGTGATGGATCAAGACCCAATACTATACTTATGGAGACTCTGAGTGATCGTGATCGCGTGAGTTAGTATCCGATTGTACCTTGGGGATGTTCTCGTTTCGTGAAGTGTTAAGTTGGAAATCTTGCATGAGTGTCTAGAGTGAGACTCATGTGCGGTCATGATATCCTGGTCAGCATAGTAAGTGGATATCATGTACCATTGGCGACCGGTGATGGAATATGCGAATCGTATCTGGATCGGCTTGATGTGTGATGTGTCTGGTAAGGTATTGCTAGATACTATGAGTGGAGAAGTATTAATCTTGGTAAAGCATGGACATTTTGTCTTAGGACTGATAAGGAGTTTATGAAAGAGACATTCGGAGTACAAAGTGCAATTTTTGCATTGTGACTACACTCAGACCGTTGGAAGCACTGCAATGAAGGATGTAGCCGTCGAGGAAGTCAGTTCAGTGTCTGATTCAGAGGTGGAACATACATTAGATGACTGTGTGAATGGAGTGTGGTTATGGGAGGATTGTTATATCAGTAAGTCGCACGAGTTATCAGAGGTGATACCACACTAAGAGAATGAAGGTGTATGGTTGGGTAGAAGTTGTGTAAAACTGCTAGAGTTATCATGAGCTGCAGTACGTCGTGAAGGGTTCGATATACCAGTTGAGCAACAAAGACTTGTTGGAATGAAAAACATAGCAGTTGTACGTTGTGGAAATCAGTGGCAGGGACGAACCTCTAAGTCAGTGAGTATTTGGGTTTCAATGTCCTGAGAATGAAACGTGTACCTAAGTTGTGGTAGATGAACTATATGGAATGGCAGAGTAAGTAGAAGCTTGATTCTGTAGAGTATGCAACTTCGGAGAGTAGTAGCCGACGATGGATGTACATGGAGTTTTGGCACGTGTTGTAATTGGACAACTGCAGATAAGGAATTATTGTGTTAATGGAAACCAAGTGAATTATGGATATAACGTGACTTAGAGGACTTCAAGGTGGGTGACTTGTTGGAATCAGAGTAGCGCAACGGATCGAGGAAGAATCAGATAAGTCTAAGGTGGGAATGAACGTACTACTTGTAGGATTTTATGTTGGGATGAAAGTATCTTCCTGATAGAAATTGTCGAAGCAACGTTTCGTTCATTCCAGTCTCTTGAGGATCCACCATGAACTCGAGCGGTGTGGTCAATGGGCCAGCTTGGGAATACATTTTGTGGATGGCAGGCGGTCCAATGTTCGTAAGTCATCAGTTTAGCTTGTAAGCATCAAGGGTTGGATAGAGCATCGTGACTGTTGAAATGCTGAAAGCAAGTGAAGAATTGCAATTGGCGTAAGTTCCTTGTGGCTATGCCTTATGCAGAACGAGTGTGGAGGAAGACGTGGGCAGTATTTGCAGGTTAACTGTTGAATTTCACCTTTCATCAGTGGAATCTTGTGTGAGGTGGTGGAATAATAAGGTTGTAGTTGCAGCGTGTTTCACCTTGTGGATGGTAATGACGGTTGTTACGGATAATAGCGAAACGAGAATCGAAGTAAGAAGCCTTAGTTGCATACGCAAAGGGGAACTTGGAACGAGTCGTCGTAAGCATCAGGGAGTTGGAAGTTAAGACCAAGGGAATTGGCAGTCATCTTAACGTCATTGAATGGACTAATGTAGGAGGTAATCCGATGTTTCGTTGTGGAGAGCAACGTGGTAGCGAGGATTTATGAACAGGAAGCGATTCGAGGAGTTGAGGAAGAATTAGTAATGTGTGTTGAGCAAGGATAAGTTCAGCGAAGATTGAAACTAAGGACGCCCGACAGGGATAGGGTATTACGGCTTTCGAAGGCATGAAAGTCCAGTGTAGGTCAGCGGAAATTAAGGGTATTAGAAGATCTTTCTCAGGGTTATTGAGATGAAGTTCCAGAGGGGATGCGTTGGGTGAATACTAAGGTTTCCGGTCAGGAATGTTAAGACGAAGCATCTGGATAGACGTATTGTGTGAGGTTAGGGTTTCTGACCATGAACAGTAGAATGCAAGTGTCTGCGGAGTAAGGAGATACCTATTGTGAAGGTGATGTGGGATGAGACGCGTCTTGAGGAAGCTACGTGGGAGCTTGAGTCAGAGATGCGAGAATCCTATCCTCACTTGTTTTGGTAAGTTTCTGAATTCGAGGACGAATTCTATTTAAGGGGGGGAGAATGTAATACCCGGTATAATTATCACCTAAAGACTATCAATAATTAAATTGATGAAGTCATTAGAGGATAATTGGCACTAAGTCTCTCAATTGGTCTAATTATAGAGAAATTGACTAAATGGATGGTAAGGGGCATTTTAGACATTTCCATTCTTTAATAAGCTCACTAGACTCATTTTGTTGGTTTTGCAATTGGAATTAAAAACAAAAAGAAACCAGAATTTGTGAAAAAAGAAGAAGTAGAGGAACGTGAAAGATGAGGAAAGGAGGAGAAAGTGCACATTTGGTCCAATTACAAGCTCAAGTTCTCATCAAACTCTTGCATGCACCAGAATCTGCCCCAAGCTTGATTCTCCCATCATCTTCTTCTTGTTGTTCAGCTTCATCATCATCTCCAATTTCAGGTGAGTCCTTTAGATAGAACATGGGTAGGATTTGGGGAAATTTGCATGTCAAGGGTTTAGATTGAGCTAATGTGATGCATGCTTGATTCAATGACACGATTATGTTTTATGAGTATGATATGTACCTTGGATCATTGTTGCATGTTTGATTTTCGTTGGGATTATAAGAATGATGCTGGGAATCAATTAGAAGGGTTTGAGTCTGGTTTAGAACTCTTAAAATGCAGATTTTTGGGTCTGTCAGCGATGTAACCGGTTACATGGTTGATGTAACCGGTTACATGTGTGAAAAAGGGTGAAAAACGCAGTTTTACAGTGATGTAACCGGTTACATGATTCATGTAACCCGTTACATTGCTGTTGGGCAGATTTTCCAAAACTTCGGAAATTCATAACTTTTGCGTCGTAAGTCCGTTTCGCGCAAACTTTATATCGTTGGAAAGCTAATGAAGTGTACTATCTAGGAAAATTAGCCTTGGTGCCTAAATATTATTTTTCGATATATCTGACACCCATTCAGAAGAATGTGGTAAACGGAATTTTGTGAAATTTACCCCAAGAGTAATTCAGTCTTGTAGAGGGAGCTGAATACCTCTGTTGTCCTTCGAGACTTGTGAAACCATGTTGTAGAACATGATACGCATTATATTATTACTTGTATACTAGTGGTATGAATATGTAGGACAAATTTGAATGCTTTATGATGATAAATGCTATTATGGCTTGATGATTTGTGTGACAATGATCACTTGATTTATGTTTGTTCTGGTCGAACTTTCGGATATGATTATATGCATACTTGATGGGAATGATCTGGTGTATACTCATCATGTATGTTGTGATTTTGTGCATTAACGAGTACGCAATGGGAATGATCTGGTGTATACTCATTGCGTATGTCGTCATCTTTATGTCCCCCTCCACGCGGGAATGATCTGGTGTATACTCCGTGGATGGCCGCCAATGGGAATGATCTGGTGTATACTCATTGGTGGGAAGGGATAGCTGGGCATATTCACCGCTCTCAATGGGAATGATCTGGTGTATACTCATTGATCGGTATGAGATATGTGGGTACTCGATGGGAATGATCTGGTGTATACTCATCGTGTTACCAAGGAAATGCTAGTGCTTGATGGGAATGATCTGGTGTATACTCATCATGTACTGAAAAAGGCATTTCCTCTAGCAGGAAAACATCGGATGTTGGTACGGTGAGATGGTGATACCACGTCGGTAAGATCACTTGTTTATTCACCCCTAGTGATGCCACATAGGCAATATCATTAGGTCCTCACCGGTGGGCTGGTACAATCATGGTGACATGGTTGTACTAGCAACATCATACTTGTGTGTTGTTTGTGTGTTTAATGATATCTCATTGGTTAGCCACGGGACTTCTAATGGTGATATTGTCCTTGTTGTGTATTTGTACCTGGCCGTGAGGTAAACCCCGGATCCACGGCGGATCCGTTTGATTGCATGTACCCTGTAGAACCGAGTGGACCCATAGGATAGGAGGACTCACTGAGATTTAGTAATCTCACCCCAATCAACTTATATTTTTTTCAGGTGCAGTTTAGTAGCGTTTGGTCAGTAGCAGGTTTAGACTGAAGATTTGGAAGTGGTGATGGCTCGGAGACCTCGTTAGATCTCATTTTCCGCTGTGCAGATCCATTGAAGATACATGTTTTGTAATTCTTATTAGAATCTCATGTTGTATTTTATATGGATCATCTTTTATCTTCGGCTTTTGTATGTACTCAATATCAATATTTAACGTTTCATGCATAATATACTAGTCAATTATGTATGGGGTGTTACACAGTCAATATGGAATGCCATATCCATACATGACAGGTACACGAGGAGCAGGACCTACATACACTACAACTAACCCCGCGACATTTTCGCCAAATGCTGGTTCAGTAGGTCGAAGCGCACAAAATACTGGCTTCTCTGCCCAAATACCCAATTTTACCACAAGTAATCAAGCAGCATTCCGACAAGAGATGGACGCAAGTAATCACGATATGTTAGGAACCCTGGCCACAGAATTATCGTCAATCTTAAATCCTTTAGCAACAAATATTGCTAGTACAAATCAGGAGAATATGGAAACCTTTCAAAATATATCATCCCAAATGAATCGAATGGCAGAATTCATGGGTGTTCCATAACCCAGGCGGAGAAATAACCAATCTTCTTATCGAGAAGGAGACCCCATTCTAGAACGTGTCCAAAATGCAGTGCCTCCACCTAGTGCAACCACTGCTGGCGTAATCCCTCCACAGAGAACAACAACGGCCGAAAGGAATCGGGTAATAGATCTAGAAGCTTCGGACCGAAGAATTATCCCTGCTCAACAAGAGTTTGAGGAGGAGAGACCCAGATTAAGGGTAGTAGGTAGCAACGAACACCCAGACGAAGTAGTTCAGAGAGTCAGGAGAGAAAACCTAGCCACAGAAAATAACTTAACTGCTATGATAGAGAGAGTTATGGCCAATAATGGCCTCAGTACTGGACTTCGACGTCCAAATTATACATCTCTCATAGCGGATTATATCATGCAAACAGAGTTGCCAAGGGGCACCAAAGTGCCAAAATTTACTAAGTTTTCAGGGGACACGAATGAATCGACGGTGGAACATATTGCCAGGTATCTGACAGAAGCCGGAGACTTAGCAGGGAATGAGGATTTAAGGATTAAATACTTTCCTAGTTCGCAGACGAAAAATGCGTTTGTTTGGTTTACTACCTTACCTCCAAATTCTATAGATGCATGGGCCCACTTGGAGAGATTATTCCATGAACAATTTTACATGGGTCAAACCAAGATAAGTTTGAAAGAACTGGCTAGCATCAAGAGGAAATTCTCGGAGTCTATTGACGATTACTTAAACAGGTTCCGTTTGTTGAAATCAAGATGCTTCACGACTGTCCCGGAGCATGAATTAGTTGAAATGGCTGCAGGTGGCCTAGATTATTCAATTCGAAAGAAACTGGATACTCAATACCTGAGAGATATGGCCCAATTGGCAGATAGAGTTCGACAAGTCGAACGGTTAAAAGCAGAAAAGGACAGAGCTAGTAAGAGTTATAAGAAGGAAAGAGTAGCATACGTCGAAGCAGACGAAGTTGATGGCGAACCTTTCGAAGACTCATGCGACATGGAAGAGGTCGAAATAGATCTCGCTGAGTTAAAGGAAGCACCACCCTATGCTTGCAAATTACTCACCCCTTCTAATGGAAGAAATCCAGTAGATAATGATAAAAGTGATAGATTTCCCAAGAAAACCTATACGTTTGATGTCACTAAGTGTGACGAAATATTTGATTTACTAGTAAAAGATGGCCAAATGATAGTGCCTCCAAATTCTAAAATTCCTTCGTTAGAACAACGGAAGAAGAGAGGTTTTTGTAAATATCATGGTTTCTTAGGCCACAAAACCTCACAATGTTTTCTTTTCACGGATCTAATCCAGAATGCTATCAAGGATGGACGTTTGAAATTCGCTGACAAGAGCAAGAACCCTATGAAGGTTGACGTCGATCCTTTGAACGTGGCTGACACTAACTTGTGTGAACCATTTGATGTCAACATGGTGGAAGTATCTGAAATTCATGCTGCTGGATCAAAGACAATTTCAGATGGAAAGTAGGCTACTAAAAGCCTAAGTGACAATCCGATCCTCAATACTGATGTTGAAGGATCCTTCGATGCTGAAATGACTGAAGATCCGAAAGGAGAAACAAGTGAGGCCACTGAAGACCTCACGATGAAGCTTCAACAGATACAGATTTCTGAAGTCCCTCCGGCAGTTATTAACATGGTCAATGCTAGACGTCCCTTATCTGAAATCGAAGAACTAGAAAAATGGCTGATGTGGGAGAAAGCAAACCTTGAGATTCCGCCAAGGGGAAACAATTTGAAGGATTATCTTTGGAATTGCCATATAAAGAATGGAGGAAAAAGGGTGATGTGCCCAAGATGTTCAATTATGACAAATCGGAGGATCCAGGCCAATTTCGAAAGGGCTTTGCGAGAAAGGTTAGAGCAACCTTGGAGAGGAGGAAACCTGCTGTTGAAAGTGTACCCAAGGTCCGAAGAAAGCTTGTTTGGGTTTTTGGTCAGGTGTCACAGCGACAATTCGGAAGTTGCACTATGCCCTAGATGTGGTGCGGTATATGACGAACTGCTAGCAGGATCATTCGAAAGGGGGTATCTTTATCTGGGTCGGGAGACCCAGGGACTGCGTCCTAACTTGTTTGGGTTTGATGATCGAACCCCATCGAGAAGGCCTGACAGCCCACACCCTAGAGCTCGAAGGGTTACATTCAAGGTTCCTGCAGACATACCTAGGGATAGATGGATGCAAGCTGGTGCCAGAACCAACAAATGGCGAAGTTGGGACCAGGGTGGAAGAACTGCAATGACATATAGAAAACAATTCTAGACTTCTAATCGAGAGATGTACAGGTTGGAAAATTACAAAGGCAAAAATCCTATGTCCAGATCCCAATGGAGAAGACACCAATGGATGAAGAAAGCCCAAAGGGAATTCAAACCAAGGGAGGCTGGAGAGACAAGTAGCAATCAAATCCCAATGCAGGGGGCAAAGACAAGCAAACCTCCATTGGAGGGCAAGTTATTCGATTCTGAGAACGAGAAAGAAGAGGAGAGGATGCATTCAAGCCTTTGGAAAGGAGATGATAGAATGACAAATGATTTTGACTCTGATGGAGTATCATCTATAAACCTCAACTGCAATGTTGTATCTGTACTCCCTCACGAGTTTAACCAAGAAACTGAAGTTGAAGATTGTGAGGAGGCTGACGTCGAGGAGATGGCAAAACACAGACCTGTGTGTTACTATGTTCTGAACAACGGTGCAGTTGAGGAGCAGAATGCCTTCTTCGAAAGGCCTGATGAAGTTATGCGAAACCATTTGAAGCCACTCTACATAAGGGCTAAGATCGAAAATGTTGGAATTAATAAAGTCCTGGTAGATGGAGGGGCAGCAGTGAATCTAATGCCCCAATACATGCTGAAAAGAATTGGTATGTTTGATACTGATATAAGGCCACATAATATGGTTTTATCTAACTATGAAGGCAAAATAGGGCAAACCTTGGGATTTGTCCAAGTAAATCTCACGGTGGGATCAGTCACAAGGCCAACTATGTTTATGGTCATACCTGCGAAAGCAAATTATAATCTCTTGCTCGGAAGGGAATGGATCCATGGGGTTGCTGTTGTGCCTTCGACAATGCATCAAAGGTTAACTATTTGGAGAGAAGATGGCATAGTGGAGAATATTGAGGGAGACCAAAGTTACTACATGGCTGAAGTTAACCAGGTTAATAAGACTAACTTCGATAGGAATTTGGCAAACATAGGGCCTTGCCATGCTGCGGAAGATATATATACCCCGAATAAGAACGCATTGTATTACTTATCTTTGCACCCAAATGGATTCCAGTGGAATAGAGAAATAATGGATGGCCCAGAAGATACCGCACCAATAGAGCATGATCCAACAATACGGCCAACAGGCTGGGATGACGAAGTTGATGATGTCTGAGTCATCATTTTTCGAAAAGATTTCGGCTTACGTAGCCGAAAATAAAAGAAAGACGGCTCTCGAAGTCGAATTGTCAAACATGTTGTTTAATGAAGGTCTAAAAAAGGAAGAAACTCCAGATTTGGGGATAGATACAATCCCTCACCTGCCTGAAGATTCAGTCCGAGTCGAAGAGATTTCAGGAGAAGAGATAGGTCAAAGATTGGATGCAATCTTCGACGAAGAGCCTTTGGGTTTCGAGAAGGACCCAATGGGATCAAATATCAAAATGTTAGCCCAAGATCCACTCGAAGAAGTAAATCTCGGAGATGGAGATCAAAAGAGGGTAACATACGTCAGTGCGAAACTAGCGCCAATGCTGAAGTCAAAAGTGATCGCGTTGTTGAAGGAGAACAAAGATTGCTTTGCATGGGATTACGATGAGATGCCTGGTTTAGGGCGCGATTTGGTCGAATTAAAGTTACCCATAAAGGAAGGAAAAAAGCCCATCAAGCAAACTCCTAGAAGATTCGCACCAGAAATTCATTCGAAGATTAAAGCAGAAGTCGAAAGACTCCTACGGTGTAAGTTCATCAGAACCACAAGGTATGTTGAATGGATTGCTAATATTGTACCAGTTATTAAAAAGAATGGTTCATTAAGAGTATGCATAGATTTTCGTGATTTGAATGCAGCAACTCCTAAGGATGAATATCCCATGCCTGTGGCAGAAATGTTAGTAGATTCAGCCGCAGGCTTCGAATATCTAAGTATGTTGGATAGATACTCTGGTTATAATCAGATTTTCATTGCAGAAGAGGATGTGTCTAAAACATCTTTTCGTTGCCCAGGGGCAATAGGCACCTATGAGTGGGTTGTAATGCCTTTCGGTTTAAAGAATGCTGGGGCAACCTACAAGAGAGCAATGAATTCAATATTTCATGATTTTATAGAAACATTCATGCAAGTATACATAGATGATATCGTTGTGAAATCTGTCTCAGATTACGATCATCTCGATCATCTAAGCCAATCATTCGAGAGAATGCGAAAACATGGCTTAAAGATGAATCCCCTTAAATGTGCTTTCTTTGTGCAGGCTGGAGATTTCCTGGGCTTTGTGGTTCATAAAAAGGGAATAGAAATTAACCAGAATAAAACGAAGGCAATTATGGAAACTAAGCCTCCATCCACGAAGAAAGAACTGCAGTCCTTGCTAGGGAAGATAAATTTCTTGAGAAGATTCATCTCTAATTTGAGTGGACGCACGCAAGCTTTCTCTCCTCTACTTCGTCTCAGAGAAGGAAAATTTGAATGGCGTGCTGAACATCAAGAAGCTTTTGATAAAATCAAGCAATACTTGATCCATCCATCAATCTTATCTCCCCCAAATGGGAAGAAGCACATGCGCCTGTATATTTCAGCTTCAGATAATACAATAGGCAGTATGTTAGCACAAGAAGATGAAAATGGCATCGAAAGAGCCATTTATTATTTAAGTAGAGTACTCAATGATGCAGAGACTAGGTATAGCGCAATCGAAAATCTCTGCCTTTGTTTATATCTCTCTTGTATCAAACTCAAGTATTATATAAAGCCAATTGATGTTTATGTTTCGTCTCATTGTGATGTTATCAAACATATGTTATCAAAGCCAATATTGCATAGTCGAATTGGCAAATGGGCTTTAGCCCTTACTGAGTACTCACTGATATTTCAACCTCTCAAGGCAATGAAAGGTCAGATTGTATCAGATTTCATTGTTGACCATGCAGTGGTTGAGAACCCTCAACAATATGTAGATTTGAAGCCTTGGAAGCTATACTTCGATGGTTCGACTCATAGAGAGGGAACTGGTGTTGGAATATTGATAATTTCTCCTGATGGAATTCCAACAAAGCTCAAGTACAAGATTGAAGGTCCTTTATGCTCCAACAACAAAGCTGAATATGAAGCACTGATTGCTGGACTTAAAGCTTTGTTAGAATTGGGGGCAACCAGAGTCGAAATTAAAGGAGACTCCGAACTAGTGATTAAGCAACTAACAAAGGAGTACAAATGCATCAAAGAAAACTTGATCATGTACTTTGTCATAGCAAATAGGCTGCTTAAAAAATCCGAATATGTGGAGTTAAACCATGTTTCGAGGAACAAGAATCAAGAAGCAAATGATTTGGCACAGTTAGCCTCAGGATATAGGGTATCGAAAGAAAAATTAGAAGAACTGATCGAAGTCAGAGGGAA
Organism: Vicia villosa; assembly: GCF_029867415.1. Lineage (NCBI taxonomy): Eukaryota > Viridiplantae > Streptophyta > Magnoliopsida > Fabales > Fabaceae > Vicia > Vicia villosa. Next base: position 3,551,935 of record NC_081184.1, read on the forward strand.
AGCAATGGCTACCAAACTTTCCCCAAGTGACCTGGAGAATTCACAATTAGGCTTTGCCAGCAAAGAAGAATTCGAAGTGTTAAATATAGACTCTTTAGCAGACACAGATTGGAGGAGTCCAATTGTGAACTATCTAAAAGATCCTTCGACAGACACTGATAGAAAGGTGAAATATAGAGCCTTGTCATATTTTCTGATGGGGAACGAATTGTTCAAGAAAACTCCTGAAGGGGTCTTGTTAAAATGCTTGGGTGAAGCAGAAGCATATTTGGCTCTCTCAAATGTACACAGTGGAGCATGTGGGGCACATCAAGCAGGGCACAAAATGAAATGGCTTTTGTTTAGATATGGAATGTATTGGCCTTCTATGTTAAAAGATTGCATAGAATTCGCAAAAGGGTGTCAAGAATGTCAAGAACATGCAGGTATTCAACATGCTCCAGCAAATGAGTTAAGTCCAATAATAAAACCATGGCCTTTCAGAGGTTGGGCACTAGACTTAATTGGGGAAATTCATCCTAAATCCTCTAAGGGTCAAAGATACATACTAGTAGGAATAGACTACTTCACAAAATGGGTCGAAGCGATACCACTGGCGAATGTGGACCAAGAGGCTGTGATTGAGTTTATTCAAAGACACATCATATATAGGTCTGGAATCCCAGAAATTATAACCACAGACCAAGGATCAGTATTCACTGGGCGGAAAATGCAAGACTTCGCCAGAGAAATGGGTTTCAAATTGTTCACTTCTACACCTTACTATGCTCAGGCAAATGGACAAGTCGAAGCAGCAAACAAAATAATAATCGGTCTCATAAAGAAACATGTGGGAAAAAAGCCTAAGAATTGGCACAAAACCTTAGACCAAGCGCTTTGGGCTTGTCGAACATCTCCAAAAGAAGCTACATACACTACGCCATTCCAATTGACATTTGGGCATGACGCAGTACTCCCAGTTGAGATATATTTGAAGTCAATTCGGATACAAAGACAGGCAGAAATCCCTCCTAACATGTATTGGGAATTGATGATGAATGAATTAGTAGACCTGGACGAAGACAGACTTCGAGCGTTGGAGATGATAAAAAGACAAAAAGAAAGAGTTTCCAGAGCATACAATAAGAAGGTGAAAGGTAAAACTTTTAGCAATAATGACTTAGTCTGGAAAGTTATATTACCCATAGATCGAAGGAATCAAGCACTTGGTAAATGGTCCCCACACTGGGAGGGACCCTTTCAAATCTTGAAAGTATTTTCGAATAATGCTTACGAGAGAGAAGAGTTAGCAGAAGATCGCAGGATCCTAAGAGTAAACGGGAAGTATCTAAAGAGATACAAACCAAGCATGCATGAAGTAAAGATTGCAAAAACGTAGATATTGAAGTATACTACGTAAGCCAAAATGGTTGAATTAACACCAAAATGGCTTTGTTGTTTAAACAAATATGTATGGCAAAATAAAAGAAGAGACGAAGAAATTTGCTTAACGTCTTCCATTAATAATTAAGGGAGTACATCCGTTACAGGAGATTTGGTTTCCAAAAACATGGAAGGTTACAAAAAGAAACTAAAGCAAATAAAAACCTAGACTAAACTACCTCCTAGTTGATCCTCTGGTCTAAGCCTTCCAAAGGTAACAGGGGCAAGCTCTCTGCCTCGAACATGTTCATGGATCTGGAGTTGCGCATCCTTCTCACTATTCCCTTTTTAAGGAATATGTAAGACAAGAGCCTTCCATATGGAAGACAGGTCACAACCCCTTGACAGGCAGCAGCCATCGAAACGGCTTCGACAAGCCCTTTGAAAATCATTAAAGGGAAGTTGATTTTCTTCCCACGAAGGGCACAGAGGATAAACTCCAAGTCCTCCACCATGATGCTGTTTTGGTCATGGTTTCGTGGTTGAAAGTTACCCACGAGCAGTTGATGCCAAACCCTGATGACCTTGGCACTATAAGGGTCGTTGTCCATGAGAGTCCTCAACAGAAGATGAGTCGTCATGTTGAAGCTATTATCATCAAAGGTTTCACCAGAATTGTTGCATCTCATCAAGTTAGAGATGGTGGAAGGAGTGATGCTGATTTGGGCATGTCGAACTTCAGAGACTATAGTAGTCCTGCCCTCTGGATCTATGCGTAGGGACGCAAACATCCAGAAATCAGCCAGCATGTTGGGATAAACTGGTCCCTCCAGGATTTCATAATAGAAATCAAGTTCTTGATTGGCAAAGAGAGCGCTGATGCTGATGAAGTTTTCATCAAACTCTTCTTCGGAAAGTTTGAACTCTTTCTTTATGTAAGCTCTGATGTTGTTATAAGTAAGAGGTTACGCCATGAGGAGAAGAAAAAGTTGAAAAGAGTTGTCTTTTAGACTCTGTGTTTTTGAGAAATGGAGGAAGAGAAACAAGGTTTCAAGCAAGTGTGAAAGAAGAAGTATGATGTTAACCCTTTATATAGACCTGGGGCAATAGAGGGACGGTTTAGTTGTAATGATTGATTGGACTGCGTTTGGTATTCCAAAGAGGAGTTATGGCTTCCGCCGTTTCCCGCCCTAGGAAGTTGAAATGTAATCATGAGAAACTGGTGCACGCACGTCTTAAAAGAGACGTTTTGAAGGAAGTGACGTCATCACTTAAATGATGGTTACGGCTAAGGGAGTGGAAATGTCAAGTCTAGACTAGAAGGAGTGCGAAGGATAGTCAGGTCACGTGCTTGCATTTATTAAGATTACTGTGACAATTAAATATATTTTGGCAAGATTTGAAGAATTGCTAAAGTGTTACACATAATCGTTGCAAAATGGAATAGAATATGTAAACTGACAAACAAAAGGTCTACATAGATATATTCCTGGTGGAATCCAATTACAAGATAAATCAATGTGCATTACAGAAAAGTCATTACAAGATTCGAAAGGACTAATTAAAATCTCTAGGAAGAGTGTCTTTTATCTTCGAATACTGAATCTCCCAGGAAGACATGCGAAGTTCAATCAAGGCCCTTTGTTTCTTCAGTTCGTCAATTTCGGGAACTAGTTTTTGTGCATCTTTGAAATGTTGGATTCCTAAACGCGCAACTTCAGTCAATTCCTGCTCACTGGACTGTTGAATGGTTGCCTTACGAGATTCAGCCTCCTTTATCTTTTCTTCAAGTTGGACAATCTCTTGTTTCCAGGATTGGATATTCCGCTCACATTCATCGTACTCTTGTTGTTTCTCTGAGCGTTTAAGCTTGAGAGCATCACCTTTCTTCGACGCATCAGTAGCGGCTTTCCAAGATGAACTATGAGAAGCCACCTTCGTAGTAAGTTGCTCCTCAATATTGCGACGTCGAAGAATGTTTGATTGAAGTTGTTCGATCAGAAAACCCAGCAAAACAATCACCTCCGAGACTTCTTTCGAAACCAGAAGCAGATCCACCTTTTTTAGAAGTTGATTCAAGCCATGACTTTTGGTAGGATCCTTGCTAAGAATTTCGACGAGGTTGGTTTCGAAGAACTTTTCCTTTATCTGATGAAGAAGTACAGAGGTATCCTCTTTGTCACCAGATTCTGGCTGGACAGCTGGGGAAGTTTCGAGCTCAGAAGGCGAAATGTTATCAGTATTCATCATAGCATTGAGGAAGCTGAGAGGATCAGTTTGTTTAAGCTGCTCCAATTCTGAAGGAGTGGGCTTTGCTGGGGCAGGTGTCGAAGTAGTTTCAGGAGAAATTATGGTCCCAAAAGGTGTAGTTTCATGAGGAACTACTGTGGCTAGCTTGAAGGTTTCTTCCATAACATCTTGTTCAGATAACGAATCCTCACTACTAGTTGGATGACCAGCTGCATTGTGGCTACCTGAATATTGTTGATCTGCTTTTTCGCTCTAGTGAGTAGGTGGAGAATCATCAGTTGAATGGCTTTCTTCGACTGGCATATTAGGAATGATGGTCGCTAAAGGCTGAGCATCTTCGACAACTGGTGAAAGCACGTGAGATTTGTCTGCATTAAGTAATTAGGACACATTATGATGGGTAGATTGCAAGAAATCTGTTTGTCGTAAGAAAAAATGTACACTTACCTTGGAGACTATCAAGGTCGATGGTAAGGTTAAAGGCTTTGAGATCAGAAGTGGCTGTGCCAGCATCATCCTACAATCATAAGGTAAAATATTAACTTAATTGTTTAAGTTAAAATTTATAGAAATGATTATGTTATGAGATCCAAATACCTTGGTGGGAATGTTATCTGGACTCGAGTTGTGGCTCTCCACAACAAGAACGTTACTACCACCTTTCAAAGGTGATTCTTCAGAAGATACCTTATCAACCGGTGAAGGAATTTTCGAAGAACCAGACCCCTTTTCTTTGCCTGAAGGAGTGCCAGTCTTCTGTCTTTTCTTGTGTCCTTGCCTGGTGCGAGGAGGAGATTTGTCTTCATCATCTGAAACAACGGTTTGAGGATCTTTTCGCTTCGAGTGCACCGGAGGTTTCGAAGTCTGAAGAATATGAATTGAGCAAAGTAAGTACCATTCACAGAAATATACCAATTGGAATATAAAATGCGTGTATACCGTGGGTTTCTTGCCGTTCGTGGTAGAATCACTTCTACTTGCCTTGTTGCTCTTCGAAACTCCAGAATCCTTTTGTGCAGCGGCTTCTTTGATCTTTCTCTTTCGAGCTACGGATGTAGTTGAAACTGGAATCAGTATTTCAGCCAAAAGAAAGAAAAGTTAGTCAAAAGTTGTCTAAACCCAAACCTTCAGGTATTGGAGTCAAGACACGAACATGTTCAAGATCTATATGAAGGTGTCTTTTGAAAGTATCCAGGGTATGCTTAGTCGGGACCACTCGTTCAGCGCGTTTTTTAGTGCTTTCCTGAAGAATTTTAAAAGCATTCCCACACACGAACCAGTCTGGGAAAGGAGGGCTTAGAGCCACACCAAAATCAGCACTTGGCAGTGGAGGGAATTTCGGAGGATTAAGTTTGAAAGCCACTTCATAACGCAGTTCTGGTCAAACAGACGAGGGCAGTTTCAACTTATCCAGTTTAGTAGAAAACTTTTCGCGCAAAATGATTGCAGCTTCACGAACGTTCCGACTAAGATCATCAGGCCTGTAAATGGTTTCAAAGAATTTTTGAAAGGCTTATATTTCTTTAATATGAGTTGAAGTACCTTTGTGAAATTTTTCCTGCACATCATCAAAAGCTTCAGTTAGTTCACGAGTAAGGCTCTCAGCATCGAAGATTTGCATGGTGTAGTAATCTGTCCACCATTTTTGAAAATCTGGAGTAGAATAAAAGGCAGGTTCGAAAGGAATATGAGAGAGATTGGTAACACCGGTGTATCTGGCGATTTTTTATTCACACTCATCTTCAGTTAGATACAAAGTGTGTAAGCACATATGGTTCCTTTTCTCATATAGACATTTGGGTTTTATTTGAACCAATCCAAATTGTCTCGACACCAAATTTGGTTGGTAGCAGAGAAGAACACATTGGCTTTTGGAGGGTCGAAGACGGTGATAGAACAGCCTTGGGGTAAGAAAAGCTTCCCAAATAATTACAGATTCAGTCTGTTGGTCTGGGGACGTTGCTGGAAACCTTCGGATGAACCATTCAGGACCCACTGTCCTTTGTACGAATGGAGCCATTGAAGGGCTGAATTGATCACACTGAGCAAACATCATGATATATGCTAAAAAGTGTTCACGAAGCTTCCCAGTATCTTCTTTAGGAGTTAACGAAGCCAACCTGGTTCCTTCTACAGCTCGATTTTTGATGTCTGGATCTTCTTCGTTGACAATGCCTCGAAATGGGAGGTGAGCTTCGAAAGTAGCATTAAGCCACAGTTGCAAAAACCAGAAAGGACCAGCAAAGAGTAGAGATCCTGATTCATAATTCTTAACAAGGTCTGTTGCTTCACCTAGGTTCTCATAGAGAAACCCTAGAATTAACTGGCTTAGGTTCAGTTGCGTTCCAGCATGTAGTTGATTGGCCATACAAAGATACCTCTTTGCTACCTGTATGGACCTAGAGCAGAAAACGCATCTCGAAAGCCATAAGACTAAGAAAGCAATATGCTCTTCGTCCGAGACTACTTCATTGTTTTCGTCATGATATTGTTGAATGAACGCAGTGTAAGTAACTATTGCTTCGCTGAAATTAATGGTATCAGTATCCATGACATTGGGGTCAAAGGTCTCTCCGGTTGGTCGAAGCCCCGTGATAGCAGCTATGTCGAAAAGAGTGGGGGTGACCATTCCACACGGGAGATGGAAAGTGTTATGGGAAGCATCCCAGAAATGAACCGATGCTACTAACATGGTTTGGTTGTATTCTAAACCAGTTTTGGACAGTTGGATTAAATCATAAATGCCCAATTGTTTCCAGAAAGAAGCCTTGTGTTTCTCTACTCTTGCTAGCCATGCAAAGTGCAGTTCAGGGTCTTTTGCTAAAGGAATTGACCTAAAAACTCTCAAAAAATTGGTTATATAGTTTAACCTAATTTTCTCTAGGGCTAAAGGGGTTACGGTCGAAGTGTCTTTTGCACTATCAGGATCTGCTAAGATAGGACGGCCATCTTCATCTATTTTGTTCTTACTAACTAAAGGCCTAGTTTTATAATAAGCAGGAAAGAATTTATTCAGAGAAGAGTTAGTTTCTCCTGGTAAAGGACCCATGAAGGCATGAGTTTTTCTAGAAAGTTCAAAGGGAATGATTACCTGAGAAGCATAAATGGCACACACTTCTGCAGTATTTGGGTTTGGTATGTATTATTGATCCCCCATCTGTGTAGATTTCTGAAGTTTCAAAGCTGGTTGGAGAACATTTGAGGAAGATGCCATGAGTAAGCTTGATCTGAGAAATGGGTTTGAATGGAACCAGAGACGTTTCTTTTCTGTAGAAAGAATGAAGAAAGTTATCTGAGCGTATGAGTTCAGGTATTTAAAGGTTTAACGGAAGCCTTTTCAAATCTTTTGGGTAAAAACCAAGAGACACGTGGCAGACGTTGATTTAATCCAACGGCGGTCGAATAGTTATTAGCTTTACTCCTAGTATGTAGGAGTAATCATCATAAAGTAAGACCAGAACGTGGGAATGTAAGTTATGAGTAGACATCTTTGAAAATGACAAGACGTTTTGGAAACAGAGTCATAAATGATTATGACGTCAGTCAATGATCTTGGAACTCTAAAACGAAATCTTGTTACAGCAAGAAACGCCTATTTCTCTTGTCTTTCGAAACAGGCATTTATTGGGGGCAATTTGTTAGCTGAAGATTTCGTTTTGAAAGAAAAGTCCTTTGAAGGTTCGAAGTTCGAAGAAGATGGATTACTGATGACCATCTTTGAAGATAGAGAATGGCTACTGATGACCATGTTTCGAGAATGATGTTTAAGTTGAAGCAAAATAGTGAGCACCAAAGCTAAATTGGAGAAGAATGGTCTTCAAGACTTAGACGTTTTTGGGAAATATGCAAAGTGTTAAAGCTTAGCGTGTTTTCGTGGCATTCTCGATTATAATTATGTTGCCACGCGTCGAAGGAGGATTCAGGCGGGATGATTTGAATTTCGAAACCGATTATGTAACTGCACGAAGACAGATGGCATCCCTGGATTTTCTATGGGCAACGTGGCATTAGATTAGTGTAGGACCGTTAGGGTCGAAACTAGTATAAATAAGGATCTTAATGTTAGGATTCCGGGTGTTCATTTTGTACAAATCACTCACATATTGCTCAAGTATCAAGTGTTAAGAGAAAGAGTTCGCTGAGAAATGTACGTATGACACCAACACCAATTTAAGTACATGTGTATTTTCCTTTATTCAAGTATCTTTCGATATTATTACGCTTTCTTTTATTTTCTGTCATTTACATTCCTGCACTCTTTATTTTCATGTCATTTATCTTCGAAGCACTTAACTTTTCTGCACTTTAAGATTCTTGCACTTTTACAAGTTTTGTCTTATGTTTTATCTTTAACTTTCGCTGGTGTTATATTTACGTGTATAACAAGGTGATTGCTAATCTTTATTTATTTGATTAAGAATTTCTTATTTCGAGACACACCAATCATAGACATAATTCAAACTATCATGAATAACAACCTATTTGACTATGTCCTAGGATCAATCTAGTCGATCCTGCGAGTAACCAAATCATATTTATTATAGTTTGGAAGACTAGCGGTTGTTTACCGGAAATCACCGTAAACACATACCCTTTGACCAGCTCCTGAGCCATCAAAATATTGTCTTGAATGAGTTTACCAGGTACAAATGCAGACTGGCTATCATCTATCACCTCTGTAATATAAAATTTATTTTTATTATATATAAATTCGCAGGTATTTTCAAATTCGTAGGTAAATCCGCAGGTATTGTCAAATCCGTAGGTAAATCCGCAGGTATTGTCGAATTCGCAGGTAAATCCGCATGTATTTATAAAGGTAAATCCGTAGGTAATTTTAAATTCGTAGGTAAATCCGCAAGTAAATCCGTACGTAAATCCGCAGGTATTGTCAAATCCGCAGGTATTGTCAAATTCGTACGTAAATCCGCAGGTACATTCGCAGGTAAATCCGCAGGTATTGTCAAATTCGCATGTATTTTTAAAGGTAAATCCCCAGGTATTGTCAAATTTGTAGGTAAATCCGCAGATATTGTCAAATCCGTAGGTGAATCCGCAGGTATTTTTGAATCCGTAGGTAAATTCGCGGGTATTGTCAAATTCGTATGTAAATCCGCAGGTACTGTCAAATATTTTTTAAAAACGTAAAAAAAATATTAAATTTTTTTTTAAAAAAAAATAATAAAAAAAAAATTTAAAAAAATCAACAAAAAAATTTTAAAAAATCAATAAAAAAATTTTAAAAAAAAATTAAATTCCACGTGGCAGTGCTGACTGTGCCACATTGCTTATGTGTTGTACAGTCAGCACTACCAAAAATGCCATGTAGGCAAGATTCTAAGAATCTTGGTGTCATGCACTCGGTTTTTTACCATACCTCTCGCGGAGAGATACGCGAACTGACTCTTTTCTTTCTGCTTTTGTGTTTTGAAAATCAGAGAGTCGCCACCGACTTTTATTTTATCCAATTAAGGAAAGGTTTATAAAAGAAATAGAAAAAGACCTTTAAGAAATTCTGGGTAAGGGGGTAGGTTATACAAAGGGAAGGTGTTAGCACCCTTTGTATCCATGGTTATCCATGGGCTCTTTAATTTGCTTAGCTCACTTCTTTTGAATCACTTTTCTATTGCCTTGAAATGCTCGTATGTGGTTTCAAATACCTTTGTAAATTGACTTTGTAATGATCCTTATGCGGATGTATACAAAGTGTTTTATCTTTCGAAAGATGTTTTTGAAAAAAAAAGAACGTTAACTTCGTAATGATCCTCGTTTGGATATATACAAAGTATGGTCTTTTTTGAAAGTTTTATTTTGAAAAAACAATGATATATGAGAGATTTGTTTGTTTTTGATTTGAGCAAGCAAATTAGGAGGTCTACCCTAAGTTATAAGGTCTTATCCTATTTCCTTTAAAAAACTATCCTTTTACCAGATGTAAACAAAAGTTCGATTTTGCATTTGAATTTGATTTTGAAAAGAGTGAGAGAGGGATTACCCTAAGAGGTGCAAGTGTGATTGTGTATTGATTCAGATATTTTATCTTTTGAAGTTAGTGATCTAACGATTCAATTTTAATCTTTGGCATACACGCAGTTTTATATGTACTGAAGATTAAAATGCGGAAATGTAAAATGCGGAAAGTAAATCTACGCTATTACATCGATTTTGCGGGAATGTAAACTACGCTATTTACATGAATTTGACAACCTATAAACTTGATCTAGGAATTTAAATTGCAAGAAAATAAAAGAAATATTTTTGGATTTTTTGATGATTGATTTTAATATGAATTAATGCATGATTAATTTAATAAAAATGAGAGAAAGATGGAAATAAAATTTAAACCTAAAAATTAAGCTTAAAATATGTTCAAAATGCTTATTAATTAATTTTAAAACAAAACTAATTTTTTTTGGAATTTTTGAAGATGTTTTTGAAATTATTAAGTTAATTAACATATAATTATGCAAATAATTATACAAATAATTAAAACTTAAAGAGAAAAATATTCTAAATATGTATAAAATTAGTCTATAATATATAAACTATATTTAATATAAAGAACAATTTTTTTTATGATTTTTTGATTGGTTAAAATAATTAAAAGATAAATATATACATATTATCTAATTAATTATACAAAATATTTAAATTATGAAGAAAAATAAAATATTTTTATATCAGAAAATAAAGTATTATTTTATCAACTTAAAAATATTTTTTGTGTATTTTGTGGATTTTTAAAACTATTTTAAAATAATTTTACAAAGAAAATTAAATAAAATAGAAAATATATAAACAATGATCATGTGTGACTGGCTTAAAGTTTATATCATGGACTGGTGTGTCTTAGTGCGTTGGATAAACAGCTGGCATGATCTGATGGTTCAGATTTTGAGGAACACGAGGTGTACAAAACCTGCAAAACACAGAATCACAAGTTATTTAAAAAAAACACGCGCGCGCTCTGTCCAATGAGGTGAGGACACCTCATCATCTTCAACCTCTCGCCAACACATTTAACAGCGTTTTTATGAGAAAAGCGCTGTAATAGATGAGTTCTAAACCTGCAAAATAGCGAATAGGGGTAAACATGAATAGAAATTTGGCGCGACATGTCCATTCGATTTGGCTTGATTCACTGAGTTCGAATATGCCATTAATTTTGCTTAATTTTGCTTCTAACGAAAAGCCCTAAAATTGAGTTCACAAACCCTAGAATGGTATCTTCGTGTATATGCAACCAAACTGCAATTAACTATCCAGAAATGATCAGAACCCCAAACTAAACTTAAATATGAGTCTACATCTTGTTAAATATGCATGTGTGATGAGATTTTTGTAAGTTTTAGTTCGAGCAAACCGTGAGGTCTAGTGGACAATTCTGAGTGTTCCAAGGCTTGAAACTGATTGGAATATATTCAATGATGCTTGAGGATTGTATTTGAGTGTTTAGTTTGAACTGAAACAAGCTAGAAATTAAAATTCGAATTTTAGATTTCTTTGAAAAAATTCAAGTTGATACAAGTATGTTACAAGCAAGGCTTAGGTTCTGAATTCGTGTCTCCTCTATTACTGAAGTGTGATAGCCCTTATATAAGCAAGTAAGTGCTTAGAAACTAAGCTAAAAGCATTAAGTGCTTTTGTTGAATTTTTGAATTTTTTAATATATGTAGCTTTGAATTCAAGCCACCATAGCTTGAATTTTCCACACCTCTTCTGCTGTACTTCCTTGGCTGCAGAATATTGAATGATCTTTGATGAGTCATGCTTAGAAACCAAGCTACATATTATCCTTCCATTTCCTTTTTTAATTTAATCTTAAATATGATAAAATTAAACCAAAAAAGGAACAAAAATGATGTGGGCTTTGTCTTGGTCGTGGGAGGCCCTTCTCATTATGGGAAACATGTTTGGATTATGGAAATTAGGCCCCATTTGGAAAAAACACATTTTTGATCAATGTTGATTTTTCCCAAAATTTAGCCAACTTCAACAAGGTGTAAATCCCTCAATTTTTATCATATGAAGGAGTTCTTGCACTTTTTGGAAACCTCAAAGAGTCCTCTAACCAATGTCCTTGGTCTCATATCAAAATGATTTTCCATGCTCCTTGTGTGTCCTTTTGAAAAAAGTGACTTTTTGTTGATTTTGAAAATGACCTGTAATGTCTTGATTCATATTTTTCAAATGGTGAATCTAATGACCATGGGACCAATTGCATTTGAAATATAATTGAATTTCCTTCAAGATGAGATTTGGTTTGAATTTTTTGGATGAAGGATGAGAGAGTTATGACCAGTCAAAGTTCAGTTGACTTTTTAGGAGAAAACCCTAATTTTGAAACTTAGGGTTTTGTTGATTTTTGATCTTTCCTTGATGAATTATGATCAACCAATGATCAAATGATGAATCCTTTGACAAAATATGGACTTTGACAAAAAATTCATTTTTGACTGTCTGTTGACTTTTTGGTCAAACGGGTCGTCTGTTGACTGTTTGAGCTGCTGACTGTGCGTCTGAGTGAATTGAAGTTTGAAAATTTGTATGGTGGTACTTTGAGATATATGGAGGTCCATGAAATCCATTTGAGGTCTCAAAAACTTGTTCTCCTGAAAAAAAACAAGAAACCCTAGTTAGGGACTGTTTGTGTAGGAGACAGTTAAGCGTACCTGATTTTTGTGCAGTGCTGAGTCTCTGCTAATCATGTGATATTCAGAAGACTTCTAGGACAAAAATCCTTGGAATTTTGAAATGCAAAAGTTTGATTTGATTGATGGTACAAAACACGGAGAATTGCACTGTCAGCGGTTTGACTGTCAACTGATTGTTACCAGTACAGTCTGAATCCCCGGACTATGCGCCTGCAAAAGATTTAACTCTGTACCGATTGCGTCAGTACTATTTATCTGTAAATAAATATCAAATAAACAGCGTATGTGAAGTAATAAACATTAATTGGCGTTTGCGTAAGAATAAACTCAACAGCGAGCCAAAATACCGTATAAGAAAAATTCTAAAAACCAAGTATTCATAAATCAGGATAAAAAATCCAAGATTATATGAAACTCTTAATTTTTAGATTGAAGTTTTCTTGAAAAAAGATGCGGGCAAATTTTGGGGTATAACAGTTGCCCCTATTCAATCTTCTTAAACCTGAAGAGATTGTTTGAAATCTGAAGGTAGAAGATGATTGAATATTTTAGATGCCCTGAAAATTTGCACTTACCTCCACCGGACGTGATGTTGGAAGTTGCATTTGAATGTTGTATGAGAAATGTTGTTGGCAGATTGAAACATTATCTGAGATGGGCTTTCAGATGCCATCTGGCAGATGTATTTGATGGTTTGTTCAGCAGAATGAATCCATTGATTATATCTTGATGAAGGATTTGAAAACCTCTGCGTTGACTGTTTCGGAACCGTCCAAGGTTACCGCTTTAAGTCTTGGAGGATGATCGTTACGGAACTGTCCAAAGTTTTTCCGCTTTAGATTTTGAAAGTTGATCGTTGTGGAACCGTCTGAGGTATCAGCTTTAGATCTTTGATGGTAGATCGTTCTGGAACCGTCTGAGGTATCAGCTTTAGATCTTTGATGGTATATCGTTCTGGAACCGTCTGAGGTATCAGCTTTAGATCTTTGATGGTAGATCGTTCTGGAACCGTCTGAGGTATCAGCTTTAGATCTTTGATGGTAGATCATTCTGGAATCGTCTGAGGTATCAGCTTTGATCTGCGTTGCTTGTTTTTTTTTGAGTTGATAGGTGATTTGTAAGGAGAGATTTCTTCAGAATGAATATTCGGCTGATTATATCTGAGAGGACTGCTTATCTGAATAGAATTCAGGGGAACACTGTATGTAATTGAGAACATCTTTGCTGAAGACATCCGTCTGCCTGAAAAAATCAGGTTAGTGATATGAAATGTTTATGATGTATGTAATGTATGAGATTCTCGAACTAAAGGAGAAATATGCATGTTATGTGGTGTATGAATATGTGCATGATGTATGATGCATGATGTATGATGTATGATGTATTGAGCGTATCAAGCTTCTGGTTGGGAAAATAAATCCCTGCTAGCCATCTGGAAATGAAGGCATTGTGATCGTTGATGATTTTTGTCGTCTTGTTTGAGTACCCTCGGCTGGGGACCTTCTTTGAGAACCATGGTGCTCTGTTGAAGGATCTTTGATTACCGCTCGGGGATGAAAAGTAATTTGAAAGTTCTGACTTTGATGTCTTTTTTTTAAAATGGGAATGAGGAAGATGCATAATCCTCCGATGCACTATTTGACCAAGTCCTGGTGTGGGGATCACACCTTCTGGGGATAGCAATCTGAACAACCCTGCTGGGGAATAAGATTCCTCGAATCACTTTGGAGAGAAAAATCTCTTTGAGGAATTTGCTGAGAAATGCATTTCTTTTGGGGATTTTTCTTCTGATGCTGGTTTCGGGATGATGTCCAAATGATTGGGACATTACCTGAATGCTATTCCTATTTTCCTGGTAAACATCAATCATATTCAAATGCACATGTTCATTCAAAATTATCATTGGGACGTTTACGTATTCAAAACAGAAAAAAGTGAAAATGTTGATTTTGAGCATAAGATGCATTGATTTTTTGAAAAAGAGCCATGATAGGCTGATTAGTACAAGGAGACAAAAATCCTAGTAGTAGGAAATTGTCATAAAGCTTTGGAAAGTATTTATAAAGTGAAATATCTATGTGAAAACAATCCAGTCAAGTTTCAATTCTGCTATTGCCAATCTGTCTTCGAGCATCTCATCCCTCACTTGTTGGAAGAAAGTAATTGGACTGATCGGTGTCTTTGATGTGTTGAATCTTGAAGGTGAGTAGGTAAATAAACGGAACATAGTTGTACGCTTTATTCCCTAACTTTTGCCTAGATTGCCCTTTCAGGTTTTCAGCCTACCGGGATAATTTTATTTAGCCTCTAATTTTTGCCTGGATCGCCCTTTCGGGTTTTCAATCCACCGAGACGCTCATTTTTTTTTGCCTAAGTTACCCTTTCAGGTTTTCAACCTAGCGAGCTTTTCTTTAAGCGAAGTACTTTTTGACTATGTCCACATTCACAGGGTGTGGGAAATCCTCGCCATCCATGGTGGTAAGCAACATGGCTCCGCCGGAGAATATTTTCTTGATTACAAATGGTCCCTCATAAGTGGGAGTCCACTTGCCCCTGGGGTCACCTTGTGGTAAGATGATGCGTTTGACAACCAAGCCACCAGTTTGGTATGCCTGACTTTTGACTTTCTTGTTGAAGGCTTTGATCATACGCTTTTGGTACAACTGGCCATGACAAATAGCTGCGAGCCTCTTCTCATCAATCAAGTTTATCTGGTCCAATCGAGTTTGAATCCAATCGTCTTCATCTAGATCGGCTTCTTTCATAATCCTTAGGGAAGGAATCTGGATTTCAATTGGAAGAACTGCCTCCATACCATAGACTAAGGAGAATGGAGTTGCCCCTGTTGAAGTACGCGCTGATGTGCGATAACCATGAAGAGCAAAAGGTAACATCTCATGCCAGTCTTTGTAGGTTACTGTCATCTTTTGTATGATTTTCTTGATGTTCTTGTTGGCAGCTTCCACCGCGCCATTCATCTTTGGTCGATATGGAGAGGAATTATGATGTTTGATCTGGAACTGTGTGCAGAGTTCAGTAATCATTCTGTTGTTTAAATTTGTGCCATTTTCTGTGATGATCCTTTCAGGGATGCCATACCGACAAATGAGATTGTGCTTGATAAATCGGGCCACAACATTTTTGGTGACAGAAGCAAATGAAGCTGCTTCTACCCACTTTGTGAAGTAATCAATAGCGACTAGGATAAAGCGATGTCCGTTGGAGGCAGTAGGCTTGATTTCTCCAATCATATCAATACCCCACATTGCAAAAGGCCAAGGAGCCGTCAGGACGTTTAGCGGGACTGGAGGTACATGTACTTTGTCGGCATATATCTGGCATTTGTGACAGGTTCTGGAGTGACGATGGCAGTCTGTCTCCATGGTAGACCAATAATAACCTGCTCTCAGAATCTTTTTAGCCATTGTATGTCCACTTGAATGAGTACCAAAGGCACCATCGTGTATGTCTTCCTTAATCTGTTCTGCTTCTTTCTTGTTTACACAACGAAGCAAAGTCGAGTCATGGTTGCGTTTGTATAGGGTTCCATTACTTAGAAAGAATTTGGCAGCAAATCTTCTTAGAAACTTTCTGTCGTTAATGGATGCCCCTTCAGGGTACTCTTGAGCTTCGAGATACCTTTTTACTTCATGGAACCATGGTTTGTCTTCCGTTCCTTCGGCATCGATCTTATTGCAATAGGCTGGTTCATCTTGTCTGTAAATGGTGATTATTGGCGCCTCGTTCTCCCACCTGACTTTGAACATGGATGACATGGTAGCTAGAGCATCAGCTAGTTGATTTTCTTTGCGCAGGATGTGTTCAAAAGTGATCTCTTCAAAGTAAGGAATCAGACTCAGCACATATTCTTTGTAAGGAATTAGATTCGGGTGCTTCGTGTCCCATTCCTCTTTGACTTGATAAATCACAAGCGCCGAGTCTCCGTAGACCTCCAGGAACTTGATTCTTAGATCAATTGCAGCTTTGAGACCCAGAATACATGCTTCGTACTCGGCTATATTGTTAGTGCAGTTGAAGCATAATCTAGCAGTGAATGGTGTATAACCTCCTGCAGGGGAAATGATCACAGCTCCGATTCCATTGCCAAGTGCATTAGAAGCTCCATCAAAAACCATAGTCCATCGGGATCCTGACTTGGGTCCTTCTTCTGGTCCTGGTTGTTCGTAGTCAGTGACTAGCATAATGTCTTCATCTGGGAAGTCAAAGTTCAATGCTTAATAATCATCCACTGCTTGATGAGCCAGATGATCAGCTACCACACTTCCTTTGATTGCTTTTTGTGAAGTGTACTGGATGTCGTATTCTGTTAAGATCATTTGCCATCTTGCTATTCTTCCAGAGAGAGCAGGTTTTTCGAACACGTACTTGATAGGATCCATTTTGGAGATTAGGAAAGTGGTGTGATTTAGCATATATTGTCTTAGTCGGCGAGCCGCCCATGCTAAAGCACAGCAAGTTTTTTCGAGTAGTGAGTATCTTGTTTCACAATCGGTAAACTTTTTGCTAAGATAGTAGATTGCATGCTCCTTTCGGCCGGACTTGTCATGTTGCCCCAGTACACACCCCATTGAATCTTCTAACACAGTTAGGTACATTATCAGAGGTCTTCCTTCCACAGGTGGTAACAAGATTGGCGGTTTTTGGAGATATTCTTTGATCTTATCAAAGGCTAATTGGCATTTGTCATTCCATCTTTCTACTTGATCTTTCTTCAACAGTTTGAAAATCGGCACACAAGTAGTAGTCATATGGGCAATAAATATGGCGATGTAATTCAGACGTCCCAAGAATCCTCTGACTTGTTTCTCGGTACGGGGTATAGGCATTTCTTGAATGGCTTTGACCTTGGCGGGATCAACCTCAATACCTTTGCTGCTGACGATGAAACCTAAAAGTTTACCGGATCTTACTCCAAAGGTACACTTGTTCGGATTTAGTCGCAACCTGTATTTCTTGAGTCTGTCAAACAGCTTGTGTAGATGACCCAGATGTTCTTCTTTGGTGTTGGACTTTGCAATCATATCATCGACATACACCTCTATCTCCTGATGAATCATATCATGGAACAGAGCTACCATTGCACATTGATATGTAGCTCCCGCATTCTTTAAACCAAAGGGCATTACTTTGTAACAAAAGGTTCCCCAGGGTGTTGTGAAGGTTGTTTTTTCCATGTCTTCGGGTGCCATCTTGATTTGATCATACCCTGAGAATCCATCCATGAAGGAGAATACCTTGCATTGTGCGGTATTGTCAACCAGTACATCGATGTGAGGTAAAGGGAAATCATCTTTGGGGCTTGCCCGGTTCAGATCTCTGTAGTCTACACACATCCTGACCTTCCCGTCTTTTTTAGGCACAGGCACGATGTTAGCTATCCAAGGAGGATAACTCACAACTTTCAGAAAACCGACATTGAATTGCTTTTCAACCTCGTCTTTGATATTCTTTGACATATCGGGCCTACTCCTCCGCAGTTTCTGCTTGACTGGAGTGCTACCTTCTTTGATTGGCAGGCGATGAACCACAATGTCCGTGTCAAGGCCAGGCATATCTTCATAGGACCAGGAGAATATCTCAACGTAGTCTTGTAACATTTGAATCAGTCTTTGCTTGACACTGTTTTCTAGATCAGCCCCTATCTTGACTTCTTTCTTTTCTTCGTTGCTGCCCAAGTTGATAACCTCAATTGGTTCTTCATGCGGCTGTATAGTCTTTTCTTCTTGTTCTAGCAGCCTTGCAAGCTCTCTTGGTACCTCACAATCTTCCTCACTTTCGTCCTCAGTTTGGTAGATCGGATTTTCAAAGTCATGACGGGCAATAGTAGAATCGTTATCGACTGGATCCAAAGTGAATGTGAATCTGCATTTATTTATGTGGGTGTGTGTAAGAAAACATAGCTATTTGAAAAAGCAAAGAAAGAAAAAGGATCACAAAATTTGAATATGCAAACATCCCATGATTTTATTGAATGAACATGATCATGATATGACAAACCCTTATAAAAGGACCAGTGTGCTTCGGGCAAGGCACACGGCTTTCAAGTCCATGGTTCGATAGTACAGGAACCACTTTTATCTTTGCACAATATAAACAACAAAAACAGGAAATTGCATTTACTCCTGATCAAAGGAGATCACATCCTTAGCTTCCCAGTTGTTCAATCCATTGTTGTGAGCAGGGAGTATCCAGCTGTTCCAGTTGCAGTTGTCTTCTTCATCTTCTACAGCATTGATTTCATTGGTGGGGAAATGAGTCGGTGATCTTTCAGGATAAGTAGGATGATCTGTTGGATATGAGGATCCGGGTCGAGGTACCTCTATTGGCTGAGCGAGATACTCGATAAGGTCGTCCCATCCAGTCGGGATGATTTCTTTGAGGGAGACTTGTGCATTCTGCTCAGTAGTGTACTGTGACAGAAAATAACCCTCGTTATTTGGTATCTCCCAGGCTTCTCCAGGAGTGAAATTGTCTTCGCAATGTTCGTCCCATCCAGTTGGGACAATGTCTTCGATGGCGACTTGTGAGCTCGGAGGAGCTGAATATTTCACCATAAAGTCATATTTGCCACTTGGCTCTCCTAAAGTATCCCAAACTTCTTTAGGTGGACTTTGATATTGCTCAGTGATGGAACTTGTGAAACTTTTGCCATTTTCAAATTGATCGCCCCATCCAGTTGGGGTAATGTCTTCCATAGCAATAAAAGAACTTTGAGGTGCGGTATACTGAAAATTATACCCGCTGCTTGGTTCTCCCAAAGTATCCCAAACTCCCATGGGAAGGGGTGGAACTTCATTTGGGTATGGCTGAATGATATGGTTCAAGAACACTCCATCGTCTTCAATAGCATTTACTCCTTGGCTGATGAAATGTGACATTAATCCTCCAGAACAAGGACTTTGATTGTTCTTTTGATTTCCATTAGCATAGCCCAGGCCTAGCTTGTCGGACTTGTAAGGTATATCGAGGAGCTGTCCCCATATTGTGCAACCACCTTTTTCTATCACAGCTTTGGCATCTTTGAGAGAAGCCATAGTTGTAGTTGGAGTAGCAGAAATATGCTTGGTAGTAGAGACATCTGGAGAGACCACCTCAAAAGATTGGCAGGGAGTTTCGATGAATTCGTCATCTAACTCAACATACTTGGAATTGCTCAGGTGACTAACCATATATTCCTCTTCGCCATAAACTGTGACAATCTTTCCTTTTACTGGATATTTCAACTTCTGATGCAGGGTAGAAGTTACAGCATTTGCCCCATGTATCCAAGGGCGTCCTAGTAAACAGGAATACGCTGGGTGAATTTCCATTACGTAAAAGGTAGAATCAAAGATCTGAGAGCCCACTCTGATTGGGAGATTCACCTTTCCGTACACTGTTCTTGTTGACCCGTCGAAGGCTCTTACCACAACATCGCTTGGTTGTAACATAATTCCTTCGAAGTCAAGCTTTTCTAGTACTGTTTTTGGTAACACGTTCAAAGAAGAACCGTTATCTACCAGCACATGAGATAGAGTGGTGCCATTACATTCAATGGAGATGTGTAGGGCTTTATTGTGATTCTTTCTAGCAGGGGTTAGATCAACATCAGAGAAATCGAGGCCATTATTTACTGTTAGACTGGCAACACAATTTTCAAATTGATCGATTGAAATCTCTTGTGGTACATGTGCAGCTTTCAGGAACTTCATCAAGGCCTTGGCATGAGCTTCTGAATACTTTAGCAGAGACAGCATTGAGATTTTCGAAGCAGTGTGCCCCAGTTGTTCGACAATATTGTAATCACTCTTGTAGATGATTTTCAATATTTCCTCCATTTCTTGCTTTGATGGATCCTCAACAATGACTTCCACCGGTATTTGAACTGGTTCAAATTGTGGCTCTTTGCCTCGAGCGTTGATATCTTGATTAGGAACTGAGACCTGGACTGGATTAGTAGCAACATTTGGAGAAATTTCTGGTGAAAAGATCCTTCCACTTCTCGTAATCTTACCGGTACCCACAATATTATCAACAGTTGGAGTAGTAAAATTCATGGCCTCTTCGGTCAAGGTATCCTGTTTAACTCCATGGACATAAACATTAGTGTCATAACTCCACGGGACAGCTTTGTCTGGGAGTATGGAAATGGAGTCGGACTGGTAATGATTACCGATGCCACTTTGGGTGTAGCAGAAATTTTGAAAGGAGCTTTGGTAGGGATTTTCAATGGTATGTTGGAAACCACTGAGACGTCCTCTATTCTCATGCCGTTTGAAAAGACTTCACATAAAACGTCCATGGAAGGTAGCCTCTCAAACATAATGATACGACGATCCATCCACTTTTGAATCCCCATTCTCAGATTTTCACAACCATTGGGTAGGTGTGTGCTATAAAAGCAATCAGGGTCACAACCTGGAAAGTAACCAGCTTGGATTAGCTTTCCTTTGACTTCAAGGAGCGGAGTTGACAATTCCCTCACATCATAGATGTAAACAGTGTCTATGATAGCATTGACGGTCTTGTCGTGCTTCGGCATAGGTGCAGTGATGACATTTGGAGTTTCTGGAGGATCGAACTCAATTTCCCCAGCATCTATCATGTCTTGTATTTTATTTTTCAGGGCCCAACAGTGATCTGCGTCATGTCCTAGACAGTTAGAGTGATACGCACATGTTGCATCGGGGCGATAACTCGGAGAGGAAGTGTTGACATTCTTTGGAGGGTCTTTCAACGTGATCAGATTTGCTTTTAACAAATGCTGCAATGCTTGAGAGATTGGCATATTGATTCTGGTGAAACTTCTTCTTGGTGCATCTGGTCGACGCGTATATTTTGGCGGTTGATCTTTATGAGGCGCAGATGTGGAGATCAGAACTGCCCCTACAGATTGGTGATGCTCATTTTTGCGACCTTTCAGACTGTGCATTGTGTTGACTTCATTTCTCCCACTGATGGGCCTTTTTGTAGTACCAGAGGAAGAGCCTATTTGAATTTTTCCACTTTGAATGCCGCTTTCGACACGTTCTCCAGTTAATATTAGGTCAGTGAAACCTGATGATGAGCTTCCCAGCAAATGGCTATAGAAAGGGCCAGTTAAAGTGCCCATGAACATGTCGACTAGCTCGCAATCCGATAAGGGTGGTTGAACCCTTCCAGCCAGATCTCTCCACTTTTGTGCATATCCTTTGAAACTTTCTTTTGGTGCCATGGACATGCCCCTTAGTTGAGTACGGGTTGGTGCAAGATCAGCATTGTATTGATACTGTTTGTAAAAAGCAGCAGCTAACTCTTCCCAGGTATGGACTTTTGTACTTTCCAATTGGTAGTACCACTCGAGTTGTGTACCCGACAGACTTTCTTGGAAGAAGTGAATCCACAATTTGTTATCTACTGTATGAGGTTGTATCTTCCTTACATAGGACCTCAGATGTAGTTTTGGATAAGAAACTCCATCATACTTTGCAAAGACAAGAACTTTGAACTTTGGAGGGATAACAACATCTGAGACGAGTCCCAGATCATCGAAATCTAAACCAGGTATTTTTTTGTATCTCCATAGCTTTCATGCGTTCTTCCAACTGCTGGTATTTGTCATCATCCTGCTCGTCTCCCGAATGATAATCCTCTTCATTGGAAGAGAGGGAGGGTTTGGCAGAACCCTAGTTGCTGTGATTGTCTCCTTGTTCACCATCACCGACTATTTCAGGGATTGGTGGCTTTTTGGACTTTTTGACTGGGATTTTGATCTTCCTTTTCAGGTGACTCAAGCCTACAGATCCTTTGGGCTTCTTTTTCTTCTTGGTTATCAGGGCTTTCAGTTCTTGTTGCCCCTTTGCTAATTCCAGAATTGCTACTTGAACTTGGGCGTTCTGTGCTTCGAGATTCTTGATGCTTGTCTTAGATTCCATCTCTTCTAACTGAAATAAACAGCGAGGAGATGAGAAATCCGTCATGTGAACCTGTTATGCAATGTGTATGAATGAAATGCATATGCAATGTTTTCAAGGATCTTAGAATTTAGATTTGTTAAAACAAAGGAGAAACAAACATTTATTAGTTAAATAATTTATTTCTTTTTTTTCTTTTTCTTTTGCCTCATTCGGGCTTACAAAACAGAAATAAATAAAGAAAATGAAGGATCCCTCAGGTCTCCCATGGACGCTTTCTCTTTGCACCCAGGAATGTGTTGATCTGCTGTTCTTCTTGGAGTTGTCCGGTGAGCTCCAATAATCTTCTCTCATAGTCTTGACAATGTGCTTTGAAGGTGTCTCTTTCCTCTTTTAGTTGAACCCAAGATTTCTGCAACTCTTCCAGGTCAGTTGGCATATCCGGATGTAGAATAACTCGAGGTTCGTCTCCTTCGACTTCTGGCTCAATAGTCACAGGTAGTATAGCGGGATATGGCATGATGAACTTCTGAGCATGAGTACGCACCCATCTGAGGTAAGGTTCCATAGGAATAGAATTCCATTGCCCTAAAGTTTTGCTTTCTATTCTATAGACACTGCCCCACGCATGTATGAACCTTCGTCGATGTCTATGTGAATCATCCTCGTAATCAAACACAATGCCACGGATAATCATGTCATGAGGACCGTTTCTCCGTGCATATCCGAATTGGCGTAAAGCTAAAGAGGGATTGTAAGTGATGCCTCCCTTGATGCCAAGTAGTGGCACATTAGGGTACTCTCCACAATAGTCAATGATAGCAATGTCTCTTTGAAAGAAGTTGTTCCATCGGATATCTGAATGAGACAAAGACATAATCCTGCGAGACCATTGCATTCTTTGTTCATTTCTCAACACTGATCGGGGAAGATGAAATGTAAACCATCTAGCCAGTAGTGGTATACAGCACATAAGAGTTCCTCGTTTCTTCATGGTACGAGTGTGTAGAGAATGTAGAATGTCTCCCAGCAAGGTTGGTACCGGGTTATGGGTTAAGAAAAGGTTGATAATGTGCACACTGGTCGGGATTAGGGAATAAAACCAACCCATAGATCAAAAGAGCCACAACCTCCTCAAAAGCTGGGTAACTTTTGTTTTTAAGTAGTAATCGAGCCTTTTCCATTAAGAACTTAGCAAGCAAACCCTGGATTCCACTCTTTGTTTCCCAATTGGACTCGATTTCTGACTTTCGCAAATGTAAGGCAGCAGCAATGATTTCAGGTTTTGGAATCCTTTCTAAACCAGTGAAAGGTAATTGATCTCGAACAGGTAATCCAATTAGTTCAGAAAACTCTTCCAATGTGGGTACTAACTGGTAATCAGGAAAGGTAAAAGAATGATGTTCGGGATCAAAGAACTGGAACAGGACTCGTATCATGTCTTCTTCAAATTTTGAGGTAACCAAATGGAGTAGGTGAACGTGCTTTTCGGTGAATTGAGCATTCCTGGGAAACTCTGATATTAAGTCTTTTAGTTCAGATGGCACCGTTGAGATGTTGATTCGGATGTAATCTCTGGTGGCGGGAGCCATTACCTGTAATAACAAAACAAAGGTAAACTCATTGATCCTTGAAATGATTAGTGAGAAAATGATATGCTTATGATGCTTATGATGTTATGATGTCAAACATGTGGCACACACAAACAAATCAATCAATAGCCTTAGGTTTAAAGGCTTGCATGAAGTTCATAGGTGATACCCTCCCCACTGAAGTTGAGTTGGTTAAAACCTGTCCTAGAATAGTATTCGGGTTCTATGATCCTTGGAGACAACATCTCAATACGGCGCTCGGATGGCCGATCAAAAATATTTCTCGAGGATAACTAACTTCGGTTTTTTACCATACCTCTCGCGGAGAGATACGCGAACTGACTCTTTTCTTTCTGCTTTTGTGTTTTTGAAAATCAGAGAGTTGCCACCGACTTTTATTTTATCCAATTAAGGAAAGGTTTATAAAAGAAACAGAAAAAGACCTTTAAGAAATTCTGGGTAAGGGGGTAGGTTATACAAAGGGAAGGTGTTAGCACCCTTTGTATCCATGGTTATCCATGGGCTCTTTAATTTGCTTAGCTCACTTCTTTTGAATCACTTTTCTATTGCCTTGAAATGCTCGTATGTGGTTTCAAATACCTTTGTAAATTGACTTTGTAATGATCCTTGTGCGGATGTATACAAAGTGTTTTATCTTTCGTAAGATGTTTTTGAAAAAAAGAACGTTAACTTCGTAATGATCCTCGTTTGGATATATACAAAGTATGGTCTTTTTTGAAAGTTTTATTTTGAAAAAACAATGATATATGAGAGATTTGTTTGTTTTTTATTTGAGCAAGCAAATTAGGAGGTCTACCCTAAGTTATAAGGTCTTATCCTATTTCCTTTAAAAAACTATCCTTTTACCAGATGTAAACAAAAGTTCGATTTTGCATTTGAATTTGATTTTGAAAAGAGTGAGAGAGGGATTACCCTAAGAGGTGCAAGTGTGATTGTGTATTGATTCAGATATTTTATCTTTTGAAGTTAGTGATCTAACGATTCAATTTTAATCTTTGGCATACACGCAGTTTTATATGTACTGAAGATTAAAATGCGGAAATGTAAAATGCGGAAAGTAAATCTACGCTATTACATCGATTTTGCGGGAATGTAAACTACGCTATTTACATGAATTTGACAACCTATAAACTTGATCTAGGAATTTAAATTGCAAGAAAATAAAAGAAATATTTTTGGATTTTTTGATGATTGATTTTAATTAGAATTAATGCATGATTAATTTAATAAAAATGAGAGAAAGATGGAAATAAAATTTAAACCTAAAAATTAAGCTTAAAATATGTTCAAAATGCTTATTAATTAATTTTAAAACAAAACTAATTTTTTTTGGAATTTTTGAAGATGTTTTTGAAATTATTAAGTTAATTAACATATAATTATGCAAATAATTATACAAATAATTAAAACTTAAAGAGAAAAATATTCTAAATATGTATAAAATTAGTCTATAATATATAAACTATATTTAATATAAAGAACAATTTTTTTTATGATTTTTTGATTGGTTAAAATAATTAAAAGATAAATATATACATATTATCTAATTAATTATACAAAATATTTAAATTATGAAGAAAAATAAAATATTTTTATATCAGAAAATAAAGTATTATTTTATCAACTTAAAAATATTTTTTGTGTATTTTTTGGATTTTTAAAACTATTTTAAAATAATTTTACAAAGAAAATTAAATAAAATAGAAAATATATAAACAATGATCATGTGTGACTGGCTTAAAGTTTATATCATGGACTGGTGTGTCTTAGTGCGTTGGATAAACAGCTGGCATGATCTGATGGTTCAGATTTTGAGGAACACGAGGTGTACAAAACCTGCAAAACACAGAATCACAAGTTATTTAAAAAAACACGCGCGCTCTGTCCAATGAGGTGAGGACACCTCATCATCTTCAACCTCTCGCCAACACATTTAACAGCGTTTTTATGAGAAAAGCGCTGTAATAGATGAGTTCTAAACCTGCAAAATAGCGAATAGGGGTAAACATGAATAGAAATTTGGCGCGACATGTCCATTCGATTTGGCTTGATTCACTGAGTTCGAATATGCCATTAATTTTGCTTAATTTTGCTTCTACAAAAAGCCCTAAAATTGAGTTCACAAACCCTAGAATGGTATCTTCGTGTATATGCAACCAAACTGCAATTAACCATGTTGTTGAGATTTCCAGACAGCAATTGTTCATTGTTTAGCTGTTTATTGACATAAAATGAGAAATTATAAGAGGTTTATATATAATGACACCATAAACTCCGAGAAATTCATTCAACATTTAAACCGTCACATCATACCTGAAATATGAGCAATCCACATACAAACAAATATTACTTAAAATGGTTGCATCAAATATTTTCATGGCAATCAACACACATATTTGCTTCGGCGGTGAATATATTTAACTCGCCATTTAGGAATGTTGTTCAAGTAGTCTTGCACTTTGCGCATCATGTTCATGCCTTGCCATCTTCTCTTGTTCTTGCTCTGAATTTCCCTCACTACAATTATATTATCAACTTGGATCTCTACTTTATCATATCTATATTCTTGAACCATACAGAAACCATCTACATTATGTAAAGTTAAAGAAGTATCCACTTCTGTTCCCGTGGAAGTTAATCTGCAATATATCATTTGTACATTTATAAATCCAAAGCTTAGAACCGGAACAATTTCTAGTTAGAAATTACAAACCAATTAAACTAACATGGAAGAAGAACAAGTTTATTTATCTTACAAATTCTCTAAACGAGGCAAGAGATGCAGGTGCTTCGTGAAGTCATGAGCTACTTGAACAGCATTACCGGTGTCATTCTCTTCTTGAACCGTGACAATATCCATCTGCCTTGTTGCCTGAAGTAAAACAAAGGGAAATCCGAGTCGTAGGAGAATGTTAGTCAAAATTCATAAGAGAAGTTCACTAGATCATCCTTGCATGTTTTGTACTACCAATCAAAGAACTCTATTTCTAATTGATTTGATAACAGACTAAGAAATATGAAGCAAGAAACCTAATTCTGATGATTGACAGAAAATCAGTAAAACTCAAACCTGGCATGTCTTGTCTTTCTTTGATACATGCAATAGAGGCCTATACTCATTACACTGATCTTGTAAAAGAACTGAAGTAGGAAAATTCTGAGCCGAAAAACTAGTACACCACGAGGTGACCGTTGGCGCAACTTGTTCCCGGAGCATCAAAACTACAGGTTTATGAACAGACATTAATCATTATACACATTTTCAATTCAGGTAATTCTGAATTCTTTAAAACATCGCGAAATTCTTTTAAGTAAAGTCTGATCAAATATTGTTCTAGGTTAGAGACCGGACTCGTACAGACTCTAACCGAAGTTCATCCAAGTGGCTACTTTAAAACTTAAAATTGAACTAAAAAAATCCTAAATAGCCCAGACATAAAACCCATTATCCAAATTAAAAAACACAAGCTTATTTATATGATTTAAATATTAAAATGAAAATTTATTTAATGAAGAAAATTGTAATCATGTTAAAAACCACTTTTTGGTGTACCAATTATGATTTTACTCGGTTAAAACATCCCTAGGCATGTAACCAAACACAGCCACGGTAAATACTGTAGCATCCCCCATCCCCCAGTCAATCAAAATTCCAGGACATTTACATAGATAGAAACCAAACAACTCCTGTTTAGGAGTAGCAACAATACTTACCACATGAAGTGGTCTTCACAACATATAGAACCTGATATCATTGAAAACCCAGCTCCTTTCCTTCACATAACAAGTAAATTACATATCTGTATTAAGCTAATAAGAAAAGAAGAAAAGGGAAAGCTGATATTATATAAAAACATAAACACTAAAGACTAACATATCTGCATTTTGTACATGTATGCATGATAGTGGCTAACTTGGTTAAATATATAACAACTGATATTCTGATCCTATTAAACTAAAAGTCGTAGGAGTCTATATTTTAAGTCCAAAAGTAAATTTGAATAACAAGGAGGAACTTAGTGCTATCAAGCTCCTGCTTAGTGAAGCTTAATGCATAAACACTTCTATTAAACCACACATTTTGAAAGAAAGTTGAAGAGATGAGAAGCTGAAGATACCTACCATGTTGCAGTATACATGTCATAAAACTTTTCAAAGGCTTTATCGAAGCAATAATGACAAACCAAGAGATCTTTGATGTCAGTGACCCTGCAAGTTGACTTGCAGCATTTAACCTACAACAACATTAATTGACAACAGCTGATTAGCCAACCTCATCTAGTAAGGAAAAACTTTATTATTGTTATTATTGTTATTTTTGTTGTATCTTTGGTTGTTGTATATGTTTGGTTCTGATAGGGTACATGATTTGGGCCTTAGCCCAATAGAGAGGCTGAATTATCAACTGATCCATGAAGCCAACCTCATCTAGTAAGGAAAAACTTTATTATTGTTATTTTTGTTGTATGTTGGCAGATGAAACATTTCATTGTCAAAACTAATACAATGTATAACTTCAAATATTTAGATACTCATATTAAAATGCATTCATATATCTAAATAAAGTGAAAATTTAGCTTTTATTTAAGCAATGCATTTAAAGGAGAGAACTCACCAGACGTTTTAGCTTGTGTGAGTAATACTTTTGATGAGAAGGGTGTGTTTTTATATGATCATCCAAGTGACCTGCCCTGGAAAATAGGAATATTAGAATTCATTAGAATGCAAAAACACAATGAAAATATCACCTGTGGGAGGTCAGAAAGATCAGAATGCATAGTAAATTTTACATCTATGATTGCACCCATACATTGTTTTCGTGCTTTAGTTTATGTCCACGGTTACAAATTAGCACCAACAAAGACACCAACTATAAGCACATAATAATTTCCACATCAAAATTAAATCATCCACATCAACCCTTTGAACATCTTAAGTCTTAAAACTAGGGAATAACCAGAACAGTACAATATCACAAATTTCATCAAACTCAAATCCACTAAGAATTTCCAGCATTTTGGAATCCAAGAACATCTATACTCAAAGTTTGAGTATTTTAAAATTTAGAAACATATGCTAAAATACAAATTTCAGTAAACCACAGATCGAATTAAAACATATAGGTATCAGATAACATCCAAAACTGATAACCCCATCAAATGAAGCAAACATCAAAATAAACCACTCTTGGAATTCAAACATTAGGAATCAGAGAGCATCCATAAACGAACACGTGAAAAGATAAAAAGAATCAAGCCGACCAGAATGAGCAAACATTATCAAAATCAACCACTCTTGGAATTCAAACAATTTGGAATCAGCTAACGATATACACAATGAACATCATCAAAATCAATTCTTACAATAACTTTATACACATTTGAGAATAACACAGCATCCAAAGCTATAAAAATCCAGCAATCAAACCAACGAAAACTCAAATTCCAATTACCTGCAAAGTATAAACTCCAGGAGGCAAAGCAGCAGCGACGTCATCCCTTTCATACTGCTCAAAAAACTCACACCTAGGAACAGTCATGCCCTCTACAGCCCTTGCCTTAATAACCCAACTAGCCGTCAATTTCTTACATCTAGTCTCAACTGAATCACAATTCTCAGCAGCCAGAACGTCATTATTAACACAAATATTCTTCTTCGAAGAGAATCCGAGCGCGAGCATCTTATCAACAGGACCATTACACTTAACCATATAAGCATGAAGTAGTCGAAGCTCGACAAGAGTCTTTTCCATCTCGTGAACCGTTCGGGTGCAGAAAATAAGCTTTCGCGGAGATTGAGCTTTCGAAAGTATGTAGCTTATGATTAGTGACAGTAATGCAATTGTTTTTCCCGTTCCTGGCGGCATTTCGAGTAAACAATGTCCTTTTTCATCTAGGGTTTGTTTTAATTCAATCATGTATGACAATTGTTCTGGGTATATGTAGTCGTATGGGAAATACAATGTTAATTCTTCAATCGTGAACTCCATTTCAAAGAACAAACCTGAGAAATCTCAGAATGGAAATAGCGAAATGAACCAAATCAGTGACGATTCTTAAGCACAGACACGGACAATCACACCAGACATGATAACACGCTATCACCAGGACGTATCATAGGCTTAATTTGTAAACCCTAATTTATGTGGTGGTAACTAACTCATGTAGAACTCAAAGCTACACACACTAGAGTCCTTAAAAAACTGATTATATAGTTTCTGTCATGGCAGGGTTTAAAGAAGAGTCAAATTTCCCCTTCAATGGTTTAGCAAAATTACCCACATCACTAAGAATTAAACTACTGGAATGTGTAACAAAACAGGTCACGTCTAAACCCCTAATTCACACAAACAATGTCACAGAAAAAGAAAAACAAGTTCACATGCACAAACAAAATTCATTTCAAACAAAATCAAGCAATAGGAACTAATTTGCGAGTACAAACCCTAATTCTTCAGCTACCAATGTCGCTCAAAGTATAAAACCCCTAATTCTTCCTTACCAATGTCGTCACTGTGAAATGGTTTCCTCTCAGCTTCGTTTGTCGTCACTGCGAAATGGATTCCTCTCAGTTTCAGTGAGCAAATGAGCGGTGCGGTGTTGGAGAAGAAGAGAGCGAATGAGCGAAGCCCTTTTCAATCGTCACAGAAGCGAAGCGAAGTTGAGCGAATGAGAAAGGATTCACAGAAACAACGCGATACACTTCCTGAAATCAAACTTTGCTGAAACTAGTTGATTGAAAGCGATGAAGTTCAGAGTTGATTGAAAAATGGGTTCGGTATGCATGTGATGCAATGCGATGAAGTTTCACTGAAAAATGGGTTCAGCGATGAAAAACACACACAGATTTAGTATATTTTGATTTTGTATATTTTAATAAATTATGTTATTAAAGAGTTTTAGTATTGCCACATAGATTATATATAGACCCATTAATATTGTCACATAGATTATATATAGACCATTAATATTGTCATATAGATTATATATTTTAAGTTATAAAATTAAACAATTTTTTTTATATAAATTTACACCCGTTTTTTAGTTTAAAAGGAGTAATTGAAATTTGATTATAATAAATTTTTTAATTTAAACCCGTTTTTAGAAAAAAGGGTGTATATTATAACCAGATAATGCAAAAGTGACATTTTATTTACAAAATTGCCACCAAAAATTCTCAATTACACCCGTTTTTAGTAAATCAGGTGTAAATTTTAAAATTATATTGTCTTATTTGTACTAGTGGTTTGTCCAATAAATTTTTTTTTAGAGGGGGTAAACCGAATCTCGCCTATATGACAGGGGGTAAAGTAGTATTTTTTTAATGACAAAGTTAATGAAATACACATGACATATTTTTATCGATAACACTTCAGTTGAGTAAGTCTATCCAAATTTTTTAGATGGGTAGATAATAATTGATAAAAAAAATATTATTAGTCAAAGTTAAATAACAACCACGAAATATGATAGAAAAAATACAGGTAATTATTATATATTTTAAATTTTAGAAATGAAATAATTAATTTCTCAATTTGAAAAAAAACCACAATATTAAATAAAGGAATTAATGATATCCACTGTATAATAGTTTTACACTATCCAATGAAAAATTAATATTCTGTCAAATTATTAAAAATATTTTGGCCCAAAATACTCTCTGGTCATAATTATAAACAAATATTTTTTTTAAAATGCATTGAATAATGAATGTATTTGATCTTTTCAAGGTTCATTGAATAATGAATGTATTTGATGTTTTTAGGTTCATTGACATTCATTATTCAATATACCAAAAAAAAATATTTACTTATAATTATTATAATAATTATGGCCGGAGGGTAAGATATAAATTTTGGTAACCCTAATTCTCTACCCCATCAGCGCGCACACACAGAAGACTCAAAAGTTTGTATCTGTAACAATGGCGGCATCATCATCATCAAAATCTAATATTCCAAAAAGAAAAACAACAACAACAAGAACTAAAATGGCGGCACAACCAGCAGGTGCAGCCAAATCCATTACACCAAAAAGAAGAAAAATGGCGGCACCAGCAGCAGCAAAAAGCCCTAAGAAACCAAGAATAACAGAAAAAGCTGCAACATGTTCATGTTTACCGGATGAATTATGGGAAAAAATCTTCAAATCTCTCAACTGCAACCACCAGTTTCTCTCCGTCGTCTCCAAACAGTTTCTCTCTATCACCAACTGTCTCCGATCCTCTCTCACAATCACCGATGAAACCATCCCTTACCTTCCTCGACTCTTTCACCGGTTTCCTAACCTCACATCCGTAGACCTCACTCGCTTATCCCAAGCACGTGACCTCGGCGCCATTCTTACACAAATCTCCACCTTCTCCTTCGATCTGCGTTCATTGTCATGCAACAGCTTCGCTGCAAATGGATTTCTAGCTTTGTCCAAAACGATGAAAAATTTGACCTCTTTCTCGTTTACTCCTTTGTTTCCGTCCACTCGAAGAATGGGTAATATCAAGAAGAATGACTTTTTATTCATTTTTCATTGTTTCCCTTTACTTGATAATCTCACTCTCACTTTTTATCCCGATGAACCTAGTGATCAAATCCTAAAGTTTGAGTTGTTTCGGTCACGAATTGATGGCAGTTTTTCATGGAAATATGAAATAACAATTTTATGAATGGATAATATATCATAATTTGTTTCTCCTATGAAATTCCATTTATTTATTTATTTATTTATTTATTTATTTTCTTCTGTTACTTTAGTATTTTTGTTATGGTTTCTTCATCATTATGCATGCACAATCTTTAATTGGACTTTATCTGAATGCATTTGTTGAAGAATACATTATTTTGGTTAAATGATTTGTAGCATGATTTTAAATTGCTATTGCGGTGGAGCTTTGTTCAAGAGAGAAAGACTTTTTGGGTTTCTTTGGAAAAAGGAAGGTTTCTTTCCAATTAATTGTAATAAATATTAAATTAAATGTAAAAGATATTTTTTCTTAGTTTTGGATACTTTTTAGGATAAATATAATAAATTATGGTATGTCAATAAATATTGTATTAATTTTTTT
Organism: Vicia villosa; assembly: GCF_029867415.1. NCBI lineage: Eukaryota > Viridiplantae > Streptophyta > Magnoliopsida > Fabales > Fabaceae > Vicia > Vicia villosa. Next base: position 3,584,767 of record NC_081184.1, read on the forward strand.
AAAAGGATAAATAATTTAAAATGATGATAAATGAAAATGAATAGATTGGGTAGTGTTTTGGGTCGACCGCAACGGCACTGAAGAGGACGAAGTTTGACATTCAATAGAGACAAAATACGGAGAAAATGGATGATATGGCGGTTCACAACTAGGAGGGAAAATACAAAGCAATCAGAGTCATTAGATCAATCCTAAGGTCCGTCACGTTTTTCGAAGACCTTTCACAGTTCACTTACCAACAAACTCTTCTATATAAGAAAAGAAAGCGCATCTATGAAGGTAATCTCTCATTCATTTGAAATCTCCTCTTTTAACTCGAACACTAAGTTTAGTGTTGGAGTGCTAATCTTGCAGATTAATTTTTTCCACCGCAGAGAAATCGAGGATCGCCGCCACGATGGATTTAGGTTCATTATTCAGATTATTATATTGTTTTTGCGCAGAACATTGGCGTCGTTTCTGGGATTCGCAGCCAAATTCTGTTTCACCAGAGCTGTCAAATAATAACACCGTCTAAAAACTACTCGCACCATTGATGAACGCTTGCCTATAGCAGCCGTCGGGATTATGGAAAATCTCCCTCTACCTACTCCTCTTCTTAAACAACAAAACTTGACAACAACAAAAACTGTTCAGGGTTGAAAAAAGTCAGTTAAGAAGGACAATCTCTAGTGTGACACTTGAGGATTGTGATCTGGGAAGGTGGTTATGGACCTTCGGGAGTCTAATTGTTGAAATATTTGAATTTGTATGTTTGTTAGTCAATTTTACACGTTGTGGACGGTCCTATGTTAAAAATTCGAGTGAGTAATCGTCCGGGGATAGAATGAGTCAATAGAAAAGGTTCTTTTAGTGTTACACTTGTGAATTGTTATATGGAAAGGTAAAGGTGGACCTCAGGGAATTCGATTGTTAAAATTTTTGAATTTATATGTTTGGTAATTTGTTTTGCATATTTTGGACGGTTCGATGCTGAAAATTTGAGTCGGTATTCGTCTAGGGGGTTCGAAGAGTCAATTGAGAAATACCATTTTTAGTGTGAAACTTGTGAATTATGGTCTGAGAAGGTGATGGTGGAACTCATGGAGTCCAAATGTTGAAAATTTTGAATTTTTATATTTGTTAGTCTGTTTTATACATTGTGGACGGTTCGATACTGAAAATTCCATTTAATGTTCGTCAAGGGTTCGAAAGAGTCAGTTGAGAATGACCATTTCTAGTGTGAAACTTCTGAATTATGATCTGGGAAGGTGAAGACGGAACTCTGGAATTTTGATTGTTGTAATCTTTGAATTTTTATGTTTGTTAGTCGTTTTACATGTTGTGGACGGTCCGATGTTGAAAACTCGAGTCAGTGTTCATCCAAAGTTGGAAAGAGTCAGTTGAGAATGACTATTTTTTCACTTGTGAATTGTGATATGGGAAGGTAAAAGTGGACCCTTGAATGTGAAAAATTTTAATTTATATGTTTGTTATTCTCATTTACACGTTGTGTACATGTTGTTGAAATTTTGAGTCGGTGTTCGTCTAGGGGTTGAAAGAGTCAATTAAGAATGACAATTTCAATTATGACAGTTGTTAATTTTGAGTCTGTTTTACACATTATGAACAGAGAATTTATTTATTTGTTCGTCCAGGTAGAAAATAGCCAGTTGAGAAGGACAATTTCTAGTGTGACACTTCCAAAAGTATGATTGTGAAGCTGCTAGGAAGGAGAATAGGCTACAAAGTGCTTGAGACAATAGTGCAACAAATGTGGGTTAAGAAAGGAGTGATCAATATCATTGACTTAAGCGATGATTATTTCCTTGTCGCATGATGATAATCAAAACGCGGCGCTATCCAACAACCCTTGGTTTATTTATGATCACTATCTCACTGTGAAAGAATGATGCCCATATTTTCACCCAGCAAGTGATACCATTGAAAAAGTTTCTGTTAGGGTACGAATATCAGGCTTACCAATTGAGTACTACGATCCTAGAATTTTGACATTCATTGGGAACATTTTATGGCAGACGATTAAGGTGGATAAAAATACTTTAATGCAGGAATGTGGAAAGTATGTGAGACTGTGTATGTAAGTAGATTTATCCAACCCTTTGATTTCTATGTTCAAGATAGAGGAGAGAAAGTACAAAGTGGAATATGAAGTGTTAGATCTACTTTGCATAAATTGCGGTCATTTTGGACATTACAAGGAAGGTTTTCCGGAAATAAGAACAATAAGAAAATTAAAGGCACCACAAGTAAAACCAACAAGGAAAGAAACGCTGCAGGAATTAAAAAGGTGCCTTTTAAAACAGTAGGAAATCAGCGGATAATCAATGAGAACCTCACTGGTATTCTGGTGGACAAAACCACAAAGGAATTAATTACATCACTAGCTAATGTCAACATGGAACGGAAAATATATGTGATTGGACGAGATGAAAATAAAGAAAACAACATTGGAATATATGACAAATGACTAATCTTGAATGGAAGCATGGGAGCGAAAGTGGATATTGAAGTTCCAAACAATCCTAGACCACCAGATGAACGAGGCAACTCCCATGATGAAACCTTTAATGTTTCACAAAATGGGACTTTGGAACAGAACCATACTAGTCAAAATATCATGGAAAGCAATTACGCTTTCCAGTGCATGGAGGAGAGTTCTATGGGGTTTAAGGAAGCTTGATACTATGTATAGGGCGTGCTTCGCGAAGCTTAGTTGGAATCTTTAGAATAATATGGGTGAGCTTTGGAGTGAGGTTGTTTGGGGAAAATGTGATAGGAACAAGGGTAGACGCATAGTATCTTCGAAATAGTTGAACTCTAGCTTTTAGAAAAATATCATCAAAACCTGGCCTATGCTTGATAACATTTGCACTTTGTCCGTTGGTGATGGAACCACTGTTAATGCATGAGAGGATAGATGGATTAATCCTATATTAGAATTGCTGACATGTCTCTTAGCATTCCAAACCAGTTGCGGTCAGCAAAAATCGTAGACCTTTGTTTGCACGGGACAACTGGAATTGGGAAATTCTAAACCAATGGCTACCACATGATATCATGAAGAGAATCTCTATCATCCTCCCCCCTCTATAAATGTTGGACCTGACAGAAGAATGAGTGTTGGTAATGATGATAAATTTTTGGTAGCGACTATCTATCGATTGTTGGACGTAGGTGATGACAATCAAGAAGAGGAGGTGTGGAAGAGCATCTGTCAACTGCAAGTTTCATAACGTGTTGGGTTCTTTGTTTGGATTCTCCAACATGATGGTTTGCTCACGAATAAAAAAAATCGAATAAATCTTGGCAAAATGATGTCCAAGTACTCCGGGGATGTTGATGAAGATACGCTGCATGTTCTTCGAGATTTCCCTAAAGCAATGACCTTATGATTGGTTGCGGTTTCCACTAACAAACGTTTTCTTTTCTTTGCAGGTGACTTTAAGAGCTGGATCCAAATTAATATGCAAGGGAATATGGGATAGAGTGATAATGATGGCTGGGATGTTTTCTGGGCGAATGCTTGCCATTGTCTTTAGAAGTGGCACAACAATGAAAGTCACAACGACATCTATCAAAGGCCCATATACATGAAGTTGCACGTTGATAGGAATATCTGTGACTATGAAGATTCTCAAGCTGCTTGTAAAATTATCTTAGTTCATCAAAGAGAAGTTAAGGATATCAAGTGGGAGCCCCCATCTACGGGATGGGTCAAAGTTAATATTAATGGAGAGAGTGACAAGGATGGCAACGCTGGTTGTAGAGAAATTATTAAAGGAGCTAGGGGAGAGTGTCTTGAAGGTTTCTCTAATTCTATTGGCATCTATAGTTCTTATATCGCGGAATTGTGGAGTGCTTATGAAAGGCTTCAACTTACAAATAGGTTGTTATTGAGATTGATTCTCAACAAGTGATTAAGGATATCACCAATAATGACTTGCAAATGCTTGTATAATTGACCTTTAGCCAATCTAAGTTTGAGTTCATGTATGAGTACTAACGTTGTTATTTGCACAAATCTTTCTCAAATACATTATTGCTGCATTTTCATTTTTATTGTGCAAGCAAAGTTGCTTAAGGACAAGCAACATTCTAAGTGTAAGGGAGTTTCATATCATGTATTTTTGACTATGTATTTAGCTCGATTTAAGCATATTTTAATGTCATGTCACTTTTACTGTTATGTTGGTTTTATACAGTGTATTTTAGTTGCTGATCAATCGCCAACAACAGTGATATAAAATTGAGAAAAATGGCACGAAAATGCACTTCTCGATCTGTCATGACGGCTATGCCAAGAGTAACGCCCGTCATGCCTCAGCAAGCCCAACCTGTCAAGCCTTATAAGGAAAAAAAGAGCATAGGAAAAAGGTCCATGACGGGTAGACCATCATCCGGGCTGAACTCATGAAGCAACTGGAAAACTCATTGAAACAAAAAATGAGCTTGCCATCGAACATATATTTATCCTACGCACAGGAATGGAAAATATCGAAGAAAACCAAATAACAAGCAATGGTCTCCGAGAATGGGCAAGGGTGTCTATTACGTGAGGGGAAGGTATTAGCACCCCTCACGTCTGTGGTACTCCACTGGATCCATTCTTGCTAGTTTCTAATCTAATGGTGTGTGTGTATCCTGCAATGTGATAAAGAAACATGCAATGGAAAGATATACAGATAAGGAAGAAAAGTCGAACGAAAATAAGAAAAGAAAAGTTCGAACAAAATAAAGAAAAAGAGAAAAGTCCGCTCGCTAGGGTGTCCGTACCCTGTGCCTAGTCCACTCGATATGGCATACTATCAAGCTCTGCTCGAGAAGCAAACAAACTACCAAAATAGTAATCAAAGCAAATGCATAATAATGGCACATAAACGAGCTCGGATCGTAAAGCAAACACCTACGAGGCGCAGGCCAAGTAGTTGAAAAGTGGTCCCGCCATAGCGAAGGGGAGCGGATCATCTTTGTATATACTGCTTGCATGCATTTGCATCTATTTGTTTACCGTTTTCCATATTCTGGATATACTGCTGTGCTGACTGGTTGTTTTTTTGACGGGCGGGATGTTATTATGAAGTAAAAGGTCCATTACCCAGACCAAGTATACACTTAGATTAGCGTGGATAGTTATGTTTGCTCTCGTGGCGCCTGACACGTAGAGTTGGCATAACATACCACAACTAGGAGAGAACTCGGTGAGGCGATCTCTGTCCAGCATGCTTATTGCCAGGGGCAGACGTTCTCATTGTTTGTTCAAAATTCCTAGCGACCATTAGGGAAATCTTGCGTGTGTTTAGGATTCCTACCTGTGAGGTTTGGGATGGGACAGGAAACCTTTGCTCCTACCGGTTCTTCTTCAAATTTGAGGTCGGACCTTTATCTGGACATCCGATTTGAGTTCCATTTGAAGCGTCAGAAAGCTAAAGAGATGAACTTTGTTATAAAAATGGTTGCAGCAGTTGTAACATATTTAATTGTGACAGGATGATGTTGGAAAGAGGTGAAGTTACGGTTACGCTTGTTCTTAGAACTAGACTTGTTTGTTGGTACTGCACAGGACGTTAGTGTCAGAGTTAAACGGATTGAAGGAATAATTAAAAGGTTTGTTGAGAAGAAATTTTAGGAATTAAATGTACCATTCGAGGGGTTTGGAGATATCGTATAGAGTGTCGCTGCATGATGACGATGTCGCATTTCGGATGACGTTGGAAAATTAATATCTTGAGTTCCAAGTGTCGGATTAATGTGCCGTTGAACCTACGAGGAGGAGAAATTCTGTTCTACCTTATGGGTGAGTTATAAATACAGTGGAGTGATCCTATGAGGAGAGATTCTGAGTTTAGTTAAGAAGGCGTGGAATTGTTGAATAGGAATGCCTACTACCGCGATTGTTTGAAACAGAGTTGAGTAGAACGCGTTGTTGTTGAATAAGTGAATGAGATGTTCGGTAATAAAGATGATTTGAGTGCCGATGGATCTTAGTGAGGATTGAATTAGTAGTAAAGGTGAAATAAACTTTATAAAGGTTGAGGTCGTATTGTGACGCATCGTTGATGGGTTTAGGTGGTGTATTAATGCAGAATCAACAAGTGGTAGCTTATGCGTCGAGACAACTCAAAATGCATGAAAGGAACCACCCGACTCACAATTTGGAGTTGGCGGCTGTGGTTTTTGTTTTGAAGTTGTGGAGACATTATTTGTATGGTTCGAGGTTTGAAGTGTTCAGTGATCATTAGAGTCTGAAGTATCTCTTCGATCAGAAAGAGCTTAATATGAGACAGAGGATATGGTTGGAATTTCTTAAGGATTATGATTTTGGTTTGAATTACCATCCTAGTAAGGCAAACGTTGTTGCTAATGCGTTGAGTAGGAATTCTTTGAACATGTCCATGCTAATGGTGAGAGAGTTAGATTTAATTGAACAATTTAGAGATTTGAGTTGGTATGTAGAGGCACTCCTAATAGTGTTAGATTGGGTATGCTAAACTGGATAGTGGTATTCTTGACGAGATTAGAGGAGGTCAGATAGCTGATGTTGAGTCGAGCGATAAGTTGACTTTGAAGTACCGAGGTAAAGGCGGTAAACTCAGGATCGACGAGAATAGTATAATGTGGTTTGGTGATCGGGTTTGTGTTCTTGATGTTTTTGAGCTTCGGAAGAATATTCTAGAAGAAGGACACCATAGTGAATTATTGGACTATGACGATGTTAATGAGTTTGAGTTCAAACTCAGAAAGGAAACTATTATGTAGTAACGACAGTTTATGCTTAAATATGGTTGTCGGCTATCTATTGACAAATTGAGGACTTGATCACCCTTAATATCTTGTTGATAGTAGACGGAATCATATAGATGAGATGAGATTGTTTGTTACCTTAATGGTATAAAATGTGATGAATACTAAGCCGTGAGAATAATCACTCACCATGTTGTGTGAACCTATGAAGAAGTGAATATGGAAGGGTGCAACATATAGGCCAGAGACTTAAGACGGGTAATCAGAGTCGCACAGCAAAAGTGTGATGTGGAGTGGTGCTAGGAGTACTACTCGTGGGCAGTGGGGAATTAATATGTCGGAAACCAATGTAGAGAGTGTGTATTGATCTATATGTTGGATTAGGATCTAGTAGATGTAAGGATGTTGTACCAGAGAATCAGAACCCTTTTGAATAATTGCCGAGATGATGAATATGTTATTGTGGTTGTACGTAGTTAACGAGTATGTATTCGGAAAACGATGAGTTGATACTATATGATGCTATAATAATTTTTGTGTTGTTGTAAGGTGTTATGTAGATTTCCAGATATAATGAGGAATTATACTCTATGAACGACGAAGTTGATTTGATTCTTAGTAGAGAGCGGGACTCAGTTGAGCTATTTTGGAAGCAATGGTATATTGAGACTGATGAGTGTGATTATAACTACTTGTGTGTACTCGTTTCGATGGTGAGAATGTTTTAATAGATGTAGTAACTCAGGAATTTGTTTTTAGTGCATGTAAGTATTGCTAAGTGGTAAATTAGTACCATGTATGGTAAAGGAGGATTTTAAACGAATGAGTAAAGAGAATCAGAATTGGGTAAAACTAAGAAAATCTAACTGGTGATGATGATTGTAATGAGTAATCAAAGTAGTGTAGCAAAAGCGGAATGTAACGTGTTGGATAATTGCTGGTGTGACTTAAGAGGAGTCAGATAGTTGAAATCCAATGATATAGGGATATTGTTATTGAGTTTCTTGAAGGAAGCGGTTGGTGAAAAGTGTAAGTATTACTTTATCGCTCAGATGGAAAAGTGTGTCTAAGGTTGGTACGTTCGGTAGATGGAATCCATTACTGCATTATGTTAGAACAAGATTTGTTCTGATCAATAGCTTTTAAGAAGCATTTAAGAAGCATTGTAAAACTCTTATTTGATTACATTAATTTGTAAGTAACTAGAGTGATCAAGTGTTGATCAGGATACTCTAGGAAGTCTTAGCTTGTGTCTAAGCAGTTGTAATTAGAGTGATCACGTGGTGGTCAGGATACTCTAAGAAAGTCTTAGCTTGTGTCTAAGCATTTGTTCCTGGAGTGATCAGGTTGTGATCAGGATACTCTAGAAGACTTAGTCGCGGACTAAGTGGAAAACCATTGTAATCTGTTGCGATTAGTGGATTAAATCCTCAGGTGAGGTAAATCACTCCGTGGGGGTGGACTGGAGTAGTTTAGTTAACAACGAACCAGGATAAAAATAACTGTGCATATTTTTTTTATCGTTCAAGTTTTTAGACTACACTTATTCAAACCCCCCCCCCCTTTCTAAGTGTTTTTCTATCCTTCAATTGGCATCAGAGCGCCGGTTCTAAGGTGCAAGCACTTAACCGTGTTTAGAAAAGATTCAGGAAGAGAAAAACGCTTCAGTAAAAGATGGCTGGTGAAATTCCAACAAATCCAGCTGCATCTACATCTGGCTTTGCTGAGCAATACAATGGTAACAATGGTTATACTAGACCACCAGTATTTGATGGTGAAAACTTTGAATACTGGAAAGATAAACTGGAAAGTTACTTTCTTGGTCTGGATGCTGATCTATGGGATCTTCTGCTGGATGGTTACAAACATCCTGTTAAAGCTACTGGTGTAAGGCTCACGAGAAGCGAAATGAATGATGATCAAAAGAAAGATTTCAAAAATCATCACAAATGCAGGACTGTTTTGCTGAATGCTATCTCTCATGTTGAGTATGAGAAGATATCTAACAGGGAAACGGCCCATGACATATATGAGTCCTTGAAAATGACTCATGAAGGAAATGCTCAAGTCAAGGAGACTAAAGCTCTTGCTCTAATCCAGAAATATGAAGCCTTCAAGATGGAGGATGATGAAGACATTGAGAAGATGTTTTCAAGATTTCAAACTCTGACTGCTGGATTGAGAGTTCTCGATAAAGGCTACACCAAGGCTGATCATGTAAAGAAGATTATCAGAAGCTTACCCAGAAGATGGGGTCCAATGGTAACAGCATTCAAGATTGCCAAGAATCTGAATGAAGTTTCTTTGGAAGAGCTTATCAGTGCCTTGAGAAGCCATGAAATAGAGCTGGACGCAAACGAGCCTCAGAAGAAAGGTAAGTCTATTGCATTAAAATCTAATGTTAAAAAATGCACTAACGCTTTTCAGGCTAGAGAAGAAGATCCTGAAGAATCAGAATCTGAAGAAGAAGATGAACTGTCCATGATCTCCAGAAGGGTAAACCAACTCTGGAAGAGCAAGCAAAGGAAGTTCAGAGGCTTCAGAAGTTCAAAGAAATTTGAACGAGGAGAATCTTCTGGTGACAGAAGATCTGACAAGAAGAAGGTTGTCTGCTATGAGTGCAATGAGCCTGGACATTACAAGAGTGAGTGTCCAAAACTTCAGAAGGAGAATCCCAAGAAGAAGTTTCATAAGAAGAAAGGTCTTATGGCAACATGGGATGATTCTGAATCAGAATCATGATCAGACTCTGAAGGAGAGCAGGCAAACTTTGCGCTGATGGCGACAAAAGATGATGGATCAGAATCTACATCAGAATCAGATTCTGAAGAGGTATTTTCTGAACTATCTAGAGAAGAGTTAGTTTCCAGTCTAACAGAGCTTCTTGAATTAAAAGCTCATCTTAGTATCAAATACAAAAAGCTGAAAAAGCAATTTGAATTTGAAACTAAGAAGCTTGAGTTGGAAAATTCTGAATTAAAAGATAAAGTATTACTGAAGTGTGATAGCCCTTATATAAGCAAGTAAGTGCTTATAAACTAAGCTAAAAGCATTAAGTGCTTTTGTTGAATTTTTGAATTTTTTAATATATGTAGCTTTGAATTCAAGCCACCATAGCTTGAATTTTCCACACCTCTTCTGTTGTACTTCCTTGGCTACAGAATATTGAATGATCTTTGATGAGTCATGCTTAGAAACCAAGCTACATATTATCCTTCCATTTCCTTTTTTAATTTAATCTTAAATATGATAAAATTAAACCAAAACAGGAACAAAAATGATGTGGGCTTTGTCTTGGTCGTGGGAGGCCCTTCTCATTATGGGAAACATGTTTGGATTATGGAAATTAGGCCCCATTTGAAAAAACACATTTTTGATCAATGTTGATTTCATGCATTTTCCCAAAATTTAGCCAACTTCAACAAGGTGTAAATCCCTCAATTTTTATCATATGAAGGAGTTCTTGCACTTTTTGGAAACCTCAAAGAATCCTCTAACCAATTTCTTTGGTCTCATATCAAAATGATTTTCCATGCTCCTTGTGTGTCCTTTTGAAAAAAGTGACTTTTTGTTGATTTTGAAAATGACCTGTAATGTCTTGATTCATATTTTTCAAATGGTGAATCTAATGACCATGGGACCAATTGCATTTGAAAGATAATTGAATTTCCTTCAAGATGAGCTTTGGTTTGAATTTTTTGGATGAAGGATGAGAGAGTTATGACCAGTTAAAGTTCAGTTGACTTTTTAGGAGAAAACCCTAATTTTGAAACTTAGGGTTTTGTTGATTTTTGATCTTTCCTTGATGAATTATGATCAACCAATGATCAAATGATGAATCCTTTGACAAAATATGGACTTTGACAAAAAAAATCATTTTTGACTGTCTGTTGACTTTTTGGTCAAACGGGTCGTCTGTTGACTGTTTGAGCTGCTGACCGTGCGTCTGAGTGAATTGAAGTTTGAAAATTTGTATGGTGGTACTTTGAGATATATGGAGGTCCATGAAATCCATTTGAGGTCTCAAAAACTTGTTCTCCTGAAAAAAACAAGAAACCCTAGTTAGGGACTGTTTGTGTAGGAGACAGTTAAGCGTACCAGATTTTTGTGCAGTGCTGAGTCTCTGCTAATCATGTGATATTCAGAAGACTTCTAGGACAAAAATCCTTGGAATTTTGAAATGCAAAAGTTTGATTTGATTGATGGTACAAAACACGGAGAATTGCACTATCAGCGGTTTGACTGTCAACTGATTGTTACCAGTACAATCTGAATCCCCGGACTATGCGCCTTCAAAAGATTTAACTCTGTACCAATTGCGTCAGTACTATTTATCTGTAAATAAATATCAAATAAACAGCGTATGTGAAGTAATAAACAGTAATTGGCGTTTGCGTAAGAATAAACTCAACAGCGAGCCAAAATACCGTATAAGAAAAATTCTAAAAACCAAGTATTCATAAATCAGGATAAAAAAATCCAAGATTATATGAAACTCTTAATTTTTAGATTGAAGTTTTCTTGAAAAAAGATGCGGGCAAATTTTGGGGTATAACACTTGGTCAAAAAAATTGATCAGGATCAAATTTGATGGAATCTTTATTTTGCAAGGTTTGTCCAATAAATTTTTTTTAGAGGGGGTAAACCGAATCTCGCCTATATGACAGGGGGTAAAGTAGTATTTTTTTTAATGACAAAGTTAATGAAATACACATGACATATTTTTATTGATAACACTTCAGTTGAGTAAGTCTATCCAAATTTTTTAGATGGTTAGATAATAATTGATAAAAAAAATATTATTAGTCAAAGTTAAATAACAACCACGAAATATGATAGAAAAAATACAGCTAATTATTATATATTTTAAATTTTAGAAATGAAATAATTAATTTCTCTTTTGAAAAAAAACCACAATATTAAATAAAGGAATTAATGATATCCACTGTATAATAGTTTTACACTATCCAATGAAAAATTAATATTCTGTCAAATTATTAAAAATATTTTGGCCCAAAATACTCTCTGGTCATAATTATAAGCAAATATTCTTTTTAAAATGCATTGAATAATGAATGTATTTGATCTTTTCAGGTTCATTGAATAATGAATGTATTTGATATTTTTAAGTTCATTGACATTCATTATTCAATATACCAAAAAAAAATATTTACTTATAATTATTATGATAATAATTATGGCCGGAGGGTAAGATATAAATTTTGGTAACCCTAATTCTCTACCCCATCAGCGCGCACACACAGAAGACTCAAAAGTTTGTATCTGTAACAATGGCGGCATCATCATCATCAAAATCTAATATTCCAAAAAGAAAAACAACAACAACAAGAACTAAAATGGCGGCACAACCAGCAGGTGCAGCCAAATCCATTACACCAAAAAGAAGAAAAATGGCGGCACCAGCAGCAGCAAAAAGCCCTAAGAAACCAAGAATAACAGAAAAAGCTGCAACATGTTCATGTTTACCGGATGAATTATGGGAAAAAATCTTCAAATCTCTCAACTGCAACCACCAGTTTCTCTCCGTCGTCTCCAAACAGTTTCTCTCTATCACCAACTGTCTCCGATCCTCTCTCACAATCACCGATGAAACCATCCCTTACCTTCCTCGACTCTTTCACCGGTTTCCTAACCTCACATCCGTAGACCTCACTCGCTTATCCCAAGCACGTGACCTCGGCGCCATTCTTACACAAATCTCCACCTTCTCCTTCGATCTGCGTTCATTGTCATGCAACAGCTTCGCTGCAAATGGATTTCTAGCTTTGTCCAAAACGATGAAAAATTTGACCTCTTTCTCGTTTACTCCTTTGTTTCCGTCCACTCGAAGAATGGGTAATATCAAGAAGAATGACTTTTTATTCATTTTTCATTGTTTCCCTTTACTTGATAATCTCACTCTCACTTTTTATCCCGATGAACCTAGTGATCAAATCCTAAAGTTTGAGTTGTTTCGGTCACGAATTGATGGCAGTTTTTCATGGAAATATGAAATAACAATTTTATGAATGGATAATATATCATAATTTGTTTCTCCTATGAAATTCCATTTATTTATTTATTTTCTTCTGTTATTTTAGTATTTTTGTTATGGTTTCTTCATCATTATGCATGCACAATTTTTAATTGGACTTTGTATGAATGCATTTGTTGAAGAATATATTACTTTGGTTAAATGATTTGTAGCATGATTTTAAATTGCTATTAAGGTGGCAGATGCACAAGCAGCCTCTTTGTTCAAGAGAGGAACACTTTTTAGGTCTTCTTTGGAAAAAGGAAGGTTTCTTTCCAATTAATTGTAATAAATATTAAATTAAATGTAAAAGATATTGTTACTTAGTTTTGGATACATTTTAAGATAAATATAATAAATTATGGTATGTTAATAAATATTGTATTAATTTTTTTAAAAGGATAAATAATTCAAAATGAAGAATAAATGAAAATGAATAGATTAAGGCTATGATTGGTAAGACATGTTTTCGAGCTTATAGCTTATGTCTTATGTCTTATAAGCTCATATGATAATTTAGACCCGTTTGGTAACAGTCTTTTCATCACGAACTTATAGCTTATTTTACTAGCTTATAGCTTATTTTCCAAACGCTATTTAAAATAGCGTTTTAGCTTATGTCTTATAGCTTATTATATTTTCTTCCTTTTTTATCCTTATTATTTTAATTAAAATCCATTTTTAACCCTTATAATTTATTTTAATTTAAAATAAAATAATTATATATTAAATATCTTTTATGTCATTTTACATTTATAAGTTAATTGAACCGCTAATTTTACCAAACACTTCAATGAGCTTATAAGCTATCAGTCTCAACCATCCGCTATAAGCTATAAGTCATCAGTCATCAGCCATCAGTCATAAGCTATAAGCTATCAGCTAGCTTATTAGTCAACCGCTATTTTTACCAAACAGACCCTAAGTAGTGTTTTGGGTCGACCGCAACGGCACTGAAGAGGACGAAGTTCAACATTCAATAGAGACAAAATACGGAGAAAATGGATGAAATAACGGTTCACAACTAGGAGGGAAAATACAAAGCCATCAGAGTCATTAGATCAATCCTACGGTCCGTCACGTTTTTCGAGGACCTTTCACAGTTCACTTACCAGCAAGCTCTTCTATATAAGAAAAGAAAGCGCGTCATTTGAAGGTAATCTCTCATTCATTTGAAATCCCCTCTTTTAACTCGAACACTAAGTTTAGTGTTGGAGTGCTAATCTTGCAGATTAATTTTTTCCACCGCAGAGAAATCGAGGATCGCCGCCACGATGGATTTAGGTTCATTATTCTGATTATTATATTGTTTTTGCGCAGAACATTGGCGTCGTTTCTGGGATTCGCAGCCAAATTCCGTTTCACCAGAGCTGTCAAATAATGACATCATCTAAAAACTACTCGCACCATTGTTGAACGCTTGCCTATAGAAACCGTCGGGATTATGGAAAATCTCCCTCTACCTACTCCTCTTCTTAAACAACAAAACTTGACAAAGACAAAAACTATTCAGGGTTGAAAAAAGTCAGTTAAGAAGGGCAATCTCTAGTGTAACATTTGAGGATTGTGATCTGGGAAGGTGATTATGGACCTCCGGGAGTCTAATTGTTGAAATATTTGAATTTGTATGTTTGTTAGTCAATTTTACACGTTGTGGACGGTCCCATGTTAAAAATTCAAGTGAGTAATCGTCTGGGGATAGAATGAGTCAATAGAGAAGGTTCTTTTAGTGTCACACACTCACACTTGTGAATTGTATATGGAAAGGTAATGGTGGACGTCATGGAATTTGATTGTTAAAGTTTTTGAATTTATATGTTTGGTAATCTGTTTTGCATATTTTGGATGGTTCGATGCTGAAAAATTGAGTCGGTATTCGTCTAGGGGGTTCAAAGAGTCAATTGAGAATATCGAAGAAAACCAAATAACAAGCAATGGTCTCCGAGAATGGGTAAGGGTGTCTGTTACGTGAGGGGAAGGTATTAGCACCCCTCACGTCAGTGGTACTCCACAGGATCCATTCTTGTTAGTTTCTAATCTAATGGTGTGTGTGTGTGTGTATCCTGCAATGTGATAAAGAAACATGCAATAGAAAGATATACAGATAAGGAAGAAAAGTCGAACAAAAATAAGAAAAGAAAAGTTCGAAAAAAATAAAGAAAAAGAGAAAAGTACGCTCGTTAGGGTGTCCGTACCCTGTGCCTAGTCCGCTCGATATGGCATACAATCGAGCTCCGCTCGAGAAGCAAACAAACAACCAAAATAGTAATCAAAGCAAATGCATAATAATGGCACACAAAC
Source organism: Vicia villosa (assembly GCF_029867415.1). NCBI lineage: Eukaryota > Viridiplantae > Streptophyta > Magnoliopsida > Fabales > Fabaceae > Vicia > Vicia villosa. The sequence continues at coordinate 3,599,846 of NC_081184.1, forward strand.
GAGCTCGAATCGTAAAGCAAACACCTACGAGGCGCAGGCCAAGTAGTTGAAAAGTGGTCCCGCCAAAGCCAAGGGGAGCGGATCATCATTGTATATACTGCTTGCATGCATTTGCATCTATGTGTTTACCGCTTTCCATATTCTGGATATACTGCTGTGCTGACTGGTTGTTTTTTTGACGGGCGGGATGTTATTATGAGGTAAAAGGTCCATTACCTAGACCAAGTATACACTTAGATTAGTGTGGATAGTTATGTTTGCTCTCGTGGCGCCTGACACGTAGAGTTGGCATAACATACCATAACTAGGAGAGAACTCGGTGAGGCGATCTCTGTCCGGCATGCTTATTTCCAGAGGCAGACGTTCTCATTGTTTGTTCAAAATTCCTGGCAACCATTAGGGAAATCATGCGTGTGTTTAGGAATCCTACCTGTGAGGTTGGGGATGGGACAGGAAACCTTTGCTCCTACCTATCGGTTCTTCTTCAAATTTGAGGTCGGACCTTTATTTAGTTTGTTCTCATTGTGATTGATATCCTGCTGATTCTGAAATGACGGTGGAGCTTTGATCCTGATACTTTTGGTTCTATTCAGAAGTCATACAACAGAAATGCTACTATCAGCGGTTAATTGGTTCTTGGTATTCTGAAACTACGCCAAACCATTGAACCTGTGCAGTATGATTTCGCGGCAGTGCAACTATATTTAGTATTGTGGTGACATGGCTTCCCATCATTTTGCATCATTGCATATTTACTTTTGAAAAAAAATGATGTATAAAAAATAAATAGCATACATGTTCCTTCCATTTCCAAGGAATCATATCTTTAAGCCTTGTGTCGAGCTTTTCCATCTCTTGCTTGCTAAAAAAATTAGAACACGGGGATTCCTTGGAAATTAAATGAACATAGTATTTCATTCTTATCATGCATCTCATACATTTCATGCATAACAGGTGTTTAGGATTGAGGATTTATTATTCAGACTTGATACTCTCACCAGACTCACAAACTTGACTTGTTATTGTTATGTGCCCAAAGATCAGTCATGGAACAACTTTGTGGGGAGTTGACCGAGAAACAAGCTAAATTGGGGTTGTTTATAAAGACATGCAAGTTATGACTCGTGCTCAAGGACTCTTAGTAAGAAAAACCACGGAGCACTTCGTGGATTTCTTCCACAACCTTGCGGTTTCTGAAGTTCCTTTTTAGCGGCTAATGTTCTTCTCTCTCATGAACTCGAGGGGTAAGTTCTTAGCAAAGACAGAAGAGGCCCGAAGGACAATTCTATCTGATTCTCACTTCTTATTCTCAGTGGTTTCCATGCTTGCTTTATTTGCAACTGGTTAAGCTCCGTATTGCATTGTTGTTTGCAAATTCTTTGCTTGATGACAATGAAACTAGGTGTGAGTTCTATTATGGGGCACTTGGTCGTTATGTTAGGATATGCAAGTCTTTGAAGCTGCTTGGGGCTACCGAACGAGGGATAAGCAAGACATTGTCTATCTTGAGCTTGCATCATCTGCATTGCTCGAATCGCTAAAGCACTTACAAATTTCGTGTGACTTCGCCAGAATCTTATGCTAAACAGTAATCAAAAGTGTTCTGCAGGGCACACCTCTCATTCTCAAGGTTCTGTTTCATATCTTGGGTCACTTCTTCTCCCAGAGTTTCCTTTTAGTAGTCTTCGCTTGTCAACAGAGACAAATAATATGCAGAAACAAGTTGGTGTAATCCTAATGCCTGGTGTTCAGTTGCTTCCCTTCTTGTTGGAACTTCAATTGATTAAGATTCGTGCTTTGGATCTTTCTCACCACAGATAGCTCTCCTGATTTCGATGACAATACTAGGTGTTTTCCAATATGGGGAACCTGATCATAATGTCAAGTCTTACAAGGTGTTGAGGTACAAAAGACCAGGACTTGCTCGATGCAAAGATGTTTGAGTTTATTCATAACGGTTCCTACCCGTCAATCCCGTTTCATCCGCCGCAAGTAAAATGTTTGGTCTTCCTCGAGGAGTAACTCATGAGAATCACTTACAACCTGTACTGCCATAGGCTTCCTTCCCAACAGTCGTTGTGTGTTCCAAGTAATGACTTTGATGGCCAAGCGACAAAGGTTATTGTTGTTCGCCGATAGTAATACAAAGTTACTCCATTCATGATGGTGATTATTGATCCAGTAACTATATTTGGGGCTCCTGACCGAGAGATAAGCTAGACGCCTTGTGTAACACCCTGGATTTCCGCTTACCCCGCAGGGCTTCCGGCCTACCAAGCATGTCACCAGCTTAATCAATAATCCCCCCTAGGTCCGCTTATCGGCTGCCCAGGAAATATTGTTTTTGCCTCCCGCAGGAATCGAACCATGTACCTAGGGGTTAAGTACATATTCATAGCAATTCCTGCTACCAATTGACCATATGGTAGTGGGAATGGATTGAACAAGTGGTAGTGGGAATGGATTGAACATGTACTTAAACCCCAGGGTACATGGTTCGATTCCCACGGAAGGCAAAAACTTTACTAGAGAGGGGAGTAAAGAAGATCGTGAGGTAATAGTGCCGGGAACGCCGAAGGCTCGGGCTGTTACATTAAAAAGGCGCCTTTTTATGTAACAGCCCGAGCCTTCGGCGTTCCCGGCACTATTACCTCACGATCTTCTTTACTCCCCTCTCTAGTAAAGTTTTTGCCTTCCGTGGGAATCGAACCATGTACCCTGGGGTTTAAGTACATGTTCAATCCATTCCCACTACCAATTGAGCTAGTTAGCTCAAGTGGTAGTGGGAATGGATTGAACATGTACTTAAACCCCAGGGTACATGGTTCGATTCCCACGGAAGGCAAAAACTTTACTAGAGAGGGGAGTAAAGAAGATCGTGAGGTAATAGTGCCGGGAACGCCGAAGGCTCGGGCTGTTACACCTTGTATCTTGAGAAGGAAAGGGAGAAAACTTTACTAATTTTATCTTTAGCCTGATTTGATTTATTCTCAATCCCATGATACAAGACAAATGGAAAAGCCTAGCTCAAGCACCTATAAAAAAACTCTTGAAGATAGAAGAAAGAGTTCAGCTTATGTTAGAGAAAAATCACGTAGAACAAAACCAGTGAATGAAAGAATTAAATGAAGATGGAGTTTCTTATTCTCACCACCTCAAGTGCCTACTACTAAATCCTGGCAGGACAAAAGTTGTCTCTTGTTGATTATCCATTACAAGAAGACAAGACATTTCTCTTAGGTTGTTATTTCTTTTCCACTTTGTATTTAAAAATGATTAGATTAAGAACCAATATTGTAGTTTGTACTCGGCTCATCATGAGGTAAACATATGTTTGTTGAGCAATAAAAAATTGATATAATGTACTTTTATGTTAAGTGATGTGTTGTTCATGCCTCGTTTTATCATGTGTTAACTTGCTATAAATTTGTTTCTTTGATTGATCAACTTGGAAAAAGATAAAAGTTTGTTGTTGTGAGAGATTCAACAACAAGCATATTTTATGATAAAAGATAGTTGAAAATAGTAGGTTAAAGATATTTACTAGAATAGCTCCTTAGAGACAAGTAGCTACAACCATAGAGGATTTTTAGAGTAAGAACATATATGCATGCTTTAGGGTTACAAGTGAGACTTAGAGATTTGTCTCCTTGCCTTAAAGTACATGTTTTTGATGTTGTAGAGATACACATTTAGCTCACTTTCTGACCTTTCCCGCCACGACACAACATATCATGTACGCATATATGACTATGTTATATTAATGGATCATTGTCCAACATATAATTCATATTTAAACTCAAATCACATTTTTAACATTGTTTTATAGTTGTTTGCTATTCAACTGAACCTGTGACAATCATATATTCTTTTTATCCTACTCATATACTTATTTATAAAAAGATAGTTCATCGCAAAAATCAAGTTAAGTTACATTCTCTCCCTGTGTGTTGGATATCCTTACTAGGTATCACTTGTTACTCCTTCCATCCTTAATATAAGAAAAAAATTTGATTTTTATATTCATTGAATAAACAATGTATTTGACCTATTATAGACCAAATACATTGGTTATTCAATGAATCTAAAAAACAATTTATTTGTTTTTTATTAAGGACCAGAGAAAGTACATTTATACTTGCATGTGACATCACACGTTTTCAAGCAACACTTCCTGTTGGGGTTGTTGTCGCATGTGTTGAAGGTTAGGCTTTGTCTCCCCATCAATAATAAGAGAGATCGAGATCAAGATCAAAATCCTCCAACCCTTAATAGAAAGATAGGTAAAACGAGCTCTAAAAGAATGGTTACGCCGAATCATCTACACGTCGGCTTAAGTTGCTAAGCATTCTTTCAATTAAAAATATTTTGGCCTACTTTAAGCAAAGTAACTATAAAAGTCTAAAAAAAAATTATTTTCAGTCAAAGTTAAATAACAACCATGATAGGAAAATACAAAATTTTATATTTTAAAATTAAATTTTAAGAAATGAAATCATTAATCTCCCTTTTTAAAAAAATTGCCACAATGGTAAAATAATTAGGAATTGGGCCAATATAAGATTTAAAATAGTGGCAACCCTAATTCTCAATTCCACCCCCATCCACACAGAAAAATCTTCACTTCGCACCAGTAACAATGGCGGCATCATCGAAATCCAATGCATCAAAAAGAAGAAAATCGGCATCACTAGCAACAGCAAAAAACCCTAAGAAACGAAGAATAACAAAACCGGCGACAACAAGTCCATGTTTACCGGATGACTTATGGGAGTGCATCTTCAAATCATTCAACTGCGACCGCCGCACTTTCAAGTCTCTCTCCGTCGTCTCCAAACAGTTTCTCTCTATCACCAACCGTCTCCGATTCTCCCTCACAATCACCGATGAAACCATCCCTTACCTTCCTCGACTCCTCCATAGGTTCCCTAACCTCACAACCGTCGATCTCACTCCCTTATCCCAAGCACGTGACCTCGGCGCCATTCTTACTCTAATCTCCACGTTCTCCGTTGATCTGCATGATTTGTCATGCAACAGCATCGCTGCAAATGGATTACTAGCTTTGTCCAAAACGATGAAGAATTTGACCTCTTTCTCGTTTACTCCTTCGTTTCCGTTTGCTCGAAGAATGGGTAACATCAAGAAGAATGACATTTTATTTATAGTTGATTGTTTCCCTTTACTCGAAAAATTCATTGTAACTTATCCTAGTGAGGAATTCTGCAAGGTTGATTGGTTTGATCACGAATTGAAGGCTGTTTTTATTGAATAGATAATATGCTATCTAAGCACTGACACCTCTGAAAAATGGACACGAGTACTGATGTGTCCGGGTCGTCGCCGTTGGACGCAATGTGTCCGTGTCATCGCCGTTGGACATTTGCGTCAATACTTTTGATTACGTTCCGGTGTCAGTGTCTGGGGTCAAATTTGTGTCAGGGTCAAATTTGAGACCATTGGACATTCTTTTGATTAGGTAGCAGTGTCAGTTCCGGTGTCAGTGTCTGGGGTCAAATTTGTGTCAGGGTCAAATTTGAGGCCATTGGACATTCTTTTGATTAGGTAGCAGTGTCAGTGTCGGGGTCAGGGTCAAATTTGAAGTGGTGGTGGTTTACGGATAATATGTTTATGGTTGAATTGTAATTCAATTTTCTTCTATTTTATTTTAATATTTTTGTTTCTTCGTCAATATTCAATGCTATGCATGCAGTGTTCTTCAAATTCGTGTATAAATTGTGTAAGTGTCCTTCAAATTCGTGTATAAATTGTGTATATACATATAACCAGCAACGCTCTCTCTTCAATATTCTCTCAAAACACAAACTCAAACACGTAAATACAATATCAACTATTTTGATTCCTAACTTAAAATTTTGAAGAAATTGTTTAGTTTGAAGGAACTATATCCATTCTTAGTGACAAGATTTGAAAAAAAAAAAAAAAAAAAAAAAAAAAAACAGCACATTACATCAATATAAGAATTTCCACAAGAACTTAAGGTGAAGAAAAATTAAATCAATAAGCTAACAAGTAAGAAATTAAGTGAAAAATGATGAATGCAAGAAACAAAATCACAACTTGAATTCGCAAAAACACTCGGGAAGTGCAGAGCCTCTTCCCGCGACAAACTCGTCCCTGTGAACCTTCCATAGGGCTTGCATCAGCTCTTTTTCCCTCAGACCTTGTGAGGTTAATTCGGCGAATCCTCTTCTACTCAAAAACAGTGTTTTGTATAACCCTTTGAAAGCTCTCATGGCTGCGACCATCTTGTCCATGTTCCCAAAATATGTAGCTATATATGAATCACTATTGATAGATATGTGATAATCCAAAGCAGCTTTTGTATTGCCATGCATGTTTGTGAAGTCTTCTTCATTGAGAAGGCTAGACTTGGTGAATGTGTTTGTGTAAATATTGGTTAACCCTTCGATCTCCATTAGACCGTCACCGGCTGCCAGGTATATATTCGTTGTTGAAGGAATAGAAAGAGATTGAAGTATTAAAGCTGTCTCATTAGGTGTGAGAGGACATTTCCCGCGTTGTCTCCATACACGGGCTACTTCTCCGGTCCATGGTTTTCGCTCGACCAATGCTACTGCTGCTTCTACGGCTTTGATGGAAGAAGGCGAGAGACCAGGGTATTGGCACTGGCTATACGCAACCATGTCGGGCTCAAAACGAAGATGGAGTGACAGAAAGGGTTTAGGTATTGCGTCTAGGAGCTTAGAGGCTTTCATTTCCAAGGGTTTGGCGAGATGTAACGCCTTGTAACAAGCTTGACACAATGCAGCTTTTGCATACAAAGGATATCTGTCCCTTCTTTGGGACATTGCTGGTGTGATTGAAATGTATTTGTGTTTTAATAAAGATGGGAGAACGCTTTCGACGTAATCGAATTGGCCTTTCCTTTTGCTACAGTCCACTTGAACAGGTTCTTTTGTTGCAATCTCCGGTGGCAACGTTTTGACGACTTTGACAAAGCCATCCATCTGTTGAATGAAGTAGTCTAGATCGTATACATCCGCGAAACCACTGTAATAGAACAAAGAATGCAGAAGTCCTTTCAGCAAGATTACGATAAATGTATCTTTGTAAATTAGAACAACACAGATCAAATGCAGTGTTGTCGATTTTGGATGGCAGGGCAAAAAGCCAAAGCTCTGCCACGGCGCTGTTATTGCCAACATTCGACAATACTAATCAGATGATAGGATAGGAAATCCTAATTCACTAATCAACCAATAGAAAGAAAAGTTACCTTGTTTCATTCCAATATGAAGCCACTTCAAACTTTGGCAGGACAAGCGTTGCATTTAACAGCCGAGCAATTCCTACGCCGTCACAGAACTGCAATCACAACAGAATTTATCTCAAATTCAAGAAACAAACAAAAGAGAATTGAACATCATCAACGGGTCTAGAGTTGAAATTTCAACAGTTTTCTCCAAAGCACTCACATCTCTTCGCATCTGATTGAGGCCTCCGTAGCAATCCACTCTGATATATCCATTGGTTTCCAATGGTAGAGCTGCACCATTTCAAGAATAAAAAAAACGAAAGCAATGTCTGCAATGAAAGCCAATTAAGGTTGATTCAGAAAATAAAAAATCCAATTATCAACCCTCATCCCACATCTCAACCAACCAACAAACTTGACCCAATCCACTTAAAAACGTATTTGCAAAATTAACTTCCTTAGTTGACTTTTGATACTTTGTATTGAATGTGTGCCCAACAGTATAGTCAAGCACGAGATCTTAAGTACGATTGGTCGGTTTGTGAAAAATCATAAACCATTAAAACTTGGATCGTTAGCACGGCACATAATATCCTACCGAAGGGAAAAATGGTAATTTCATACAGATATATGTACACACACATACACAAAAACACGAAAAATTATAATACGGGCACACAAAAAAAGCCCCAACGCAATTTTTTTTACGATCTTGCTTCAAAAAGCTTGATCTTGACCACGCCTGCGACGAAAACGATCTTTCTCCGATCTTAGCACTCTCAGCATCCTTAGCACTTAAGATCTTACAATCTTACTATCCAGCATTCGATCTTGACTACACTAGTGTCCAGTGTCAAACACGTATTACTATCTATTTTCTCAAAATATTATTGGTGTCAATGGATCACTGTCTAATCGTTGTTTGTGTTTGTAGCATTACTTCATAAATCAATGTAAAGCTAAGAATTTCCCCTAAATTCCAATCATTTAAACACAAGTAGAATCATTCCAAGTAATTTTTCAAAGGCTTAATCACCATTACAAATAATTGTAGCATCCTAAATACAAAAATCAAACTAGAACTCATGTCGAATGAATGAATCTAGTAAAAACAAAATTCATTTAAAAAAACAAATTTTTAATCTCCAAAGCTTAAAGCTAATAATAGAACCAAATACTATAAAACTAAGATACCGGAAACACGCTACAAACACACATTTTTTCAGAGATATGAGTGCTACATGTACCAAATATGATTTGATTGGATTAAGCAAAAAGTACCTGTTTGATGTCCTTGTAGCCACCATTTGCAAGGTCTCCATTCCACGAGTCTCCGAACACTCCATATATCTACTTCCCCTCTGCAATCTCACCAATTCACAGATCAGTAACAACAATAAACAACATAAATAAAAAATAAATTGCTACTATATAAGATACTATAATATTCATATTAAAAATACCCAGTTGCAAAGTTAAAATCTTTTTGGCAAATTAAAGCTAGAAAGAAAAAGAGAAATTGAAATTGTGAAGCATACAGTGAGGGTTCTCGAGAAATCGGATATTGGGAGAAAGGGTAACGAGGCGAGAGCAATGTGAAAACGACAAGGAGAGTGAGTGAAACGACAAAGATGGTGAATAAGGGTTTTACAGAGAAAACGACCATTTGATTTCAATTTGATCTATCTGTGATGGAGATGAAAACGGAAAGAGAATGAAAGAAATCGGTGATAGGTTGTGCATTGTACATTCTGGTTCGTCGGTGTATTTATTTTATTTTTCAAATAAAATGCAACTCTTTTTCTTTTCTTTTTTTGATAAATTAATACATCTCTTTTTCTTTTTTTTATATAAATTAGTGCATCTCTTTTTCTAGTTAGAGAATTGTCATGGATCTGAATGAATCTCCTTTTTTAGGAAATAAACAATTTTGTTAATCACCAAAATCAATATTGCAATTTATATTTTAGTTTTTTTTTTTTGATTAAGTGAATTGGATTTCAGGTGATTCTAATAGAGTAGAACGAAAGGAAAACAATAAGATTTTATTTTATTGTTTGTATATTTTATGACAAAATTTACCAACTTTCTCATTTAACATCAATCAAGGAAAGAAAAATAATGAGAAGTGATGAAATGCAATTGGTTTGGGTCGGCCACATGTCCAAGAATAATAAAGTTCAATCAAGATGAGACTTTGTTCAAGAACAACCGTATTAGGATGTGAGGACTCATGGTACCACTTTTGTAAAGCCTACAATCACCTTGCCTTCAAACGATCGTTTGTCGTCAGACATAATCAAACGGCCCACTAGAGGCATCATCTTTCAGAATCGACATCTGATTCTCACGAATTTTCAAGATCAAATCCATATAATTCCAAAGTCATGAATCATTACCACGATATCACTCTAAAGAAGACAGGGATGTCCAATTCAGCTATTGAAATTACCACAAATCTATCAATTCCAATATCATCTCATCACATTTCTATCTCTTTGATTAATCATGCATCATATGGGCAAGGAAGACGAGAATGAAAAATGTCAATCTCAAAACTCTTTAGACCCCAGTGATAACTAGGAGGCAAAAAGAAGAACAGACTTATATTGGGGTTTCAACCCCATGAAAAGGTGGATCATGTACAATTACTTTTTTATCCTTATATCGATATTGGACATAAAGTATAGAATGTGTCACCCTAATATGGGTCAATATTATAATCCTTGATACTTGAATATACTTAATAACAATAATCAAGTTCAATATCTCATATCAACTTACTTGAACATAACCATACATTTTACTATGATACTCAATCAATTGGCATCATCACACATTTAAGATATTGGTCACAGTTTGATTAAGATCGTACATTTTACAATGATACTCGATCAATTGACATCACCACACATTTATGATATTGGTGACAGTTTGATTAAGATCATATTGTTTAGATTTTAGTTCAGAATTTAAAATTATAAAAATAAAAAATAGTATTCTTTTAGACCATTAGATCTTTGATCCAACGGATGCCAATCGTTCAAGTGTGTGAATGTGTTGTTCTTTGACTTCGGCAAATTTGAAGTTCGTTCCTCACCCCCTACAAGGCTACAACCAATAGAACAGACAAACCAAAGACCATGTCTCCCATTACCTCACACCCAACTGAAGTTGTCTGCAATAAGAAAAGAGTAAAAAAGACAGCTACTTCTCTCGGTGTTATATACATACCGGTTTTTAGACTCGACGCAATGATAAATATTAGTCGATATTGCTTGTTTTTTTGCCATAGTCTGCTATAACAGCGCTCGATATGGCGTAATTTTGGCTCGCCGCCATGAACCGCTATCTGCCATGGACAACACTGTTTTCTCAACCCTTTAACATCAATTTGGATTTGTGTATCTAAACCAAACGACTACACTTGTGTGATCTAACGACATACTTTCATACCATTTATTCATACCATGACTATTATTTGCCACCTCAAAATTTGTAAAATATACGCCTGAGGGGTTAGCGCAATGACAAGAGCATAGCCTTGTAACTTATTGGTAGTATATCAGTCTAACACATAATATTTCTGTCTGCTATCTACTAACAACAATCAAACAATTCATTCAACATTCAAGAGAACATAACTTAACCCAAAACAGGTTATATGGGTGAACTTCATGCAGCACGCTCTTCATTATCTCCATTTTTACCCTTTTCAGCAGCTGCCGCGGCCTGCTCTTCATTATCTCCATTTTTACCCTTTTCAGCAGCTGCCGCAGCCTGCTCTTCATTATCTCCATTTTTACCCTTTTCAGCAGCTGCCGCGGCGTGCTCTTCCTTATCTCCATTTTTACCCTTTTCAGCAGCTGCCGCAGCCTGCTCTTCATTATGTCCATTTTTACCCTTTTCAGCAGCTGCCGCGGCGTGCTCTTCCTTATCTCCATTTTTACCCTTTTCAGCAGCTGCCGCAGCCTGCTCTTCATTATCTCCATTTTTACCCTTTTCAGCAGCTGCCGCGGCATGCACTTCAATATCTCCATTTTCACCAGCTGCTTCAGCAGCCGCCATCAACTCGTCAAAGTTTGCAGTCTTCTCGAGTAATATTTCAATCTAAAAACACAACAAATGAAGCTTAATAAGAAACTCATAAAGCAGGATCCTTGAAGATTGAAGACAAAAAATATACAATCACCCTTACCCTGGCCTTTTGCACAGCTCTACCTCTGGGATTACCTAAGACAACTGTTGATGTTCTGATTTCTGCATAAAGATTCAGCAAATCAAGTTTAATTGTTCGATTATTTGAGTACCAGCGAAAAGAGAAATGTGAAAGAGAGACAATTGGCCAAACAAGACATAGTATCTCACTCTTTTCCACAGCAAGTCCATTGTGTTTCAAAATTTCTGCAATGGAAACCACTGAGGCAATAGCTGTAACAACAATAATGTAAGAAACTTATATCAGAGATAAGAAAGGATGACCCAGAAAAGATTCAATATATAAATCAAAACGATGCTAAAGCCCGATTTAAATTAGTTTCCGACTTATGAAAGCTTCTTAAGTGAAATGTGTAATCATTTAATACCCCCGCAAATACCAAGTTATGAAGGGATAATACGCAAATGGCGGCTACGTAAGCCAGAATGGCATGTTTATATTGCGAATTTTTGGCCTTCTGCCATTGACAACACTATTCAAATCTATTTACTTTCAAGTCCTATTTAAATCCCTTTATCCTCAAATATCAATTTCTCTTTACATATGATTCCATTGACACTAGCATAATACACATTTAATTTTCAGAATCGTGCTAGACCGTAACAAACTGAGGCACATCTAGCTTTCTCTACCTGTGCTCAGGGCAGGAAGAGTCACAGAAGTAGCCAAACTAACTTAAACAACTTTTTAAAGACCTGAGAATTCGCACAAATCGCTATTGTTTCACAATCAGCTATTGTAGCACAGCAGAATTTAAACAGACCGCAATTTGCTGCAACTTTTAGTACGAAATAGCTTATCAATAAACAGCAATTCAACCTGAGTTGGTCTTAAGAGTTAAAACATACATAGGCTGTCTACAAGAATCGGTAGTTTGTGTAACATTGTGCCTCCTAGAGAATCATCTACAAATCAATGTAGTTTTTGTGTACGACATTCTTTAGTTTGTCAAAATTCTTAATCTAACATAGTTGAAGTGATAAAAGCAATAAATAGCTCAAAACCCAAACCAATTAAGAAGAATAAAAGACCAAATCAAAAAATGGCCAAACATTAATGAATGAGATTTAGTTTCAAGATTTTATACCCGATCCTAGTGCTGAAAGCTCAACCTCATTATACTGCTTCAAGTAATTCTGCAAAACAAAACAAAAAAATCAACAACAATTCAATAAAACCTAACGTGTCCGAATCAACTAAAAACAAAAATAAATAAATCGTTTATCAAATTACCTTGGCCAGATTAACGAAGAAGAAGATGGGTTTTTTGGAATTGGAGACATGAATACGATTCTTAGTAGAATCAGAGATATTGATGCTGTTCACTCCTTCAGTGATTACTTCCATTGATATGTTTGTGTGTGTGCCTGTGAGACAAGACAACGGAGACAACTGAAATCAGAAAACCTAATCAACGAAATGATCCCCAAATCAATGTTCTTTTCTGTGATTTTCTAATGTGTTGTAGGAAAAAATGTCATAAGAATTGGGCCTTTCCCTTGGCTCTTCCTTGGGCCGTATTCTGGCCCATTAGTTAGGGGAATAATGTCAAAACAAAAAAGGTCTTCGGAAATTTAAATCGTGTTATCGTTTTTGTTCGAGCATTGCCCTCTATTAGCAATTATTTCAAATTAGTCCCTTAAAGGTTAATTATAAATATCAAATCAGTCCTTATAAGAGTTAGCTAAAACTCAATGGTACTCAGCGGTAGTGTTGTCGATCACAGAAAAGAATGGTTTGTCCAAATTCAGATACACTGAAGTTTAGCCGCTATTTGATAACAATTTGCATTAAATAGAATAACATGGAACACTGGCAATTTGTTCAAATTTCGTTATACTAAAGTAATATAGCGCCGCTATTTGACAACACCGCATAGAGTTATCGCTAAAAACTAAAATGACCGACAATTTATAGTTTTAGGGACATTTTTGAATTTCTTTTAATTCAAGGACCAAGTTGGCGATATAGATTATGAGCAAAAGCTCATTCGCCATGAGATTGCTTGAATAAACAATATCTTACATGTTTGTTTTCTTTTAATAGCAGTTAATTTATGGTCTTAGAACAAAAAAAGTCAGAGTTGTCACATAATAGTAAACAGAAATGAGATGCGTAATCATACCTGTCCCTTCTTTGGTAAAGTTTTGACGACTTTGACAAAGCCATCCATATATGGAATGAAGTAGTCTATATCTGCAAAACCACGGCAATAATACCAATCAATAACCATTATTTCCAATAACAAACTGCAAATAAAACCAATTCACAGAAATGGAAAGATATATTGCCTTGACTCATTCCAATGTGAAGCAACGTCAAACTTTGGTAGGACAAGCATTGTGTTTGACAGCGAGCGACTCCCATATTGTCACAAAAGTGCAATCACGGCAGATTTTATATCAATTTCAAGAAACAAGCAAAAGAGCATCGAACATCAACATAGGGTCTGAAGTTGAAATTCAAGGGTTGTCTTCAACCACTCACGTGTCTTCACATTTGGTTGAAGCTCTCCCTAGCAATCCACTCCGATATATCCATTGGTTTCTAATGGTAGAGCTGCAACATTTAAAGAATAATAAAAACACGAAAGCGACGTTTGCAATGAAAGCCAATTAAGGTTGATTCCGAAAACAAAAAGCCAATCATTAACTCTCATCCCAAGTCTCAACCAACCAACTTGACCCTACCCACTTAAAATGATACTAGCAAAATTCAACTCCTCGGTTGCACTAACTTATAAGTTCCAATATCAATGTCTATGTAGCATCCATAAGTGTTCGACACGGAGACATGGTTACATCCAATTACTTCTATTTTTTCGTAGTTACAATGAATTACTTCTATTTCTCAAACTACTATCAGTGTCATGTATTACTCCGGTATTTTCTCAAACTACTATTCAACGACCAAAGTAAAGCGAAGCATATATTCAAGGTTCCCATCATCATTCAAACACAACTAGAATTGTTCCAAGTAATTTCTAAAATTTTAATCCCAGCAAACAATTATAACTATACTAAGTAAAAATGAATCAAGTCATCACAAAAGTTAATAAAAAAAAACTAAATTTTAACCTCCAAAGATGAAAGCTAACAATAGAACCAAAAATACCATTTGATCAAGCAAAAAAAGTACCAATTCGATGTCATTGTAGCCACCATTTGCAAGGTCTACTTCCATGAGTCTCCGAGCACTTCATATACCTACCTCCCATCTGCAACCCCAACAACTCATAGATCAATCACAAGGAAAAATAAATAATAAAAATAGAAAATTGTTACTGTCTGAGATACTAAAAAATTTCATATTGAAAATATCCAGTTGTAAAGTTCAAATCTTTTTGGGAAATTAAACCTAGAATGAAAAAGGGAAATTGAAATTGTGAAGCATACAGTGAGGGTTCTCCAGAAATCCGATTTTGGGAAAAAGGGTAACGAGGCGATAGAAATGTGAAAACGACAAGGAAAGTGAGGTAAACGACAAAGATGGTGAATAAGGGTTTTACAGAGAAAACGACCATTTGATTTCAAACTGTGATGTAATTAGAAGGTTATTGGAAAATGAATTTTCTAAGATGTTTTGGTCTTTTTATGCAATAAATTACGTTAATTTTGTTTGCAATATTAGTAGAATAAGAGAATAAATGTAGTGTTATGTCAATCAATCACGACTAAGAACTAATTATAGTGTTACAGATATGTTTATAATCATTATTATGTTTTGTATTTATTGAGAAAGTATGTAGGAGGAAGAGAAATCTTTTCAACTCGGTTTGATTTGCAAATTATTTTAATCTAACGATGTAGTGTGGAAATCACCTTGATTTGTGGGCGAGAAATTCGTTGAAATGTCCTGTCATGAATCCATTTTAGAATGCTCCCACAAATATTTTTTGATTTGGGGAATGACATTAATAGTAGCTCCGTTAAACATACTAGGTAGTGCGGAAATGACCTTGATTTGTGAATTATGGAAGAACGAGTTAGACGTGTGGAAATGAAATATAGGTATTAGTCGGGAGGTTTTGATTATAATGAATGGCAATGAGGCAAGACAATTGAAGGAATTGGAAACAATTCTGGAAGATGTCGTGTTAAGGCAAGAGCAGCAGGACAAGATATGGCGGTGGCCTAAATATGATGGAGTTTTTTTTTTACAGTCAAATCCTTCTAAAACAAGGCTAGAGAGAAAGTTGTAGTGGCTGATATTTTGCAGGTGGAGTAGTCACAAATATTGAATTACTTACGAAAAGTAAGTGCACCATCAAAGATTCGAGTGATGGTTGGAGAGCAATAATTGATAGATTGCCATCTTGAGATCAACTAGCCAAGAGATGCATCATTCAAGACAGTCAAAGTAAACGTTGTGTATTCTGTTTTAGGGAGGATGAAAACCTCCTTCACCTGTATTTCAATTGCAGCTTTAGCAAGGAGGTGTGGTGTAGAATTGGTGATTGGCCAAGGGTACAAAGTTGTGTAACTTATTCGACAGTTCAACATTTTAGTTTGTTTGATATGCAATTGAAGGGTATGATTAGGGGTGTTCATGGTATAGTTCGTGAGAAAAACTGAACCGAACCATAATAAAAATTCACTCGAACTGAACCGAACCGTTTCAATTTACTAAGAACCGAACTAAACCAAAATTATTGGTTTGGTATACCGTTTTGAAATTCCGAACCGTACCAAACCATTAGAAGGCAATTTTTCCCAAACTAAACCGTTTATCAAAGAACCGAACCGTTGAGCTATTTTTTAATTTTTTTTTTAAAAAAAAATTAAACTTGTTTTAGGCATTTTTCATTTTTAGTTTTGGTTCGGCTCGGGTTCAGTTTCAGTTCGGTTTAGTTACAGTTTGGTTCTAGAATTGTTTGTACATAATGATTTGGTTCACTAACCATACATAACGGTTCGGTTATTTTAACTTCAGTTCGGTTCAGTTCGGCGGTTCGGTTCAATTCTTAGATTTTTTGAACAGTCCTAAGTATGATGAAGAAGATCTGAGGTGTTGTTTATATGGTTGTTTTGTGGAGCATATGAAAAATGCGGAATGATAGTTTTATTTAATGGCCTTGTTCAGAATTTAGAAGACATAATCAACATCTATAAATTGATGGCTTAATATTGACAAAATATGGGCACAAAACATTCAAATTTTATTTCTTTTTATGATTAGTTTTGGTATCCTATTTGAATGTTTTAGGTGCCTTTTGTTTGGACTTGTTGATTACTTTTTGTAAGGGTTGAGTACTCCTTAATCCTTATACTCTAATAATAATTTTTGCTTATCCAAAAAAAATGCAAGCTAAATATGTCAAATTTTAACATACATATCTTTGACCTAACTATCATATCGGTCCTTTATATTTCTTTAATAGCAAATTGTTCTTTTATGTTTTGAAATGTTTATGATTTTAGTTTTTATGCCAAGTTCTCTAACATGCATTCAAAGCATTGAGAATGCCTTTGTTTAAGTCATTTTAAGATATATTACAAGAAATTAGAGTTAAAATTTTACCTACTTTGTCCCAAAACAATTGTCGCATTTAAATAATTATTGTCCCAAACAATTATTTTGGGACGAAAGGAATAAATAAAGTGGACAAGGATGAATAAGATTGAATGATACATTTTTTTCATGACATGACCACTGGGTACAAAAACCTTTCTTCAATGATGTTCCATTAGAGGCTAATGTTGTAAATAGCCATAGACATAAATGATGAATTTGATTTTAAAAAGCATAATGACTAATATGTTAAAATTTAAAGACTAAGTACAAATTTTGACCTCTTTTTCTCATTGTTGGATGATTTGAAAATCTTGTATCAAATACATTCAAAGACAATATTAGCAATTACTACTCTTTTTTACTCCACAAATAAGGTATTTGATGGTTCTAACAAAGTATCAACCTCTAGACTTATTTCTTGGAACCCTCCAACAGATTATGTGATGGAGATCAATGTTGATTGAACTCCATTAGTAATCCAGGGACACATGGATTTGGTGGTCTTTTGAGAAATGCTTATGTTGGTTGCAGTTAGGAAGTTTTGATATCCCTTCTTAAGGGCGAATTTCAAGCCATTTCTCATAATATAATGGACATACAATTTTTAATATCTCGACCCGGGCGGAGAGAAAAAATAGCATCAAACTTGAAAACTGTATAAAAGCTTGTTTTCTAAACCCAAAAACAGTGGAAACATAAATATAAAAGCTTCTATTTATAAGAAAAAGAAATGAAGGAATTAGGTAGAGCTCAACATTACAAGTGAGTCTATAACAAATTATAAGTTCCCTGCTATCTACTAACAACAAACAAACAATTCATTCAAGAGGACATAACTTAACCCAAGACAGGTGATATAGATCAACTTCATGCAGTGTGCTCTTCATTATCTCCATTTTCACCGTTTTCTGCAGCTGCCGCAGCAGCAGCCATCAACTCGTCGAAGTTTGCAGTCTTCCCAAGTAATATTTCAATCTAAAAACACAATTCATCATAACAAATGAGACATAAAAAGAACATCACAGAGCATAATCCAAAGTCAAGAGCATGAGGATTAAAGACAAAAATATATTAAAACCCTTACCTTGGCCTTTTGGACAGGTCTACCTCTCGAATCATCTTTAATGTCAACTGTTGAAGTCATGATTTCTGCATAAAGATTCGGCAATGTCATTTGATTTGAGTAACAGAGAGAGAAAGTTGAAAGGGAAACCATTTGAAAAAGAAGAAATAGTATCTTACTCTTCTCAACAGCAAGCCCGTTGTTTTTCAAAATTTCCGCAACAGTAACCACTGTTGCAATAGCTGTAACATTAATGTAAATAATGAATCAGAAATTGGAAAAACATAACCAAGAAAAGATTCAATATATAAACAAGGAAGATACTAAGGCCCAGATTAAATTTGTTCCAACTTCTAAAGTGAAATAAGTACTCGGTTCATAACCAATGGAAAAACTCTAAAGAATGTCAAGATTCTAAGACAAATCTCATTGCTTACTCTCTTAGTTCACAAACATTCCCAATTCCAATACAAACAAAAACAGAAAATATCGAACAAGTTACTTTGAATCCTATTCAAACCAGTGTTGTTAGATGGCAGTGTAGACGGTTTTTTGACTACCGCCAGATGTAATTTTAAATGGATGACTGCCAACGGCGGCTCCATAAGCCACAATGGCGTTTGTTTATTATACAACAAAATGACGACATTCCGCCTTTGACACTACTGTAATCAAATCTACCCTACAGAACCATACAACAAATCCATTTATTGAGTACTAATCAAATTCCGCTATCCTCGAATAACAATTTCTAAATATAGAGTGAACAATTCATGTAACAAATGGCTCAAAACTCAAACCAATTAAAAACAAAAACAAAAGCAAAAGACCAAATTAAAAAAACTGTCAAACATTAATGAAAGAGATTTAGTTTCAAGATTTGATACCCATTCCTAGTGCTGAAAGCTCAACCTCATTATGCTGTTGCATATACCTCTGCAAAACAAAAACAAAACAAAATCAACAAAAATTAAACAAAACCCACATCAATTAAAAACAACCCAGAACTAAAGAAGCTCGAAAGTTTCAAAATTGATATAAAAAACGAAAAAAATTAAATCGTTAATTAGATTACCTTGGCGAGATTTACGTAGAAGAAGAGTGGTTTTTTGGTGTTGGAGACCTGAATACGATTCTTCTTAATAGAATCAGCGATATTGATGTTGTTCACTCCCTCTGTGATGGCTTCCATTGATGTGTTTGTGTGTGTGTGAGTGACTGTGAGACAAGACAACGGAGAGAAGTGAAAACAGAAACCCTAATCAAATCAATGTCCCCAAATCAATGTTCTGTTTCTGTTGTTTTCTAATCTGTTTGTAGGGGAAATATAGTATCAATTGGGCTTTGCTTGTGGCTTTTTTTAATGGGCCCTATTCAGGCCCATTAGTGAGGCCCATTAGTTATTAATACAATATTGATACAAGTAGTATATAAAAAATTAAATAAATAAATAATAAAATAAAAGTTTCCTTTTGCATTATTGAACTATGCATTTTCCATTTACTTAAAATATATTGGTAAAAAGCCCATTTGTTTTGGCTTTTTTTAAAATGATTTTTTTAGTGTAATATAATTTTGTAAAAAAAAATTTACAAAGAAATTTTTTATAAAAATTTTGTTTGAATAGTTATTCTTAAAATGTGATTTTAGGTATTTCATCTATTTATGGGGAAAAAATTGGAAATCAAAATTTCAAAATATCACTTCATTGTGAAGCTATTTCAAATAGTTTTTCATAAAAATCATTTTTGAAATACAAGTTTTTGAAAAAAATTACGACTTTAACTAAATTTTGGTCTTGAATAATGTATATTTATGTTATAGGATGTTAAAATTAGTGTTTCATTTTAGAAAAAAAACAAATATTAAAAAATTTGTAATATTTTGAAAAACGGTTTTGAAAAATCTATTTTCAAAAATACAAAGAAAAAATCCATTTTGTTAAATATGAAACAAACGGGCCCATAAATCTCAATAGCAAGGAAGAATGAGGGTTGAATATAGAACTAATACATCTATTGTGTAACCTAGGTTTTTAAAATATTTTTTAATTTATAATTTTGATTACCGAAAAACTTAGTTTAAAATTTTATATATAACTAATAAATTAAAAAAAAAAACTTTTTGTGTCAAAAATATTTAATAATAAATCATTGTATGATGAATTACAAAATATATTTCCTGAGTTACATAGTTCAAGTAAGACTAACTTTATAAAAAGCCTAGCAATGTGTATAATACTGTTTAAATCAAAAAGGTGCAAGATAACTTTCGACCTAAAAAAACTGGTGTGAGAAATAATTTCCATAACTTTAAAAATAAGTTTTTTAACATTTCTGCATGCTTTTATTGCAATTCTAAAGGTTATACCTCAAATGCTTGATATATCAAAAATAATTGTGTTCCAAATGGAAAGTATGTTTGGACAGGAAATGAGTCAACCCACGAGGACCCAAAGCATAATGGGTACCTAATAAATTTTAATTTCTTTTGTAGGAATGCTTAAAAGCCACCACCACCATATGATATCTTAATAGTGGATGCTCTACATATGTGACGGGAGACAAATTAAAGTTTTCATCTTTGACCTTAAATTCTAAAAGGTTTGTCACTTATGGAAACAACAATAAAGGACAGATTCTTAGTATTAGAAAAGTTTGTACGCCATCATTTACCATTATTGATGATGTCTTACATGTGGATGGATTAAAGCTTAATCTTTTAAGAATAAGCCAATTATGTGATAAAGGCCTTAAAATAAATTTCAATAAAGATGCATGTATCATTGAAGATGAAATTTCTCATGAAATCAAGCTCAATGGAAAAAGAATCAATAATATTATCATGATATCTATGGATGATTTACCACTGGAACTAAAATATCTTGTGATTAACTCTAATAATAATACTTAGATTTGGCATAAAAGAATTGCTCATATTCATACGGATTATCTAAAGAAATTAGTGAAATATGATCTTATTATTGGTTTACCAAAGATGAAATTTGTCAAAGATAAATCATGTGATGCATGCCAAAAAGGTAGGCGAACCAACATTTCTTTCAAGGCTAAGAATAGTATCTTTACATCTAGACCTCTTCAATTAATTCACATGGATTTATTTAATCCCTCAAGTACTAGAAGCTTTAGTGATAATTGCTATGTATTGGTTATGGATGACTTTCCAAGATTTACTTATACATTGTTTATAGTTCATAAACATAATGATTTCAATGCCTTTAAGAAATATGAAAAACTAGTTCAAAATGAAAATTCCATTAAGATTGTATCAATACGAAATGAGTAAGGTGGAGAGTTTCAAAATTCATCCTTTGAAGAATTTTGTGATGAGAATGGTCTATCACACAACTTCTCAGCACCAAGAACACCACAAGAATAGGGACTAGTTTAAAGAAATAATAGGTCTTTGAAGGAACTTGCAGGATAATTCTAAGTGAAACAAATCTACCAAATTATTTTTCGGCGAATGTGGTAAGCACGACATGTTATATAAGTAATCATGCTATGATTAGACCTATTTTGAAGAAGACACCATATGAACTCTACAAAGGAAGAAAGTCAAGAATTACACATCTATACATATTTGAATGCTGATGTTTTGTCTTGAACAATGGTAAGGATAACCTCTGTAAGTATGATGTAAAATATGATGAAGGTATATCTCTTGGCTATTTTTTACTTGTAAAACATATAGAATCTTTAATAAAAGAACACTTGTTATTAAAGAACATGTACATGTTTCTTTTAATGAATCTAACCCCTAAAAGAAGGATAAAGTTCTTAATATTGATGAATGTATTATAGATGATACACAAAAGATGTCAATAACAATGACGATCACATTGAACAAAAAAAGGATCAAGTTGAAGTGATACAACAAGAGCAAAATCACAATGATGTACCAAAATAATGGATGACTCATTGAGATCAACCAATTGGCAACATAATAAGAGACATAAGCAAGAGAGTATCTATTAGACTCAATCTAAAAGATGCTTGTTTAAAATGGATTTTGTTTCACAAATTGAACCTTCTAAAATCAATGAAGTCTTAGATGAAGAACAATGGATTCTTGCTATGCAAGAAGAGCTAAATCAATTTGAAAGAAACAATGTTTGGGAAATTGTTCCTAAACCTAAAGGGAAACACATCATTGGTACTAAATAGGTGCTTAAAAATAAATTTGATGAAAATGGCATAATTGTTAAAAACAAGGCTAGATAGCTAGAAGGCTTGACATAATGTTTAGTGTTAGTTTATGTGCTCTCTATCAAGCTTGTCCAAAAGAATACCAAATTCTTGGTAGCCGAATACCAGATTGAAAAAATAAAAAGCACATCCCTTCCTAGAGTGGAATTTGAATACCACAATTTAGTAGCAGAGTACCACACTGATATTTCAGCCATTTATATAGCATTGTGCCATTTTTTCTGCCTCGTTCTCTCATTTTTTCCCTAGTAGTCGAATACAATATTCTTTCCCTCAAGAACCGACAAGTCAAAGCTCCTATATCTTCATATTTGAAAATTCTAGTAACAGATAATCGATGTCGTATCGGATGTTATGACATCCACTACTGAACAGATAATTACTTTTTAGTAGTAAGTAAATAAAAACAGTAAAGAACACAGGGAATTGTTTACCTAGTTCGGTGTACAACAACACCGACTCTAGGGGCTACCAAGCCAGGGAGGAAATCCACTATAAGCAATGTTAATTCAGAGTTAAACTACCAATTTACCCTCCTCACTTAAGACCTACCCAATGCAATTTCAATTTAGTGCTAGACCTGAGTTCCTACTCACTCCCCCTCCTCAATCACAGCAGTGATAACAAACAGATGAAAATAAAAATAGAGTGAAGACACACTTCAAACAAATCTTGATCTTGCATAAAAGCTTCTATCAAGAGACACAACACTCGTGCTTAAAAGCTCAGAGTGACAAACAAATTACGACTCAAAACACTCTAGTCTAATGCAATCATCAAGGTGATAATTGCTTGGCTCACAAGAAACACTAAGAACAAATAACACGGAACACACAGGTCGCAGCAAGCATGTTCTTCATAATCAAATATCTCTTCCTCTGCAAGTAGGATTAGCAATCTTATTATAGGCAGCACTTGGGCCTTGAGCCTTCCAAACATAAATTAGGGTTAACTAAGTTAACCTAATTTCCACATCATCGGGGTGTTAACTCATATGCTGTAGACGAGATCTTTTAGAGTAAACCATACAACACTAAATATGTAGTTTCCTAAAATGTAGCCTGAGATAAAATGTACCCTTTAATCCATCCATCTTATGCTACCCATTACATCCTTGTACCTAAAATCCTAAAACTCCATTAAAATCCCAAAAAGCTCCAAAAATACCCAAAACATCCTTTTTAACCATGAATTCAAGGAAAAGTGACCTAAGAATAACGAGCCCATATGTGGTTCTTCCCATAGAAGGAATCAAGAACCAAGCCCCTATGATATCTCCCGCCTATTCAACACTTCAAAAGAAATTAAAAAGTTCATAACCATGTAGACCGAGAAGAAGCTCATCACTCTATTTTATGGTACACTAAATACCTTCTCTGGATTTTCATTTGTTTAGTTACTTAAATTAAAAAAATTAGATAGATTTATTTGTTACTCTAGACCTATATACCATGAATTGGTAAGGTTTTTTAAAATGTAATCTTGTTATCCATGGAAAACACTTGTGTTCATCTATAAAGGGGGTAGTCTTTAAGGTATTCACTGAGGACATAGGTACCGTGTTAGGTATCTCTTGCGAAGGCACAAAATTTCATCCTGACAAATTGTGCATTTTGAAAGGCTTTACAAAGAAATATTTATATTGTCTCATTGCAAAATGGATGAAACAAAAATTGAAAGCAAATTAATTAGGGTTAGTTCAAATTTTGCTAGGAAAAGATTTGGGGTTGGAAATCTCACTGTTGATAATAGGTTATTGCATTACTTCATTTGTTATATTTTGGTCCTAAAGGTAGGAAATTATTCTCAACATACTGAATTTGAAATGAATATTATGTATGCCCTGCTAAATCGCATCCCTTTGAATTGGGCCTATATATATATATATATATATATATATATATATATATATATATATATATATATATATATATATATATATATATATATATATATATATATAGAGAGAGAGAGAGAGAGAGAGAGAGAGAGAGAAGTAATTAAGATTCTTCAGCATTATGGTGTAAGTCTTAGTAAGGAACTAGGTATGAACATGTATAAGGAAAATGTGCTTGATCTTAATATTTTGTATGGAATGGGAATAGTTTGGTGTGAAGATAGAAAAACTTATATTCACAAGAGTGGTTAGCCTACATTTGCTGATGAACCCTCAGAATCCGAAGCCATCACCAACCAAATGATTATGGATAAGATTAAATCCATGTTGTTGATGCTTTTATTGGCTGATTGGCATTTATGTTTGGCTAAAATATAATAGCAGCAAAATATAATACAATGTATAAGTCTTGCAAATATAAAAGAACAAAACAGGTACAAGCAAGATGTTATATGGAATGCCATGACATCAACTCATGACATCGCGCCTGCAGAACTGGAATGAAGATTCAGTTTGATTCTCAACAGATACAAAATATTCTATGAATATTATGTAATCCAATGTGGCGCAGATTTAAAGGTCAAAAGAATCAAGTCAGAATATTGAAGAATCAAATCAGAATATTGAAGATTCAACAATTTCTAATTTAGGAGATAAATTAGGAAACTTGTGATTGAAGACCTTTCTTTTAGCAGAAGATATCTGAAGATTTGTAACAGCCAGGAGTGCTGCGATTTGTAAGCCCAAGTCCAATTGGGAATAAGTTATAAATAGAAACCTTTGTAACCTAATTTAAGAGACGAATGTAAGCAAACCTTGTATTGAAAAGATGTAGTCATTAGGGTTTGTATAGGTAGACCACCCAGGTTGTGGGATGGCTGCCATGTCCTTCTCGAAAACCTGTAGGTAAGAGAAGCTATTGTTCTCACTCGAAACCTGTAGGTAAGAGTTGAGTATTGTGTTCTTGATTGAAGTTGTGAAGCAAGATCAAGTTAGTGTTTAGTGTTAATTGTATAAATAGTTGTTGCAGGGTTGTAACAGTTAGGTATCACTAGGGAGTGAGCAGAGGTTCTCTTGTCTTAGATGGAGTTCTAAGATAAAGGTTGCATTAGGTAGTGACTAGGTAAACCAGAGGTTGTTTATCTGTAAACCAAATGTTGTTTATATAAAATAGTACTACTGATAGT
Source organism: Vicia villosa (assembly GCF_029867415.1). Lineage (NCBI taxonomy): Eukaryota > Viridiplantae > Streptophyta > Magnoliopsida > Fabales > Fabaceae > Vicia > Vicia villosa. The sequence continues at coordinate 3,625,195 of NC_081184.1, forward strand.
GAAATTTTCTTCCTAGCTTGGTAGCCCCCATAGTAGGTAGTTAAACCGAACTGGGTTAATAATTCACTGTGTTATTTATCTTCTGCATTGTATTGTCTGTTCAGTCTTGGATGTTGTAACATCGTATAACATCATGTTCAGGTTTGATAGCTGCCAATAAAGATTACAATCTGGTTATGTTGACCGAACATACATGATCCCAGTACTCATGGACTCCTTCTTAGTGGTATTTAAAAATTGGGGATCTTTCTGTTCTGCCTTTGCTAAGTTAACAATAGATCAGATGTCTTGACATCGTGGGTGACATTGTGAGTCTGTCATACCAAAATTTCACATGTAAACCTTAATGATCAATAAGATATACTCATTTGAAAATGTTGTGACCAACAAGTTCAACTCCATGGATCACCAATTTAAAGGTCTCTTATATCGTTTAGAGCAACTCGAGTACAAAGGAGATATGGAAGAGTATTTGTGTTTTAAAGCTTTCATCTATTCACTTTGGCATTTCCTTTCCTTTTCTTTCATTTAAACAATGTTTGAAATTTGTTTAGTTGTATTTTTCTTGGTACTTTGTTCATACTTTCCGTGTACTATAGATTTTTGTATGTTTGTAATTTGGTTTATGTTTGTATTATGCACTTAGTATGGTAATTTATGCCTAATATATTTGATATTCCTTTGATTATGGTATATTAGATATATGTATATTATGCTATATTGTGTATGATTAACCACTTTTTCTTATTTTTGATAATGTTAAAGGGGGGAGTATGGGTATGTTATGGTTGTTTGGATTAAACAAATTTGCATGATTACAAGATTGTATTACAAGCCTTAACATCAAATGAGGAGTCTTACACTAAGGAGTAGATATTTTTTTAACTTATCAACAACGCAAGTCTAAATTATTTGTCCTTATAAAAAAGAGGAAGATTATGAAGAATACATCTTATATCAAGATTAGTTTTGATGAGGACAAAGATTATCAAAGAATAAAAAGGATCAAAACTATCATGCTCACCATTAGCAAAGTTGATCAAGATTGTATGAACATTGGAATTCAATTGAAGTTTTGAGTCAAGTGAAACTAACTAAGGTACATATTGTAGTCCATGGAATACTACTTTGAATTGTTCAGAAAATCATTTCCCGCTTCATCTAAACCTTCCATGCATCATCATTCATAAGAATACAAGAAGTTGTAACTTAAAAATTCATTTTAAAGTAAAAAAGAAATGTGGTATTCAACTACCAAGAAGTGGTATTTGACTACCAGTGCAAAATTTACACTTTTTTAGTTTTGGGGAAAGTGGTATTCGACCACCATATTTTGATATTCGATTACCATTGTTAAAATTTTGAAAAAAAAAATAATTTTTGAGAAGTGGTATTCAACTACCAGCCTGAAACATTGCATTTTTTCAGAGTCAGAATGCGTGTAACTCACTGCAACACTTCATGATTCGATTTTAAACCTATATATCATTTCAAAGGGGGTGTTTAAAGATGTATATAAGAGTCTATACAACATAAACATAACTTACCTCTTTCTAGAAATCATTTTTCATTTCAATTCAAACATTTTTTAAGTGTTCATTCATTTTCATATTGAAACTTTTTGCAGAACTTTTAAATTGTTCAAAAGTTTCATAGAAATTTTGTAGCACTTAAAATGCAATGGTTTGGATTGTAATATTTTGAAATAGAATATAAAATTATACAATTTGGAATCAAGCCAAGATAAATTATATTCAAAATTATTCTAAGTGAGTGTTGTGACTTAATCACCATATTTGTGATGATAAGTTGTTGTAAAAAGGAAGTATGTTTCTTTCTTTTACTTGTGTATTAGAATGTTATAAGAAGGCCTTGTTGAATACTTGTACAAAGATCAAATTATAATGGATAATCATCTAAAGAGTAAATGGACTAGATGTACCCTTGGTTGATAAGGGAAACTAGTATAAATCTTATATGTATTTTACTTTTATGCTTTTAATTTTCTGCACTTATCATTCATATAAAAGTTACAGCCAATGACTTCTTTCTGAAAAATTAAAAGATTAGAAATTTTGCATAAAAACAAGAAAAATCAACAATTCTAATTCACCCCCATATTTTTTTTAATAAAGGCCCAAATTATATTAAACCAAATAAATCATGGTTACACTAAGGATCATAATTTGGGCTTGAGGCCCATTATTGTGTTCGTTGTTAGCGACCTTGACAAAAACCCTCGCTAATTTGTGTGCCTTTCATTTTTCTCCCACCTCCATTGACCATAACTAACACCCTCAAACCCACACGACAACACCACATTACACAAAATTCCAGCATGAGTTCTAGGAAGATCCTTGTTCTCCATATTCTTCATCATAATGAGTCATGCATTATCCAATTCAAACCAGATATTTTTTATATCTTTAATGTTTTCTCTCTCCATCACAAGCTTCATCGACATGGATTTCGCAATAAGAGGATCATCTTCTCCATTGCTTACACATCATATCTCTTCAATGAGATCACCTTTCTAAGTTTAGAAGACCGCTCACATCCCCCACTGAACCTTCGTCTTTAAGCTTGCATTCGTTGTGCATATGTCTTTATTATTTATATCTAGATAAGTTATTTTTTATCCTTATTTCTCATATCGATGTTTTCTGAAGTTTGACTATTAATAACGATTCCTCTTCTTGTGCTAGAGTTTCCCCAATTTTTGTCGCTATTGTGCATGTGGCCATCGTGAACTTTCTTAGTATCATTGTATATTCCCCCATCTTTACATTCCTCGTAGCAATCCATCTCTTTCCCTTTGTTTTTACATTCCTTATGATTATTGCAATTATTAATATTCTTTTTCCTTTTAGGCTTATGGTGATCTATAAAATTCTTATTTAATTAATGGTGTTTATTTTGCTCCTCTATATTTTTAGCCTCCCTACCTTTCAAATTATCAGGTTTGCGATTCCCCATTGGCTTCTCTTTCTTACTCTTCCTAATATGATCCTTAGTTTTTTTAATATTTATCTGGTTATTTTTATTGCTTCTTTTATCTTTAAGTTAGTTCTAATGTTAATCACCCTTAGGATAGTTCAAATGAATTTCTTCCTTCTCCTTAGGTTTACCATTTACTTTTGGCTTTTTTTTCCTGATTTCCCTGCTTTTGATCCTCTTTTTTCATTTGAACATCTTTGTAGCTTTATTTAAAATCATTGACATTGGCCATGGCTTTATCTACAATGATATTAGCAGGTATGATCTGCTTATCATATTTAGCTTTATTTCTAGCAGACCATAACCGATATATAATGTTAATGAGTATAGAAAGATTTTTCTGTTCCATAATGGTCAAATTAGCCATGATCAAATCCCTGAAGTTATTGATCTGGTTGTTACTTATGTTGATGTTGAGTTTGGAGTGAATCCACACTTGTTTAGCAATAACAAAATCCTTAAGGTTGTGTTGGATGGACTAAAATCTTGAGTTACATCTAGGACAAAATGGATCACTTGATTCTTTTGTTGTTCATATTCCCCTTAGTAGGTAAACAATTATTTAGGATTCTCCGCAGTAATATTTATTTCTCATGAGTCACTTTATTTCTCCAAATTATCTTCCATAGATCCTTATCAGAAATCTCATTAGAACCTTCCATTTCATTGTCCCTAATTTCATCTTTGATCTAATGATATCCAGTTCTGGCTATGTATTTGCCATCTCTCTTGCCATGCCAACTTAACCAATATTCCTTGTCTAGGTGATACAAATGAATTTTTGTTATTTCCACATTGTATATAAGAATAAAGATATTAGTTATAATATCCTCCTTCCAACAACCTTTTGCCTTGTCTGTGAGGTCCCTAACTTCAAAAGCCCTTATTTTCAATGACTTTTGTGTTAGGACTTTAAACCTACATAGACTAGGAATCCAGATGTCTTCCCATATCTTGATGCAACTACCATTACCAACATTCCAATAACTTGCTTTTTTTTATAACCCAAATATTACTCTGGATATTTCTCCAAAGATAACTAGGATTCCTTTCTAGTTCGTATTTTGGCTTCCAAGATGTCAGACTTGGGGTAGTATTTTTCCTTTAGCAATTTAGCCACAAGATTCTTAGGGTCAATGTGAAGCCTCCACGCTTGCTTAGCTATCATAGCCTTGTTAAAATATTCAAAGTTTCTAAATGCCATAACACCTTTACTCGTATAAATGAACAAAGAGCTCCATTTCTATCAATGGATTTTAGATTCACCCCACAAAACCTCAGCTAGAAGACTATCCATCTTGTGACAAAGATTCTTAGGAAGTTGAAAAGAACTCCTCACATAGGTAGGAACAACCCGAGCCTCTACTTTTATAAGGATGGCTCTACCAGCATAAGACAGACTTTTGGTTTTCCAAATCTTGAGTTTATTCCTGATTCTATCCATGAGATAGGAAAAGAGAATATTCTTAGAATGGCCAATAAGAGTAGGCAGCCCCATATAATTTCGAATCTTGCTCACAATAGGAATACCAAGCAAATTCTTGAAATTCTACTTCTGACTCTGATTTACATTCTTACTGAACATCATCTCATATTTGTTGAAGTTGTTTTTCTGTCCATGTCTTTTCTGGAAGGTGTTGATAATATATAGGAGAATTATGGCCTTCTTTTCATTTGCTTTGCAAAAAATGAGACTATCATCTGCAAAGATAAGTGAGTTATGTTAGAAGCATTTTTAGCAATAGTTATATTTGTAAACTGATTATTTATGTTACACTCTATGATTAGGTTATAAAAAACATCAACATATAATATAAAGAGATAGGGGGACGGAGGATCTCCCTGAAGAATTCCTCTAGAAGGGCTAATCTATTCAGATTGATAGCCATTTATAAGAATAGTCATAGTAAATGAAGTCACACATTTCATGATGTTGTTGATGAATCCACTAGGAAAACAAAGATTAGAGAGATTCTTCTCTATAAAATTACATTATAGTATGTCATAAGCTTTCTCCATATCCATTTTAATCCCAACACATCCTTGATTGCTTTTGGACTTGTTTATCTAATTAAATATCTCAAAGGCTATCATATAACTATTTGTAATAATCCTATTTTTACAAAGGCACTTTGGTTCTCATATATGATGCTATGGAGAATAGGTTCATGAGTCAACTCGATTATATATATGATGAAGATTATATTGAATATGAGAGTGGATTTAAAGACTTAATCCAAATTTTATCCATATATTTTATTCTAATCTAGCAGTTTTAATTGATCATTTATATTCTGAAGTGAGCAAAATATTTATAAAAATAATTATACAAATAAAATTAATTTTATATAAATAAATATTATACATTGGTTAAAATTTAATCTTCTACATTAACTAAAATAATTATATCAAAATTATGTATATTGTTTACAATTTAAACTTGAGAATTTCGTATCACACCCCATGAATCTCTCACCCACCATTGATTTGCCAAATTTGTCCCTTTGCTTCTGTAGATGTACCTCCGGAAGTTTTTTTTTGTTTAGCGTTGTTTTGTTCCGTAGATGTACATACTCTTCCTGTCCCCATTCTACACTTTCTCATTTCAAACTTCCTCTCAAACTCTCTCAACCTCCATATTCAAACTTCCACTGAAGTTGTTTTCTTCCTCTTGAGTTCGGCCGATAACGTCAATATCAACTACCAACAAGTTCCAAACTCCATTTAATCTGTAAGTTTCCGACATTTTGAGTTAATTTAGAGTTTTTGTAATAAAGTTAGAATTTGATTTTTTAGGTGTAGAAATGATTGGGTAGTTTGATAAATATAGTTTAGAGACAATGTAGGATGTGTTTGATGTGTAAAATGGACGATCAATCCATTAAAATGTGGTTTTAACCCTCTGCAACAGTGACCAAACACCATTTTCTGATATTTTTTTCTTTCTTTTTCTTGTTAGAACTACCTAGTGACTAATTCGATTTTATTAAATCACAAAGCAGACATTAGGGCCGACCACCCAGACAGACTTATATATAGGAGGACTGCACAACATGCATTGGTGCGGCGTGAATGAATGCATGTAGTATCACAGGTGACAGATTGAGTTGTCGTTTCAGCTGATGTGCCTGCTACACCTGTTTCATCCGGGCCTTCACCATCTGTTCCAGTTTAAGGGCCTTCTCTATCCATTCCAGTCGAGGGGCCTTATCCATCTGTTCCAATTGAGAGGCCTTCTCCATCTACTACTGCATTATAGAGGTCTCGGGGTGATGCTAGGGGCTGATCCTGCTAATGCGCTTGAGGAGGTGGAGAGGACCCGCGGGGCGCACGTGAGGTTTCACACCTTGCAACGGATATATGATGTGGAGCTTCTTGCGACACATCAGGCTGTTGGTGACGAGGCAGAGGCGGATATACATATTATACACCGAGAGCGGGTGCTGAAATGTTACTTCCTATATTTGATAGGCACTTAGCTCTTTGTGGACACGAGCTCGACGTACACATATGTTGTTTATCTAACGTACTTATTGGATATCTCACGTGTCCATGAGTACAACTGGGAGCGGCTACACTGGCGTACACCTACCACAGACTCAGAGAGGGATGCCTGTGGAAGACAAGGACTGTTGCTTGCAGTTGTACCCTCTTAGTGGTAACAATCTTATATCCTTCTACATATTCTTAAAGTTTATTATGTATTTGTGATAGTATGTTTGATCACCGTGTTTTTTTTTCAGGGTTGGATACTACAATACTTTCCTGACATTATTGGCTGGTCAGAGGTGCCGGCTTACATTGAGGACATGTCGCGTGCCAGATCCTTCGCCCCCTAGAGGGAACCAGGTGCTGGATCCTGACAAGCGCTGTCTTGATTGCATGGCTGCCGAGGACGTCCACTACGACTGCTACGCTGATCACCATGAGACGGTTCCGTTTGATGAGATCGTACTATATTCTGGATGGTTGGCTACCACTCAAACCGGCTCCCAGATATTTTCAACTTCTTTAAGCAACGAGCCCGACCCAATTTTCTAGAGACTCTTGTTGTTGTGCCACGACAAGCCTTGGGGGGCATTTGATGTATTATCACAAGGGTTTGGAGTATTCTCTCTCTGATTCATAACTCACTTTACTTCTCATCCTCTTACTGACTTAGACATTGGAGTGCTAATCTTGTAGATCCACTTATGTAGTCGTATGGAAGATTTGCTCTAACTCTTCAAGGCTCTAATTCATCATTTCATTTATCATTTCTAGTTTTCAAGCGGAACAACCACAATGATGAGGCTTTCCAAGAGTTGTGATAGTTCCTTGGTGATTAGAAAATGACATGCAAAAGGTTTGCAGTCTAATGCTTAAATTAGTCTATGAATGAAATAAAACTTTGTCAGTGTTTGATCATTCAATTTTACAATAGATGATATATGTAAATCTTTGTAATTTTTATTTTTATTTTTATTGGATTATCATTATTTTGTGTGATGTGGTTATCACACTTTCTTCTTTTCTAACCTTTTCTATTTTCAAAAGTAGATACTTCACATGTCTCACATTATTTTTTAATAGGATGTTGTGAAGTTATGTATTGTGGAAATGGTGTTAGGGCGTAAATAAGAAATGAAGAGAAGTAAACTTAGACATGGATAGTAAACTACTCTTAAAGAGAGACAATAAACTTAATGATAAAGAAATGTTGAGACTGATCAAGAGAAAGTGAGTCCAAAAACCATTGAAACAAAGAGAAAGCAACTAAAGTGAGGATAATACAAATGAGAACATGCAAGAGTGACAAGGATCAGGGATGGACCCAGTTATAGCTGGGGGGTTTCAATTGAGCTCCCCCAATTTAGGAAATTTGTATAAATATTTTATTGTTTTTTATTTTGCACTCCTAATTCTGTTCACTTTGTACTCTTAAAATTGAATTTGTTCTGAGTGAACTGACAATGTCTACAACTATTAATTATTATATGTAAGCAATACTGCTACTCTTTCTATTTAAGAGGCAAATGATACGACAGAAAGAAATATAAGTTTTTTGTTAATATATATATATATATATATATATATATATATATATATATATATATATATATATATCACTTACGATTATTTAAAGGAGCATTCATTTATGTTTGCAAAATCAAAATGGGGATGTCTTTGTTGAATTTTGTGTACTTATTTTTTTTCTTTCATTTATTTCATTTTAATTTGCGTAAGTTGCACGGTGTCACCTTTGCTTTTGATTATATTGATATATTTATGAACACAAAAAATGTTAATTAAATGTACTAAAAGTTTATCTCAAAAAATGTCATGGTGATTTTATCCTTGCAGGTATAGCTTGGGATTCCGGACTCTTTCCAACCGTAGAAGCAGAAGCCATGGCCTTAAAGGAAGCTATTCAGATGGCCATCCAATTGCGGCTACACCAGGTGCAGTTTGAAAGTGATTCCCAATTAGTGGTCCAAGCTATCCATGCTAGGAAAGATGGTAATTCTGAGTTTAGTCTAATTATTAAGTCAATTAAAAGTCTTCTAGATGCTTTTCCCAACTTTGAGGTAAAGTTTGTTAATCGCCAAGCGAATTTGGTTGCTCACTTGTTAGCTAGAGCGGTCAATTCTTGGACTAGAAGTAGTTTTGCTGATTTGATTCCTCCTTGTATTGAACAACAGTTATTGAATGATATGAATTAAGTTCTTGCTGTAAAAAAAAACTCTTAATTTGTACCCTAAGTCACAAGTTATTATTACCTAATAATTAATTATATCTTTATGCTATAATTTTTAGTTTGCAGGGGACCTAACTAACATAACAATTTTAATCGGGGACCAAAACCATTTAGGGTAATTTTATTAATTAAAGTTGTTAAGTCTCTTAAGGAATTTTTGGAGCCAAAATTAAGGATGAATTTGTAATTTTATAAATTATTTAATTATTAATTTATTGTATTTCTTTCAATTTCATAAATTTATAGGATATTATATTTTATTAATTATTAATTATCTAGATTCATTTTATCCCGCTAACTTCTAATTTTATTAGTTTTTTTTATAATTTTTTTTAAAACTAATTTTATTCCACTAACTTATCTTATTAATTAAAGTTGTTAAGTCATTGAAGTTTATTTTGACGCCAAATGTAGGATAATTGAGTAATCTCACGTTTCAATTTATTTGTATTAATTTATTTGTATTAATAAATCACCGTTAAATATTTATTAAAATTTAACTTTTATTTTAATTATTTATAAAATAATATTTATGAATGATTGTGATGCACTGACTGTGTAAAAAAATTTACAATGACAATGCATAATAATTAATCTCATTTATAATTTTATTTTTGATTGTTAATTATTAATTACATTACTTTTTGTAGGTGGAGGTGTTGAAAATACATTATAAATAAAATTGTTGTACAAGAGGTTAGGTTATGGATGAGGGTGTTGTACAAGGAAGATTTTTTTTAATAATCAGGTTTTTAAAAAAAACAAATAAACCAATATTTCAAAAAAAATTATCCAACTAATCATGTTTGGGTCTTTTTCCACGTAGGCGGCGTCTCCTTTTTTTTAATTTTTTTCAGTTACTTGCGGATTTACCTGCGCATTTGGTTTTACCTGCATATTTACCTACGAATTTACCTGCAGATAAATTAACAGGTAAATCCGCGGGTAACACCAAATCCGAAGGTAAATCCACACGTTACTGGAATTTTCTTTTTAAAAAAAGGAGGTACCATCCCACATGGCGCCTACGTGGAAAAAAGATCCAAACATGGTTAGTTGGGTAATATTTTTGAAATGTTAGTTTATTTGTTTTTTTTTTTAAACTTGGTTGTTAATATTAACTTTACATTTTGTCATTTATTTTAACTTTACATTTTTACCTCTCTTAACTTATTTAATAATTTTATCTAACTTTTGTTATAAGTACTTAAATAGTACTACAAAATATTAAAATAATTCATTTATATTTTAAATAGTCATATAAATATATTTAAAATTATTTTTTTAAAACTAAAATAATTATTAATAATAATTTAATAAAATATATTTTGTGCATCGCACGGGTAAACGTCTAATTAATTATTGGTTTGAACACGTGTATTTTGCGCCTTTTGTTAACAAAGAGGCGTGGAAATTATTTTTCTATTCAAGGAAAAGTATGATTGCCTTAAAGGAAATATTCAAGCTCTTGAAAGGAGAATGAGAAGGTGGAATACAGAGGTGTTTGTTGGATTAATATGGAAGTTGATAATGCTGTCAAGGAGCTAAATGACTTAGACACCCTAATTGACAATGAAACAAGCTCTTTAGTCTTGAATATGGCAAATAGGCACGCATTGGAAACATCTAAGGTTATAGCAAAAATTACAGTTCAAAGAAAATTTATTGATGTAGAAATTAATATTGCAGTGGATCAAAGAGGGGTGTTCGAATTTGAGATTTTTTTATTCAGTGACAAAGTCTAGAAGGAGAAGGAATAACATAGTGGCCCTCAACACTGATAAAGGTGTGATAGATAAATATGAAGAAATCAAGTTGAAGGTCAAAACTCACTTTTAAAACATATTCCAAGAATAAAATGAAAATAAATCAAAGTTGGATGGTGTACTTTTAAATAAATTGTAAAAAAGATAGTGATATGCTTGAGGGACATTTCCTATATGAGGAAATTAAAGATCTTGTTTGATTAAGTGATAGAAACAAAAGCCCCGGACCCGACAAATTCAACTTCAGCTTCCTAGTTGGAGAGAGTTCGTGAAGAAATCTATGGTGTATCAAAGCAATATTGAGAGGCTTCAAAATGGTGTTGGATTGCGCGTTAACTTTTTTAAAAGTAAGATGTTTGGTTTAAACTTGAATGAGAATTTTTTTTAGGTTTCCTCCAACATTTCTTCGTGTTATGTGGGTTCAATCTCGTTCTATTTTCTTAGTATACCTGTGGGCACAACCCCAAAGAGAGGTCTGGCATGGAGTTCAATTATAGACAAGCTATGAGTCGACTATCTTTATGGAAAGGAGGATACCTATCAATAGGAGGTAGGTTGAAGTTGTTGAACTCAATTCTCAACAACATACCAATATACTTCTTCTATTTTTACAAACTTCCAAAGAAAGTAACATAAAATATAATTAGGATACATCAATCTCTCTTGTTGGGGGAGTATATTCGGGATGAAATTTAATTGGGTGAGTTGGAGTAAAGTCTGCAAGTCGATGAAGGAAGAAGGATTGAGAGGTTAGAGATATCAATTTATTCAACATGACCTTAATGAGTAAATATAAATGGAGAATTCTTAATGATAATGAAGCAGTTTAGGTAGGTCTGTTAGAACACAAGTATAGCTCTGTCAATGTAGAATCCTTATGGATAATGAAACAACAACAAGTTTGAAATAATAATTATGATGATGGATGTAAATGGAATGGGAATGAGTTATATCGAGGGATAGACTTAGTTTGCTAAAAATATTGTTTGTGGGTTAGGGGATGGAAGAGATATTCAATTTTGGAGGAACAAATAGATAGGGAACAACTTATTGCGTATTTTATTTCTATATTTGAACTTGATTTTAGAACATAGTGAAGGAAAAATTGGAAATATGGAACATTGGAAGGATGGGCAATGGGTGTGGGACATTGGACAATTTGGACTCTTGGATTACATGCTACGGAGGAGTCAAAATTCCAAGAAAATGAACTATAAAATATAGAACCAACAAGAGACAACAATGATAGTTTTCTAAGGTTGCATGATAAAATGAAGGATTTTTTTGTAAAAGTGTGTTACACGCTGTTGGTTGATTATGTTGACGCAGATACTAATACAAAAGAGGCAACATTGAAGGTGTTGCATGTTCTATGGCAAACAAATTCCACATCCAAGAATCAAGAGTTCTGTTAGTGGTTGATGTTGAACAAATTACCAACTAGAGCGGAATTAGCTAAGAGAGGAGTTATAAGTGAAAACCATATGCATAGTGTAGTGTGTGCATTGTGTTTCAACGGAGAAGAATTCATATCACATATGTTCTTCCATTGTCCATTTGCACTACAGTTCTGGAAAAATGTATCATATATATATATATATATATATATATATATATATATATATATATATATATATATATATATATATATATATATATATATATATATATATATATATATATATATATATATATATATATATATCTTTGTAAAGCAATTATATTTTTTTAAAATTAAATTGATAAAATTTTTTTAATGATTTTCTATAACTTTAAAAAAAAAATCATTGACATTATTGAGAAAGATTTTCTTGAAAAAAATAAGTAAAATAAAAGTATGTATATATAATACGTAAATGACAAAACTACTTTTGCAAGAAAATATATTTAATTTGATAAAAAAATAAAATTAGTATTCATATTTTTAAAATTTTAATAACTAATTTATTTTTAAATATTTTAATTTATTAGATTTTAAATTTTATATTATATAAAGTTTAGAAATTATCCTTATGGCAATCATACATATTTTAAAAAATTATTTATTAATTTTTTTTTAATTTAACATCAAATTAATTTTTATTTTTGTTTTGTCATATTTAATTTTTTATTTTTAATTTTATTTTATAGGGTTAAATTAATAAATTATTTTTTATTATATCCTGCCAGATTCTAACTCAGTTCATATTTAAGATAACAATTTGAACTAATGAGACTATATAAATTTCAAAATTAACTTATAATATCTTGTTGTGTCATCAAACATCAGATTAAAAAAAGGATATGATACCGATATCTTATCAAGTTTTTTATCCTGCACATCAAACAGACTATAAATTTTTTGAATAAAAGATAAAATTTCTATTTATTTTAATTTTATAATTATACGTTTTATCTTAATCATTAAATAGGACTAAGTTTTAACAAATTTCCTGTCATTTTCACTCCAATCTAATAGTACATTAATTGAAAAAATAAATAGATTTAATTTGTCTATTTATCAACATTTTAAATAAAATATAACTCAAATAAATTAACAATGCTTTGTAAAGGATCGACCTCCTTCAGGTGTAGCATCACTTACTCCAAATTTTGAGAAGCTCGATTATTATTTTTAGACAAAAGGAAAGAAAGTGAACCAAGTTGTTTTTGTGCTTGTCTACTGTATGCGACATGATCCTTACTAATACGAGAATCGTTTGTTTTGAATGTTAGGTATGAGCTAGTGTGATTACATATTAGCACTACTATTTATTATTCATATATACGTAGATTTTGATTTGTTCCTACTGTACATTGCATAGACACTTAACAAATCCAGTAAGGAATTATCACCCTTTTGCTTCATTTCTCTATATATCTATAAAAATAAAAGTGACAAATTTAAAGAAGAAATTGTTATCCTTTTTAAAACTTTTTTACTTTAACTGCATTGTATCACTAAATATTACGCGTGTATTCCTTTTTGTTAATGAAAGAGAAAAAGAACTCTCTTTTAATAAAGGTGGTTCATGTAGGGATTTTATTTAATTAACACATAAAACAATGTTAGCACTAGAGTTCATGTAGAACTCTCTTTTAAATTAGTTCAAAGAGATTAAAATAATAATAAAAAAACTAATCTTCTAATTAATTCAGACTATTTCAATTAAATACTAACAAATGTCAACTTTTCAATTACAACTTTTCTCCACTTTCCACTCTTTCAATCACCATCTATACTTCTTTCAAATTTTTTAAAACAAAAATAAATTTCTTATTAATCCAAAAACAGTTATAACATCCTATCTAGGAATGACAATGGGCAGGATTTGGACAGGGTACTATAGTAGTCATTTCCATATCCGCAGTTTAAAAAAATCTCCTTACCCTAGCCTAAACCCGCGTGGATATCAATATTCATGCCCGTACCCGTACCCTGTGGGTACCTCAATGCCCATACCCGTACCCGTTTACCCGCATTTATAATAAAATTAAATCGTTTAATTACAAAATATCATATAATTTAAGTCTTTTTAACAATATTAAAAAAATTATGTATGTTATTGTTGAGTTAAGAAACAAATAAACACTTTTATTAAAATGTGTAATGATTTAATAACGATATAATTTAAAAAAATTAGAATCATGCATTTTTATATAATAATATAAATGACATTATAGAAATATGTAGTGTGGGTATGGGGCGGGTTGGGTAGTAAGGTACCCGTGCCCGCACCCATACCCGCATATTTTAATGGGTAATTACCCGTGCCCGTGCCCATATCCATTTTTATGGGTATTTACCCTACCTGATATGGGTTTTTTGTGGGTACCCACTGGGGATGGGCTAAATTAAATTTAGTTGTCTTCTACCTTTTTTTTGTTTTCTTATTTTATACTATTTTTTCTATCCTTCTCGTAATTATTAATTTATTATTGTTTTTTAAATCTATCAACAATACAAATAAAAAAGTATAAAAACACATGAAGAAGTAAAAAAATAAACAAAATTACAGGGAATAATATTTTACATTTTGTATAACTGTAATTTATTTTTGTTTTTTAGATCTATCAACAATGTAAATAAACAAAAAAAAAATGCATAAATAAAAATACAAAACAAAAGAACTCAGATGAATACAAACAAATGAAACAACTAAATTAAAAAAGATATTCAAATTTAAATATAGATAAATGTAGCTCTTTTTTTTTTTTTTATAAAATATGCTATTGTTTTCATTATATTTGCAAAAAAAAGACATATATATTATTTAAAAATTATAATACACAAGTAAACAAAATAAGTATATAGATTATTTTTTTAATTACCAATAAAATAAAATAGTTTTTTACTTTTATGCATATTAAAAACTATTTATAATATATTAAATATATAATTATTATATAAATATTTATTAGTATATAAATATATACAATATTGACGTTTAATCTTATTTTCACGACATAGTCAATCAATTATACAAATTAAATAATCTATTTTAAAATTATATAATCAAATAATTTATTATTAATCATTTTACAAATCAAATAATTTATTTTAAAATTATATTTATTTAAATATAATTTATATTACAGATAATCCTTCATAAAATTATAAAGTAGTCAAGAACTTGAATTGGAAAACAGAGATACTAACCAAGATAAGTTAGGGAAATCAATATTAATCCATCCTAATCACAATTACCTTAACTGTATAGTATATCCAAACACGTAATCTCATATCTTAGGGCCCCACATAACACAATCCTAGTCACCAACATGTATGTTTATCACATCACGTACAAAATAGTATCTGACACGTATGACATATACTGACACGTGGCAAACATTTGTTGCTTCTCCATCTCTATATAAACCAAACACCATTGTTTTGTTAATTCCGTGACATATCTTACAACCAAACATTTTTTGTTCTTTTATTCTCTTCCTTAGCAATATTTTGCAATCACATAAAATTTTCTCTGAAGTTTTTATTTTTGATCATTTTTTGATACCTTCATCTTTGTTATTTGATTCAATTGTGTGTTAATTTTGTTGAGAAAAAAAAATGAAGGAAAGTGTTGGAAACCCTTTGCATCTAAAATCTGTGAATCATATCTCACTCATATGCAGATCAGTGGAAGAATCAATGGATTTTTACCTGAATGTTCTTGGTTTTTTCCCAATTAGAAGGCCTGGTTCTTTTAATTTTGATGGAGCATGGTAATTTTTGTTTATTTTTTTATCTTTAGAAATTAATTTCTATTTTTTATTTATGAAATTTGATTTTTGTATATGGTGAAATTTAATTTACAGGCTATTTGGGTTTGGGATTGGTATTCATTTGTTAGAGGCTGAGAATCCAGAAAAGTTACCAAAGAAGAAAGAAATTAATCCAAAGGATAATCATATATCTTTTCAGGTAAGATTTTCAGTAAATTTTATATTATTATTTTTTAATTATTTTTGTTCAGGATTGAAAATTGAAAAAGAAAATGTTACTTAGAAAGAAAAAGAAACTATATGCATAGAACCTAAAGTGACGCAGAAAGATCCAAATAAAAAATTAGATAAAAAGAAAAGACAAAAGATATGCGTAGGACATTACAGACAAATGTGCAACTGCAATACTATCTTTAAGGATCTTTAATATTTATCATCTACTTTTGTTTTGGGGTGAAATGTTTTTTTGTAAGTTGAAAGAAAATATAAATTATATTTATTTTTTACTTTTTAAAAATTAATTTTTACATTTATCAAGTTATTTTATTTTATTTTTTAAAAAATTGAAATCATACCTACCTTATATTAATGAAATATAACATCATTTATTCATTTATTTTATTTTATTTTAAAAAATAAAGGATTTAATGGAAATACACCGACGGTGTAAAGCAGTTTTACACTGTCGGTGAAATCATAATCGTTAGTTTTTGTAAAAGTTTGACTTTTTCTTTAAATTATATAAAAAGTATTTGTTTTTAAGGGTTGTGATGCACTGACTGTGTAAAATATTTTACACTGACAGTGCACTACCTTTAAGCTCAAAAATAAATCATATCTACATTATATTAATGAAAACTAAACCGGCTACGTAAGGATTGTTCACGCTTAAAAGCACATCTTCACGCTTAAAAGCACATTTCGGGTCATTGGATTAAAAATCTGGAGTGTGGAAATAATATAGTAGATTGACTGTAGCGAAAATTATAATAGGTAGTCTGACTTTAATATCAGGTTAAGAATTATGGTTGAACCTAACTCATCTCTATAAAATCCGGTTAATAGGGTGAAAATTGTCCCTATTTATAAGCAATTTATTAATTTGTTTTATTTTTAAGAAAAAATAAATCATACCTATATTATTAATGAAAACCGACTAGGTGAGGATTGCTCAGTCTAGGGGTGAAAATAGGCTAGTTAGGCCTGGCCTATGATAAATTTGAAAGACTTGGTTTATAATAGGCTCTCTTTGTTGGTCTGGTCTGACTTTTTTAAAAGTCTGGTCTGACCTGAAAGCCTATTTAAAAGTCTATTTTTTATTATGGTGTTCAATTAATCCATATTATTTAAGAAACTTTCTAAGTCGTCCTATATATGCACATATAGGTCGGTCTATTTAGCCTTTATTCTAATATATATATATATATATATATATATATATATATATATATATATATATATATATATATATATATATATATATATATATATATATATAGCCTATTTTTAATTTACACGAAAATATAGGCCGACCTATAAGGTGTTATTAGCTTTTTTTAATAGCCTAAGTCTGACCTATTTTATTAAATAGGCTTTAAAAAATTTTAAGCTTGACCTTTTTGTTAAATAAGTCTGGTCTAGTCTGACCTTATATAGGTTAGGCCATAGATCCCTGTAGGTCGGTCTGACTTATTCTCACCCTTATTGCTCACGCTTAAAAACAAAATATATATTCAGGACTAGAAATCTGGAGTGTGGAAATCAAATAGCAGAAATTATAATAAGTAGTCTGATTTTAATATCATGTTAAGAATTATAATTGGACCTAACTCATCTCTATAAAACCGATTAAAATTGTTCCTATTTATAAGTAAACCGACTAATAGAGGGAAAATTGTCCCTATTTATAAACACGTGTTTAAGTCATATATTATTAAAAATCTCATATATTATTAGATTAGAGATGTGAGACTTTTAAAAAAAATCTAAAATTTAATCACTCTTTTTTTCAATAAGTAACTCTGTTTGACTTGGTAAATTGTCAGTGTGAGAGCATGGGAGCAGTTGAAAAAAAGCTGAAAGAAATGGAAATAGATTACGTGAGAGCAACAGTAGAAGAAGGTGGAATTCAAGTAGATCAGTTATTCTTCCATGACCCAGATGGATTCATGATTGAGATATGCAATTGTGACAGTCTTCCTGTGATTCCACTAGCTGGTGAGGTGGCAAGATCATGCTCTCACTTGAATCTTCAACAACTAATGCAGAATCAGAGTCAGCAACAACAACAGATACATAAGATTGTCAAGTGATTACTATTATAGTGTTGTTGTGATAGTGATGTGACCAATTCATGCATCTTTGATGAGTCATGAAGTTGTACTTGGTTTTCTTTTGTTGTTGCTTTCTAGACAGTTGTCAATTTATGATGTTGTTTTTTTTTTATAATGTTCTAGCTGTTTCTATTAGTAAATAATTGTCAAGTTGTTTGTACTCAAAATAGAATACTACCTCCGTCCCATAATGAGTGATCTAATTGAAATAATTTAGTGTTTCAAAATGAATGATCTATTTTAATTTTCAATAAATTTTTTCCTATTCTACCCTCTAATTAATTTAACTTTCACAATTTCTAATACATGATTAGGGGTCTTATGGGAAAAATATTATTCTCTCTCTTACTTTTCTACACTTTTCTTAATATGTGTGAAATGGTGGGCTGGGTCTGTTATGCAGCGGGCCAGGCCCAATAGGATTAAGAAACAGTCTGTGTTACTAAGAGATTTTGTATTAGACTAAGGAGGTGCAAGTAGAACTATTTTATTGCATTAGCATTATTAAGTAAGTTAAGTTTGGCCCATGGCCCTTTTAGTAGTAAGAAACCCTACTATATATATTTGTATGCTGCCTCCTTAATGAAGAAGAAGAAAAGTTGTTTTATTTTATTGTCTTTTTATGCATTCTTAGATCTAGGTTTAGAACACAAATCTATCATTGGTGCTTTCATTGATCCTTCTCAACCCTTCCATGGCTCCATCTAAACCCCCAAACCCTTCATCTAAAGAGATTTTGGATGAAGCCATTCAAATCTCCACTCTCCACCTCAATAATGCTATGGCTGAAACTCAAGAGCAAATGGATGTTAGGTTTGCACAATTTCAAGAAGCATTAGCAAAACAAGTGGGTGAAATACATTCAAGGCTGGATAACGAAAAAGATGAGGAAGATTCTAGGTTTGAATCCCTCATGGCTGCCCTTGCTAAGATTTCGGTTCAGCCACCAACTCTAGCTGCTACTGTTGCTGCGCAGACTGCGAGTTCTTCAGGCATAGAGGTAAACTCTTCCACCATTTCGTTCGGTTCCTCGCCTTTCACTCACGTGTTAACACCGTCTCACTCACCGCTGCGTTCAGCTACTACCCACCACCACCCAAACACCCAATCTGCTGTATACACACCTACAGTTCTGACCACCGTCCCACCACCCTTACCCAACCCACACATGACCCCACCACCACCAGCTTCCACCGTCCTCACAGCACCCCTCCCACAACCACCCTTCACCACTTACCCTCCTTATATGCCACCTCAACCTGTTTTCATTCCCCATAATCTCCCTAATCCTTTTCCCCCACCTGACCCATTTCAAATTCCTTACCATAATATACCCCCCTTACCACCTATGAGATCCCCTAAATTAGAGTTGCCTTTATTTGATGGGTCTAACCCCTTGGAGTGGCTATTCCAAGCTGAACAATTCTTTGGGTTTTATAATCTACCACCAGAAAATCGTTTATCACTTATTTCCTTCTACATGAAGGGCGATGCCTTAGGATGGTTTAAGTGGATGTTTCAAAATCGGTTATTGACTGATTGGAATTCTTTTACAAGAGCACTAGAATTGAGGTTTGGTCCTTCTACATTTGAGAACCATCAAGCTGAATTATTTAAATTAAAACAAAGTGGTTCGGTGATGGAATACCAAACTCGTTTTGAACAGCTTGGTAACAAAGTGGTGGGACTGCCAGCTGAAGCTATTCTCAATTGTTTTATTTCTGGTCTGCAGCAAGAGATTCAGAATGAACTAGCAATTCACAAACCTACATCAATATCTCAAGCCATTGGTCTTGCTAAATTGATTGAGTCAAAAATTCAGACTAAGCCCAGATTCCCTAAACTTTTTTCCACTCCTTATCCAAAACCCAACTTACCGAATTCCACCCACTTAATGTCCAAAACTCCGAATTCTGTCCCCAAACCCACCCTTTCCGCCCAGCCACCTCCAAATTCCCAACAATCAAAAATACCAATTAGAAAATTAACCCAAGCCCAACTTCAAGAGCGTAGGGCCCAAGGCCTTTGTTTTAATTGTGACGAGAAATTCTTCACGGGTCATAAATGTACTACCAGCAGGTTTTTTTTTACTTGTGGCTGATGAAGAAATTAGTGATGACCTAACAGATTTGGTGACACAAACAGAAGGTGTAGATGAACAAGAGTTAAGTGACACCTATTTCCAGCTATCCCCACAAGCAGTCACGGGTCAATTTTCACCCCAAACTCTCAAATTCAAAGGCTCCATTTCTGGCCTACCAGTAATGGTTTTGGTTGACACAGGCAGTACACATAACATAATGCAGCCACGAATTGCTCACCACCTAAGTCTCAAAACTACGCCAATCAATCAATTCTCTGTCATGGTGGGCAATGGTAGTCACTTGCAATGTGAGGGCATATGCAATAATGTGGAGATACTATTGCAAAACAAACCTTTTAACCTTCCCTTTTATCTCTTACCTATTGAAGGGGCTGACATTGTGTTAGGCATGGCATGGCTTAGAACCTTAGGACCCATCCAAGCGGATTTTTCTATCCCCTCAATTACTTTTCAACATCACACTGAATCCATCACCTTAACCGGTGACACCACATCTTATCCAACTCAGTCCACTTTCCACCAAATCAAACAACTTATCCATACAGATTCCATTGCCTCTCTTCATTTATTACTTATGGAGCCACTTACTACCTTGCCCAACACTCCGCAAAACCCACCATCTCTCCCAAAACAACCACCTTTACCTCCGCCCCTTACCCAACTATTAACAAAATTTCAAAGCATTTTCCAACAACCAACAACCTTACCTCCCACTAGAACTCATGACCACCACATTAACCTCTTACCCAACACACCCCCTATCAATGTTAAACCTTACCGTTACCCCCATTCAAAAAAAGAAGCCATGACCAGCTTGATCCATCAAATGCTAGAAGATGGAACTATCATTCCTAGTACTAGCCCTTTCTCCTCACCCGTCCTACTTGTCAAAAAAAAGATGGTACGTGGCGATTTTGCGTAGACTACCGTGCTTTAAATGCAGTGACAATTAAGGACAGATTTCCTATACCAACTATTGATGAACTATTAGATGAGCTTGGATCAGCTTCCATTTTTACCAAGATAGATCTGTGTTCGGGTTACCATCAGATCAGGGTTGCATCGAAAGACACATATAAAACAGCTTTTCGCACTTTTGACGGGCATTATGAATTCCTAGTTATGCCCTTTGGGTTAACTAATGGCCCCTCTACGTTCCAATCGGCTATGAATGATTTATTACGACCCTACCTTCGCCGCTTTGTTTTAGTTTTCTTTGATGATATTTTAATTTACAGTTCCAATTTCAGTGATCATCTTAAACATTTGCAGGTGGTTTTTCAGTTGATGCAAGATAACTGTTTTTTCTTAAAGTTTTCTAAGTGTGTGTTTGCCACTAAACAGATAGATTTCCTCGGTCATGTTATTTCATCGAGTGGTGTTGCACCCGATGCAGAGAAAGTAAAAGCTATTCTAGATTGGCCACTGCCACGTTCTCTATCGGCACTCAGGGGATTTTTGGGCCTCACCGGATTTTATCGTCGTTTTGTTCAAAATTACGCCTCACTCGCCGCTCCCCTCACCGATCTGTTACGTTCCAATAATTTCAAGTGGAGTACAGAGGCCAGTACAGCCTTTACAAATCTCAAAAGCAAAATGACCGACATGCCGGTCTTGGGACTACCTAATTTTACAAAGCCCTTCAATATCGACACTGATGCGTCCGGCGTTGCTATTGGGGCAGTGTTATCTCAAGAGGGTCACCCAATTGCTTTCTTCAGTAAAAAAATGTGTCCGCGTATGCAAGCTGCGTCTGTCTATGTGCGGGAGATGTTTGCAATCACCAAATCTGTAAAGAAATGGCGTCAATACCTCATAGGCCACAAGTTTCACATATATACTGATCAAAAAAGCTTAAGAGATCTATTACTGCAGCGGATTCAGACACCAGAACAACAACGGTGGACGGCTAAACTACAGGGTTTTGATTTCGAAATTTTTTACAAACCTGGTAAATCCAATGTGGTTGCGGACGCCTTAAGCCGGAAGTTTGAGAAAGACACACCAGTATTGCTAGCTCTTTCCTCCCCAATGCCGGATCTCTTCAACACCTTGAAAAAGTTTTACAAAGCAGATATGAGTGGTCAGAACTTAGTACAAAAGGCGAGTCAGAACCCAACAGATTACTCGGTATCCCAAGGCCTACTTTACTACAAGCACAGACTTTTCATACCTGATTTAGGACACCTTCGGCAGCAGATCTTAGAAGAGTACCACAAAACACCGGAAGGGGGACACTCGGGAGTAAAAGCCACCTTAGCCCGCTTACGTTCTTCCTTCTGTTGGCCAGGAGTTTCCCTTGCAGTTAAACAGATGGTTAAACATTGTTCTAACTGTCAACACAACAAATACGATACACAAAAGAGAAATGGACACCTACAACCATTACCAGTACCAGAGCGAGTATGGGAAGACATTACAATGGATTTTATCACCAACTTACCTAATTCACACGGCCACACAGTGGTCTGGGTTCTTTGTGATAGACTGAGTAAGTTCGTCCACTTTATTCCGCTGCAACACACTTTACAGCACAGGATCTGGCAGCTCGTTTTACAGTCGAGATCTTTCGTCTCCATGGTATTCCCCGCTCCATTGTTTCTGATAGAGATCCGCTGTTTTTGAGTAAGTTTTGGAAGCAGTTCTTCAAACTTCAGGGCACACACCTGAAATACAGCACATCGTATCACCCAGAGACAGACGGACAGACGAAAGTAGTTAACCGTTCATTAGAAACATACCTGAGGTGCCTGGCGGGTGACCATCCAAAAAAGTGGCATAATTTTCTGCATCTAGCGGAATACTGGTACAACACGTCGTTTCACACGGCCATTCAGATGACTCCATTCAAGGCTTTGTATGGACGAGACCCTCCTTCGCTTCTGACCTATGTTTCGGATTCAACACAAGATAAGACTCTGCATCACACCTTGCAACAACAACAAATCATTCTTGCGGAGTTAAAAACGCATCTCACTCGCAGCCGGATAACCATGGAAACACAAGCTAATATCAAACGAAGAGCATTTACCTTTCAGGAAGGAGACATGGTTCTGTGGAAGCTCAAGCCTTACCGCCAGTCTACAGTGGTCCGTCGTGACTCCCAGAAACTAGCCAAGCGGTATTTCGGTCCCTATCAGATCATCAAACGTATGGGTACAGTGGACTATTTGCTGGATCTACCGTCATCGTCTCGTATTCACCCGGTTGTGCATGTATCCTTGTTGAAACCCTATTACGGTGTGGATCCGGCAACTGATTTTAATCCCCTTCCTCGTTCCGATTTGGTGGTGTTTTCAGCAACTAAACCTCTACAAAACCGGGAGTTACCGGATCTTACACGACATGTGGTAGAAGTGGCTTTGGGTTCAGGTTCATGTTGGACTGGAAAGAGTTTGCAAAGAGGAGACAAGAAGGTGGAAACCGCAGAGAAAGAGGAAAGAAGCGTGCAAGGGAAACGAAGTGAGTTATCTGTTTCAGAGGCAAGTGGGAATGTACTTAACCCTAATATTTTGTTACCAAGTACAAGTGGCTGCATTGACAATCCTACCCCCCGCGTATCCAACGTTCCAATTGCTGCCAGCAGTAAAGTCCAACGCGTTTTCCCAACACACAGCTGTGGCGCACCTTACAACGGCTCTCAACAACAACACTCTGCCCAAAGTCCCAGCGTATCTACTAACAGCCAATCAGCTTCACCCATTCAGATTTTCCCTTATCTTCCAAAGATTTCCTCTCACCTTCCAGATAACTCTGGACCACATAATACTGTCACCCACACAACAGCCAAGTCTGGGCCATGCAGCCGTTTCGGCCCACTCTCCAAACTCACTTTAGCTGACCCAATATCTGTGAACCTTGAGGACAAGGTTCTCTGTGAGACCCGGAGTAATGTTATGCAGCGGGCCAGGCCCAATAGGATTAAGAAACAGTCTGTGTTACTAAGAGATTTTGTATTAGACTAAGGAGGTGCAAGTAGAACTATTTTATTGCATTAGCATTATTAAGTAAGTTAAGTTTGGCCCATGGCCCTTTTAGTAGTAAGAAACCCTACTATATATATTTGTATGCTGCCTCCTTAATGAAGAAGAAGAAAAGTTGTTTTATTTTATTGTCTTTTTATGCATTCTTAGATCTAGGTTTAGAACACAAATCTATCAGGGTCACTCATTGTGGGACGGAGGGAGTAGCATTTTTGGGTTGCTATGCTTAGTGTTGGGTTGCTGTGGTAGTCTCTTCTTTAATTAAAAGTGTATTAGTCTATGGTTTGGTAATATGATATATAATATTATTTTATTATCTATATTGTATGACATTAATAGTTATAAATAAGTTTAATACTTTATTTCATAACTGGAGCATATAATGGCCAATATGACATATCAGTTGACATATTTTAACGAATTAATCTTAATTTGTATTGGTGCAAGTGCTTTGTTCTTGACGTTCTCTTTATAATCATTTCTATCTCCAATCTTCAAATCATTTTACTTTATTTTCTCATGAATTTTGGGTGTTCTTCTATTGCAAAATAGTATAATAAACATGCAATAATAATAATAATAATATTAATTATCGCTAATAATAATAATAATAATAATAATAATAATAATAATAATAATAATAATAATAATAATTTGTATTCAAGATCGAAGTTGCAATGGAGATTTAATTATCGCTGTGGGAATATTATAGTGTTTTAAAGGGTAACAAGAATGATCAATTATGGTGTAGAGATGTTGTTATGTTTTAAAGGGCAACAACAGTTATTAATAATAAAGAAAAAAATTACGGATATTAAATATTCTAAAATTTTTCATCAATTTAGATATTTTTAAAACAATTTTGTTTTGTAATATCGGATTGTCGTTTCAGAATTAAAATAGGCTTCTATTTAAATTGTGTGGTTCCTTTAATTGATTTTACGAGGAAGTGAAAGATGAGAAGAATAATTCTATTATGAAGGGAAAAAAAGGAGGTTGAAAATTTTAACAATAACAAATAAAAAGCGACTGCATAAACTCGAAACATCAAGAGTCACAACTGAGGTACAAATTCAAGAATTTGGAGAACTTGAGGTAGCTCTAAAGAATAGAATGAAATGAAAGAAAATCTGAAAGACTTTAAATTTTGTGGTTTTTACTATTTTAATGTATAAGTTGTTTGTAAGAATGTAGGATTTTTTTTTTTTTTGACAAATAAGAATGTAGGATTTAAATTGTTTTATACATATGAATCAGTAAGTTGAATGTTATGTTATGATTTTTTTTAAGCAATAGAATATATTGATAGGAGAACTCATGTTCTCAAAACTTGATAAATAAAAAATCCCCGAACAAAACTTCGAGAAGAAAATTACACGCCAATTATATCTTACGATAAATAAAAGAGAGGATTTCTACTAAACTCGTAAAAATTACAATTGAGTTGGGTAATTTTTCCAACAAAGGTCCATCTCCAAAACAACGCTTTTACTTTCCAAACTATGTCGAAAATATTCTACGAATCTCCCCTAAACACATGCCATTTTTTACCCTTCAAAGAGTCCAACATGCCACCAACCACACTACTATCTCCTTTCCCTTTCTAACTTTCTCAATCTTACCAAACATGGACCATTTCAAAAAAACTTTCCTTGAAATTGAATTGTGCAATTGAACTCATTGAATAAATTTTATATTTTTTCTGTTAAAACAAAAATATGGATTATGAGCTTAAAAATAATGTTAAGAGTTTCAACATATGTTTAAAAATAAGACTTATAAACTCTTAAATGTAATTACTGTAATAATAATTGCTGTGTTATTATATTTTGCTTTGTTTAGAAAATGTCTATCCACCTTTTCATTTCTATAAAATTGAAAATATAATGAGAAATATGTATCATAATTCTAGTCGAAAACTAATTAGGAATAATATGCATTTTACTAATGTAAGAGGATTTAAATATATTTGATATCTAAGATAAAAAAAAGTTAAATTGTGATGCAAATATGTTTGACAACTCAAATTTAAAATATCATATTGATAATGGATGTTCAAATTATATGATTAAAGATATAAATATGTTCTCTTAATTTACTTATACGAGAGGAGAAACTTCTTTTTATTGTCTTAACCTACTGGTGTGTTGTTCTGATTATTGAGATTTTATAATACAATTTTATTAGATTTAAGTAAGTTGTGTGTCAAAGATATTTAAAATAAAATTCAAAAATAAAATTTATTTTTTCTTCATTGATTTTTTCTTCTAAAAAGATAACGGTACCTTTGATGAAACTAACCCCGGTTTGATAGATTTATATGTGCTTAATTGTATATGTATCTTTAGAGAACACACTTCTAGAAGGTAAGGATCAAGATAAAGATCTTAACCAAGGGAAATATCAAGATAAAAAAAAATTAAACTAAAATTAATCAAAATGAAGAAACAAGCAACGTCCATCAAGATCTACTCAACAAATGGAGGACCCTAAAGGTCTACCCAATCCAAAACGTCATTAGAGATATTTCTAAGAGGGTTATAAGTTGATACTCCCTTGATCAAGTATGTAACCTTATGGTGTTTGTTTAATAGTTTGATCTAATTGACGTCAATGAAGATATCATTTATAAACATTGGTCAATTGTTATGCAAGATGAGTTAAATTAATTTTAGAGAAACAATATTTAAGAACATGTTTTCAAACCTTCAACTAATAAAGTGATTGGAATCAAATGGGTCTTTCGCAACAAGCTAGATGAAAATAAAAATGTTTTAAGGAATAAAGCAAGAATTATTACAAAATGGTACAATCAACAAGAATACAGAGATTTCAATGAGACATATGCCCTTGTAGTTAGATTAGATACCATAAGGACGCTTTTATACTTATCATGTATTTTGAAGTTTAAATTCTTCAAAATTCAAATGGATTAGAATAATGTATTTTTGAGTGGTTACATCTGAGAGAAAGTGTATGCTGATCAGCCTCTCGAGTTTCTAAACACCTATTTTTTGATCATATCTTCAACCTGAAAAGGGCTTTATACGATTTAAAGCAAGCCCCTAGAGCTTGATATGAATGGTTGAGAAAGTTTATGCTTTGAAACTATTCCATAGTGGAACTAGAATGGATCGTAATGTGATAATGTAAGACCCTCTATGGTGATTCAAAGATTCCAATGCAGTGAAAAGTGGTGTTTGAATGAGATATATTTTGAATACCTATGAAGTGGAACTCTGTATTTTTGAAGTAGGAGAAATAATTGACAACTAAAAGCATGTGGAGCAGCGTGGGCTGCAGTCAACCATTAAGTTCATTTGAGAGGTTGGCATGGCTTTCACGTGAAGGATTTCCTACTCAGTGGAAAAAATGGTCTAGATGCACTGCATTCAATGCTTCGCTCTGTCACTATTGTGCCTTTGTCTTCTGGGCCCTGCACACACCCCTAATCCCCTGCTTATTCTTTGTATGGCGAGGGTTTGTGACACATATGCTTACCTGGCCGAAAGTTCACATACATGGAAGTTCTAGTTGAAACGTTGGCATTCTTAGGAATATGTGCATTAAATGCCTGATAATTGCCAAAATTATGTAAAATACGTAGGCACTTATTGACTTATTTTACAATAAATCAATATAAAAATCCCTGAATTATCATCAAAGAAAAATAATAAAAAACTCGTTTGAACATTTTTACTTGCATATTTATCAAAAACAGGTGAAAATACTCAAAAACATAAAGCAAGATGAAAAGACCTTGACAAGGCCATTTTCCTACCAGAAATACTTTCTAGGCTAGGTCCATGGGCACATTGGGTGAGAACTTGCAAAAAAATAAATCAAGGCTAAGTTACTTCATGGTAAGGAAAGGTTTGTGCACTCGTCGAAGATGGACAGTGCGCCTAGCGAGCAAGGACTGGTTGTAGGATAAGATGGTATCACTTAATAGAGAAGAAAGTAGGCGTGTTAGGTTAAGATGGTCGGTGCAACTAGAGAGCCTACCTTTCTCAAGCCTATAAATAGGAAGGCCAGATTCAGTTCAAAGGGAGTTTCGACGGATTCAAGGTAGTACACAAAGGTAGCAAATTTACCTTGGTCTCAACAAGAGAATAAGAGAGGGAGTTTAAAGGCGGAAGTGATGCTCAAGAGGTTGTTGAATATGGAATTCCAAATTTATTTTCTCGACATTACCTATACAATTACGATGAGTAAGCATAGCTAAAAATCTCTTTGTTGGGGTAGATGTAGTCATCATAGTCATCATATACTCATATATAATTACAATTATAATATTTTATGTAATTCTATTTAAACTTTAATATTATGATTCTTCGTTCTTAATGTCAGTCTTGTATTAGCTACCTAACACATGTTTTAACGGTACGACTTGTTATATGAAATGTGTTGGTCGTTACTAGATCCAAGTATCCATATACTGTATGTTAAAGCCTAGAGATAAAGTTATATTTAATAGGTACATAATAGTGATAATTAATATCAATATATTTAATTCATTGTTAGGACTTAATATTGTTGTATCGAATAGAGAGAAAGATCGTCTATTAGGTAATACAACTGATATCACGTCGTTGAATCATAGATGCAATACTATAAGAGCAAGAGGCATTAATATTAATAGCTGAGTAAAAGAACATATTAATTACCAATGGTTATTCAGGAGAATAAATAATGACAAAATCTACCCCTGGCAAGTTTTCTCACTGTTAACACAAAAGTCTCAATTTATTTCCTCTCATTTAATTTTTTGCAATCAAACAACTATAAACAACGCTTTTTAAGAATCATAAAAATTATTGAACCATTCTTTAAACACATCCAGTTTGTATGAATACAATAATTTTCGCTGCAATAAAATGGCGTTCTTGTCGGGGACTGTCATTAGTATTTAAAGACATTATAATTTTTTTTATCAATTTAAGTTTTTTGTTCATACCTGTTCATATATGTATATTTTTATCATAGTCATTAACATACTAATAGTATTAGTAGTTTTACCTGTTTATGCGAGGAAAGGATCCTGAAAAACAACTTATGTATAATCCCAAAATAGAAAGAACCACACATAAGATTAGAGAGGAAATTTGAAACTAGATTGCTAAATCTAGAAGAGTCTTATATTTCAAAACAAGAAAACATGTTTGACGCAGATAACAATAACAATTAGAACAACAATAATAACACTGTAAACAATATTGGTGGCATGCCATAACAGTCCAAGACGTCTAGCATACGCAGCTAGACAACAAAGGAATATTTGTCCAACAGAGATGAAAATGGAGACTGTTGGAAATTCAATACGCTAACTCTTTTGCAAGTTTAGATCATGAATACCCGTACATTCACCTTACAAAGTTTTACAAGATGTTTGGGATGCTAGGAGCCTCATAGACTAAAGAGGAAACACTATTCTTGAGATTGTTTCCACATTCACTAATTGGAAAAGCAAATAACTGGTAGCTACACCAACCAATATTGACTATGAAAAATTGGGACGCGTTGAATCAAAGACAACCATTTTTATGTTCTCCCAAGGAGCATCTGAAACACTTTGTAAATCATGTGAGACGTATAAGTTCATGCTGAGAAGATGTCCAAATCAAGATTTTCACGAGCTTACACAAATCTACGTCTTTAGAAATGGACTACAACATCAACTAGAGTTTTTTTCTAGATTTTACTCATGGGGGTTCTCTTTTATCTAAGAGCACAAAAATGAAATTGCAATCATTGAGAGAATGACACTCAATGATCATCTGGGATAATATAAAAGAAACCTTTCTCAAATAAAGAGTGGTATATTGAGTTGAATATCGATGATGCTATTCTAGCACAAAACACGTTGTTGACGCAAAAAATGGCTAAGTTGATAAAGTAGTTGTCTAAAATGCCACAACAACTGAAGGAGATGGATAAAACGCCTCAACAAATGCATGTTTCATTCTCATCTGGATCCCCCCTAAATGATGCAGAAGTAACATATTTAGGCAATCAATAAAGGCCTAGACAATATTCAAACATCAAGGATGGAGATTTAAAGTTGGACCATCCAATATACATCATTTTCAACAGTGTGGAGGTGTCTATGGCCAACCAGAAAAACACCGAACATCCATAAAAAACCCTCGATACGCAAGTTGGAAAATTATCTAAATTAGTAAATGGTATCTCAAACAATGTATTTAATTCTAACATCTAGAAAAATCCAAAAGAGCATTATAGTTTGGTTGAGGGTGATTAGAACATTGTTATTGAATCCATGGAAGAGGAAGCAAAAAAAGGATCAAATGAAATTTTTCAACATTTAATTATGGTACGTATTTTTTTCAACATATCATCGTATCGTATTTGTGTTTCAGGGCTGGATCATCTCATACTTCCACCGCATCCACGACTTCGAAAATTATCCTGTGTACGATGACGTCATGCCCAAGGCCGCACGATACGTCCTCCAAAGGGGGAATAACGCAGTGGGCCCATATCGCGTGTATCTTGAGTGCACTGTGCACGATGACATCCGTTGGACGCCCTTCACTAATTACAATGATGTTGTCCCATTCGACCGCATCACATTATATTCTGGATGGTTGGCATGTGGGATCAACACCATGGTCAAGTCTCCGTTTGAGGCTGCTCCCGACACCGTTACCCGAGTGACCTCACTTTTATATTTGAGGATTGAGAGCATCATTTGGTGCATGAGGAGTATCGGCGTATGGTGGCCACCCAGGTTTGGTATCGTGTAGATGGATACGTCACATGGTTTTATCGGGTGTCACATCCTTTGATGACACCCGACGCTCCCGAAGATCCACCTAGGCCATCACATGAGGAGATCTTGGAGATGCAGCAGGCCGAGGATGACCATGCCGCAGGCCGAGGATGACCATGCCACTGACCTCTTGCCGGTATGCTAGCGGATACAGATGCTTGGGCATGATGCATTGGACAGAGGTATCACTGAATAGAGCGGTCCAGAGGCAGTTGCCATTGTGGAGAGGATGGTCAGTGACGCGCGCGGTGCAGCTGCGTATAGGAGGCAGAGGAGGTCCCATGGAGTTAGGATTATGCATACTCCAAAAAACATCAAAAAATAAGTGTTTTCGGAAATTCATCTCTGAATTATGAGAAAATAGGAAAAAAAAGTGACTTCGGATATGCATCTCCGAAGTCAGAGGTATTATGAAATTTTTAGCAGGAGTTCTCATCAGGGGTGGATAAAGAAATTATCAAATGTATTCCAACCAAGTATTGGGCTGGGCCGGGCTTTAGAATAACAAAGCCCATACACTGCTTTCAATTTTCCAACCATTCTATTCTCTCTCTCTGGTTTCACTTTCTCACGATTACTCATTTCCTCTCCGACTTGCGAGATCCAACCCTACCGTCAGAATGTTCCGCCGCGCCACATCCACCTTCCTTTCACGCGCCGCTGCCACTCGCCGCTTCTCCACCGATGTGGCCACCCCCACCACCAATTCCAGTTTCATTGAAGCGTGGAGGAAAGTTAGCCCCAATATCGATCCACCAAAGACGCCACTCGAATTCCTCAAAACTCGTCCACCTGTTCCTTCTACTATCCCTACCAAACTCACCGTCAATTTTGTGCTTCCTTATTCTTCTCAATTGGCCGCTAAAGAGGTATCACTTTTCCTTTTCGATCTGTTCTTGTAGTTGTTGATGTTGATTTGTGTTGCTGTTTTTTCGTTTTTGAAATTCGTGATTAGAGATTGTTGTGGAATAGGTTAAAATTGGATCAATTGATTGATAGAAATATCAATTGTGAATGATTTGGATTGAAATTGTTAAGATTTATTTGACATGCTTTATGATATTAGATTCATGTAGGTAGCTCTAACTAGTGAAAAACATGATTTTGTTGTATTTAGGTGAGTACTTATCAGTAGTTAGATTTGGATAAATTTCAATTTTGTATTGATCAGTAAACTGAAACGCAGTTGATTGCTAAGCAGTTCTTAATAATTCTGTATAGTAACAAAGTTCCAAAACACATAACAAATTGCCTGCGACTTTGGAGAGGAAGAACAGAGTTGGAGAAATTGTAGCTGTTCGCTTTTACAACAAAAGCTCTGGTAGACACCAATTGCGAGTAGTTCCTGCCATTATTCAAAACACACACTTCAAAATTTCACACACACACACACTTGCATGAATGAAAAGTTAATACCGATAAAAAGTATCTAATAAGAGAGAAAGGAACCGTCGCTGCTGCCATGGTTCCGAGAATCAAGCTACTGAGAAAATGAGTTAAATTGAGATGAGATTGATTAATTTTCTCTGTTATAATAAAATCATATAGTACCCTTTTTTGTAGAGTGTGGATTTTACGTAGACACTCCTTTCGAGTAGCTTTGTAAAAAATGAATCTTAGCCATTGAAAATGGTGGGCCATGCTGTGATTGATAGCCTATCACATTTTTCACATTCTCAAATTTTTTGTCTATAAATAAATAAATAAACCACATAAATTTTTTGGTGGAAAGTAGAATAAGAAAAATGGCAAATTTCGTTCTGCGGGTTCCAATTCCTTTGAGGAGTTTCAGTATATCTGCTTCATCCAACTCCAACGGTGCATCACTCATTCTCTTTCTTTCTGTTGATTAATTTTTTTATTTGATTTTTTTCTATTTTTAAACTTTAAATTAATTATTTTAAAATTTAGGAGCTGTTTCTGGAAGCAGTTCTTCTGATAAGGGTGGGGGTCCAGTGATAATTGAACTTCCTTTAGATAAGATAAGAAGACCTCTGATGAGGACTAGATCAAACGATCAAATCAGAGTTCAAGAACTCATGGATAGTATTAGTGAAATTGGTCCTCAAGTACCTGTAAACCATACTTACTTGCTTCTGCAAAATTATTTTGGAATTTATATCTTGCTCAGCTGCTAATTGAAGTTACTTTTAAGTGATTTAACATGCTAAATTTAACATGATTTTGTTACTGGTTTTGCGATACTAATTGCGATTGTGGTCGTCGCGGTTTGAATTAACCATAATTAATTTTTCATCATAAAAACGGTGAATAATGGTATCGGTATCGGGCACACTCCAATACTGTTTTGGCACGTCTGTTTTTTGCGGTAACGGACTGATTTAAAACCACTGTTTATTTTGAATACAAAACTGACTTTAGGATGTAGTTTAATGATGTGTTTGTTGTTAAATTTTCTTTGTGGAGATTGTTATCTTCGTGTCTAGAAATACTGCTCTATGTTCATTTCTGATCCCATGCAGAAATTTACCGCACTTAACATTGGCTTACATGGAGACTTTCCAATAATCCATGGAAGTGACGTTTGGTGATTTTATTGTGCTCAACATTGCCTTGTTATTTTGACTTTTCAACTGCAATTTGAACACTTGATCATATGGTGATTTTATGATTTTTATATCAGGCAATGCATTTTTCCAGTAAAGTTATACATTAGGTATTGGAAAAGTCTCTTTTAAGGGCTTGGTTTTAAAACTTTCATTGAACATTTTTCATCTAAAACTGGTATCTTGGTTCAAGCGAGCTATTCCTAACTGTAATACATTTTTGAAAAGTGGTTGAGTAGTATTCATAATTTCATACAGTACAGTATAGTATTGAGGTTTGGGAATAAAAAGCATTTTTGAGAATTTAAGTATCCCCTATGGTATAAAAGATTGTAGTGTCCCATCATAACTCATTGGTGGTTCGTGGAAAAGATCCACAAGAATCTGTATCAGTGAGGATTGTTGATCAAATGAAAAGTATTACAATAGTTGTGGCAGGAGGCAGGTCAAAAAAGTTATTGGTCAAGCCTCACTGGGAAAGAATGTTGCTGGTTATTATCTCATAGGGAACTTAAAACATTTATTTCAATGTTATTATCTATATTTACAAATTTGGTTATCTAATTTATTTTCTAATGCTGCAATATCCCTGCCCTCACTGGCTCCATAGTTTATTCGGGTTATGTTAAACAGATTTCTTAATCCCTCTTTCCTTGGAAAATGACAATTTATGTTTTATAGGTTGATAGTGTTATAATCCCAGCTACAACTGGTGAGATGGGTGTTCTCCCAGGACACGTCGCTACAATCGCAGAGTTGAAACCTGGGGTCCTGACAGTACAAGAAGGGACTGATACAACCAAGTATTTTGTAAGCAGTGGTTTCGCTTTCATCCATGCAAACTCTGTGGCTGATATTATTGCTGTAGAGGCTGTACCTGTGAATCAACTTGATGCAGACCTAGTGCAGAAGGGTCTTCAAGAGTTCACTCAGAAACTCAACTCAGCAACAACGGACTTGGAGAAAGCCGAAGCTCAGATTGGAGTTGACGTGCACAGTGCTCTCAACTCAGCTCTTACAGGCTAAGTACTGTAGTTGAACTTTACATTTTCAATTGTTTATTTCCCCCGGTTTTTTGTCTCGATGTAATCAAAGTTGCTGAACAACATTTTCAGCATGTATTTTGTGTTGAAAACTGAATTGATGAAAATAATATATTTCAACAGCTTCCATCTAGATCCAGGAAGTTGAGCAAGACATTGAAATCAGAAACAAAAGCTTGATATGTATTTTTGGATCATAGGCATTACGATTTCAACTTCATAACCCGTGCATCTTTGCTGTTTAGTTTAACCGAATGACCCATATTTCGTCTGCAACCTCTACATGTTTCGATTTTGTCATGCAGATGCATGGAATATTGGAATTTCAATGAGCCATTTGATCCCAAAACTCATTGTAGTAATTAAGATCCTTTTAGTTTGTATATTCCACTTATCTTCCAATTCATGCAGAAATGTAGAGTGAGAAGAATACTGCATCTATAAAGGCTAATTCAATCAACCATTTATTATTAAAAATAAAAAAGTATGCACATGGCAATGAATACAAATTTAAGGTATATATATAGTTTAACTTAAAACTTTTCTATATCCAACAATAAGACACAATGAAATTCCCAACTTTACTTCATAATTAACCTTAAATATATAGAATATATATCATAAACTACCGTCCCCTAGCAAGCATTTTTTCATAATTCTCAATAGATTGAAGCCTTTGAAGCATAAGCTGCTTTCTAAAGTTCTTAATGAAGGCATCAGCACTAGCATTGATATCTTCTTCACTTGGCAACCTCTCTAGCTTTCTTGTTTGATGACTCACTTTCTTCTCTGTCTCATGTGATGATGAAGTTGATGAAGATGATGAAGGGTTTTTCTTCTCTTGGTTGGTGCTTGATGATTGGATATAGCTCTTCCTCATTGTTGCTTTGTTTCTATTTTCTTTGACGTCAAAAATAAAAAAGGACTTTGTGTGTGTCACAATGAATAGATATGGTTGCTTTTATAGGCTCGAGTTACATGGTTACTTATGATTAAAGATTATTATTATATTGGAATGTACGAGGCAAAAAGGGATTAATGTTGGTGTTTTTCTTTTGATCTTCACGTTTAGTCAACTATTTGAACCTACTTACCTTTCAAACCAAAGTCAAAGATGGCTTTGAAGGAATTAGGTGGGTAGAAAGTTCCACGCAGGCTTGATATACATACTATAATGATAGACAATTCAGATAATATGTACACGTGTATATCTTTTTTCTTAAATCTCAATAATATCGTGAGTACTATACACTGATTTTTGAATATCTTTTAAATCTTATAAAAGAATATAAATTCATTTTTCTTAAATCTATAAAGCCCAAAGGTATGGTAATGATTTCAATATGAAAGAAAAACATCAAGCCATCAAAAAGATTTCTTGAAATTAATCTATTATCATTATACATCATTATACATGTCAATGTGATGATTTAAACTTCTGGTGCGGCAAAGAAGGGGCTGACTTGTAAAGATAGCACTCCAGCGCTATAGTCATTATATGAATGAGATGAGTGAATGAAATTTGAATTTGAAATTTTGTATCCGAGAATGACATGATTTTCATTTATATACAAGAGCAGTTGTAACCACTCTCTATCTTGGATGTATCTTGGTACTAGATCTCCTATGCTCTTTCCTAGGGTAGTATGCGTACGCCTCTAGAGTTTTAGATGAATCATTGCTTTCTTTGGGCCAATTCTACTAGCTCCTCCGATCAGCACATAATAATTGCCCCAAGCCCTTGTCTCTGCTCGGCACTGCGAGGATTTTTGTCATATTTTTTCCTTTGTGCTATTCATATTCGATTTGGAAAGAAAACCAAGATGTAATGATGATGTTTTGGGGAATTTACGCCATTAATGCACCTCATGTATCAGACCTATTTTCCTAGGTTCCCTCATAATGACTCTTAGAAACTAAAGAGTCATTTTTGCAGTCTCTTGAGGCGTTACTTTGTTTCTTTGTTATCTGCATTTCTACAACATATTATTTTTTGTAACTAAAGACAACAACGTCTACCAAAAGTAAAAAAATCC
This sequence comes from Vicia villosa, assembly GCF_029867415.1. Classification (NCBI taxonomy): domain Eukaryota; kingdom Viridiplantae; phylum Streptophyta; class Magnoliopsida; order Fabales; family Fabaceae; genus Vicia; species Vicia villosa. Next base: position 3,661,759 of record NC_081184.1, read on the forward strand.
AAAGAAGATGTTTTCGCTTCCTGGGTTGATCCTTGATAAGGCCTTTCTCGACATAGGTCTGTCTTCGAAATGGGGCGTTCGCACCCTTGATGAAGATAAGATAATTTATAGTGAGTATTGAGAATGCGTCATTCCTTTATTTGAATGTACCTTCTCGAACATGGGTTTTCAGTTGCTTTCAATAATTTTGAAATAAAAGTTTTGAGTACCTTGTTGGTTGCTCATTCGCAATTGCACCCTGCAAGTCGGGTGTATATTAAAGTCTTCCAATAATGGTGCGGATATCAAATGGGGGGGGGGGGGGGGTCCCTTTTTGTCCCTTTTCTCCTATATCTTCAAAGTATAACATAGTTCCACGACCTAGACGCGAGGTCATGGCTTAATTAACCCAGTGCATATTATTCATAACTTTGAAACTTTTGGAGAGCCTGAAGCATTTCAAAAATCGATTATTCTTGGTTGTTCCTATCCGTAAAAAGGCCTCATGCCACTGTGCATGTACCATTGGGATTGGGATGGAAGACAAATGTATCGGCCTATTTCACAAGTAATGGAACAAAGGTCATTTCTTGATGGGGGAATGGATTATATGCCTACAAGGAGGACGATTTGTCTCAAAAGGAACTTAATTTGAAGAGGTGGTCGGTCACTTTCATCAAGGAGTTGGGTTATGTCGAGGTGTTTTTCCTCGAACAAGACCTTACAAAAATGCCTAAGCAACTTATTGAAACTCGATTGGCGATGGACGCTCGCACCAAGGAGGAAAAGAAGGTCATTTTTTGTGAATTTTAAATATATTTGCCCTATATCGCTGATTCGGTAGTCATTAACACCTTACCTTTAGTAAACATTATTTGCAGAATCGATGAAGAATGAAGAAGCGATGTGCCAATTAAAAAAGGGAATCCGACCCAATCTGACTGTTGTGAATCCTTCAAACACTTTAAAGCAGGCCAACATTACTCCTCTTTTATGGTCTGCTGGAGGTGTTGAAGTCTTGAATGATCTCCGGGGTCGTTGCGTGTGTCGGTTCCTCTGAATCCTGCCCTCTTAGAGAGGTCAGGCCCACATACTCCAAAAGAAAATCAGGTAGCTCAAAAGAATATTGATTTTACCTTTCCAACCTAATGACAAGGCTCTTTAGGAAGAGTTGTCGAATATGGAATATTATACCCGACGTGCTTACATTGTTTTGGCCAATGGCAACGCTCATTGTTGGTATGCCTTCATGTCTTAACAATAATGCAACGAAAAACGACTACTAGAGGAGAGTATTTGTAGCATGACGTTTCAGCGAGATACATACCTACAAGAACTACATAAAGCTTTTGTTTCTTTTACCGGGATAAGCAATGCCTTGAGTGCCCTCAATCTCCTTGGATAGTTAGTCGACCAGGTAACACTCCTTGGATCGCTATCGACTAAAAATGATTATGAAAATGATCAAAAACAACATTTCCTACACCATTGACACCCTCTACCTGAACACCATGAACTGAAATTAATATGATATCATTTGACCTTCTCCTCGAAGACATAATACCATAAAAGAATTTTGAATTTGCATCTCCGTCCTTTAGCCAAAGTAATCTAAATTTTTGTCATTGGAAACTTGAATTTGATTTGTATAAAGAAAGAATTTCTTCCAATATGAATGCATTTCTCCCAACTCTTCCTCCTCTAAATCTTGCTCATCTCCTTTAACATCAAATAATGTAATACTGTCTTTTACCGCTTTGATTTTGCCTTCTATATTCTAATTATAGTTTTGATGCCATAATTTTAAACTACCCTATATCAACTTAAGTTTCTCTTGCAACATGATACCTCCCTAACCATTCACCTGAAAATATAGCTTTGTCCCTTCACAAACTCCTTGTAGCATGGTAAATTTGCCAAATATTTTAGCATTCACACCGGCCTAAGACCCCAATTCTCTTCTTCGATAGTCATCATAACCAGGAAATGATTAGAAATGGTGCATGAAAGAGCCACTCTAAAGCAATTCGACCATAAAGAAACCCAAGCTTTAGATAAGGAAAAAACGATCCAATCGACTCATAGAACTGATTAAAATGAGTAAAGTCCTTAACTCGTTCAACATTTACCCTACTCATTATTTCCTCATTCAATCTAATGGCATTAAAATTGCCATTTACACCATAGGCGTTCCCCTAATCATCATTAATCAAAACACCCAAACGATTCCATAAAGATAACCGACCGTCACTATCACAAGGAGCATAAACTTTGACAATAGAAAAATCATGCCCTGGCTTAATAAAGTGCACTTTGGTAATTAAAAAATTCTCAAAACTCAGAAATATTCACCTCCACCACATTAGTACCATAATGACAATAAACCCCTAGAGGCCCCCATAGAAGGCCGATAAGAATTATCGACCTTAAAGGACCCCACAAATACTTACACACAAAGTCGTCATTCACTTCCAATTCCGTTTCCTGAATGCATACCACTAGCGAACACCAACCTTCCTCCACTTCTCCCAACTACCTAACCACCTCATATTAAAAGAAACAAGCTTCATTATTACCACCAACTCTCTCACCACATCCAATGACAGTCCTAAACTTAAATACGATTTCCAACACCAATAAATCTCTCACCCTTCCTTTCTCCTCTGTCATCTCTTCCCTGCTTTTTAATCCCATTACCCCTCTCCCTAGACAACACACTGGACATATTTGAACAATCACCCTTTATCTTTAACCCGACTGATTTGCCAACCTTACAAACATCATCAACAACCCCTTTGAGGTTTACCATGTAACATCCTCCAATTTTTACAATCCTCATTAGAACTTGAAGCCTTTGAACCCACTGACAAAGAAACCTCCCCCTTACCTTTGAAGAAGACCTCGTCGAATCGCTAGAAGACCTTTTCTTTTTTCTACCATTAAGAGAACAAATTAAACCATACCTATCTTTAGATGATAACCTTGTCATTCTTTTCAGATCAAGTTCAAACCATACAAATTTCCTATTTTGTGGTTTATGCGGGCATCTTCCCTTCTCATGCTTACTATGAATAGATCCACATAATATTTACTTTTTATGTTGTTTAATATTATAAAAAGTTATTAAAATTTTAAAAACCTCAAAATTTATTGTCATTAATTTTTTTTTAAAAATCATTTAAATTTTCTACTTAAACATCTGAATTTGTTGAACCGGTTCTATTTTTTTTTATAAGTACTTATGAATATAATGTAATTTGAAGTTTCGAAAAGCTTATCCTACAACTAATCAACCTAGATTAGACCATTCAAAATCCAGTGCGGCTTAAGACATTATCAATGCCGGAAAGCAGCAACTATTCAAATCTTGTACATACGTCAAGTCAAAATGATTCGCGTTTAAAAGAAAAGTAAAAATTAAAATGAGTCAACGTTAATTATAGAGAATCTCTTGAGAAGAAAATAAACTTGCTTAAGTTAGGTAACCATGACTTAATTATTATCTAAAAGATTTTAATTTTTAACTTTGTAAACTATAGGTATTTGGATCGTAGAATATTATAAGAACAATGATGCGCTGAATTTTTTTAAGAATGGGTTTGTACTTCTGAAAATGACTTGGATTCTATCATATGCTTGATATGAACGAGTTATTGTCATCTATATCCAATAATAATCCTACGTAATACATTTGACCAAGGTCATGAAAACGATATGGTAGGGAACAATTACATACATTTGATCCATTGTGAAAGATTGATCCCAAAAAAAGAAAGGGACATTTTAAGAATTGAGAGAAAAATATTAGATTTACATTCAGATGTGATGAGAATTAAAATTCATTGATAATTGAGTGTATACAATCATAAATTCATTGAGAATTAAAATATTAGATGTATAACTAATTATTTAACTAATTTCTAGCAAAAGTAACAAAGTTTTGAAATATTAGATTTACTTATACAACGTAACACACTACCAAATTTATGTTGACTAACTATCTCATTCTCGCCAATTTCTTCAACTCAGCCAATTTTGATTTCTTCAATGGTTTAGTGAGAATGTATATTGATTTCAACTTAGTTTTGCAATATTCAAGTTCTTGATTTTTTTTGTTAACTTGATCACTAAGGAAGCCAACATTCCTTTTTTTATGTGTTTGTTCTTGCCATGGCTCATTGGTTGCTTTGGCCAAATCAATTGTTCACATGTTCTATATTGACAATTTATTATTGTCGCTCTGTATATCTTCCATTCTTCAAGATACACATCAATCCACATTGCTTGACATGTTGCAAATGAGGTTGTCATATATTGCTTTCATGTATCTCATAATTCTTTTTGCATCTGTTGTGAGATACTTTTGGTTGATCCATGAACTGTTATATAGTCCAATACTTTGACATCTGTTTTGGTTGTGTTTTTATAATGTTTTTCCCACTAAGGTTCAACATCTGTTTTGGTTGTGTTTTTATAATGTTTTTTCCACTAATTTGTCGCGCCATCAACGCGGGATGGCTTCCAACGCTTATCGCCAGTGTTGTTCTCTCCAAGAAGAATACATCTATCATTGTTTGCGGGATTGACTCCACTCTAGAGAGTTTTGGTTGCACCTTGGTGTTCTCTCTTGTCTTGAATTTCTTTCATCAAATCTTATTTTATATATATATATATATATATATATATATATATATATATATATATATAAATGAGTCGAGGTGAATTTGACATTATTTTTTTAGTTGGTAAATGGTGGTTTTTACTGTAGCGGAAGAACATGATTTTTGGAGATATTAAGTGGTCTATCACTAAGGTTGTGCATAAAGTTAGATTATCTCAAGATGACTTTTTCACATGGTTGAAAGCAAATTGATTATTCTTCTAGGATTTTGACACAGTGGGCGCATCCTTTTGTTGGATTCATTAAAGTTAATATTGATGGCAGTTGTTTATCAAATTCCTCAATTATTGACTCTAGAGTTTTGGTTAAAGACTATTCGGGAGGCTTTCTTAGATCGGTTTAGTAGTTTTAAAGGTTTTTGAGATGTCTTGTTATATGAGCTTTTGGGTATTAAGCATGAGTTGAACCTTGCTTTTGATATGGGCTATCAGAATGTGATTGGTCAAACTGATTCCTTGGATGCAGTTTAAACCACCCTAGATAAAGTAAATCACTGGTTTCACTCGTATGCAAGTGTGCTCTTCTATATTGATGGCTTGTTGGATCAAATTTGATCGATCTCTCTTTTCAAGTTCTTCGTGAAGTAAATGACAATACTGATTTTTAGTTACGAAAGAGTCTCATGCCAATGTTTATTTTTGTCAATGGTCTTTCTCTGTCCAAAAATTGAGATCTCCGGTTCTTTCATGCTATTTAAAAACTCTATTTTAAATTTTCTTTTGTTGTTTTTCTTTCTCATGTCTCGGTGGACTTCCCCACTGTATCTACCAACAAAAATAAAATAAAATCAAATTCCACTTAATTGAAATTCAAATTTATCCTGCTAAACTCTTAGTTGACTTTGCTTTAACTTTATTCATATAGATCATAAAAATCAAAATTTTTAGCAATGATTTTTTATTTTCTCTATCATAAATTATACAAATTATATAAATAAGATAAAAAATCTCAAATCTTATTTAACAACAAATTACAATAAATTTTATGAAAAAAAATAATAATTTACTTTTTTTTTATTGTATTTTAGTTTTAGGGAAAATGAGAGAGCAAATTAAATATTATATATATATATATATATATATATATATATATATATATATATATATATATATATATATATATATAAAATGATTAAGTAGAATAAAAATTGTTCTTTTCATTTATAATTTGAATAAAACAAAATAGTTTTTTTAGTTGATAAATTGAAGAATTGCCGATTCACATAGGACAATCTCTAATCACATCCTTTGGATCTCTCACTCATCATACGAGTTGTCAAAATTTCCCCTCTATTTTCGGAGATGTACCTTCGAAAATATTTTTTCTTAAATTTGTTTTTTACAGAAGCGTTAAAACATAGTGAAGATTTTCAAATTATTTGAGAAATCCTAAATTAATTGGAAAAATCCCTAATTAATTAAGTTCATGGAATCTTCCATAGTTACATTAAAAAAATATTTCTGAAAATGCATCTACGGAAGTAAAGAGTATAATTAGAATTTTGTTAGGTGGCTGGGAGATTAAGGAGGTGGATAGAGAAATTCTTTTCACATAAATATGAAGAGAAATATATATTTTAAAAAGTTTAAGGATAAATTTGAGTTTTATGAAACTAGTGAAGGGGTGGAAATCATACTTTTCTTATAAGATATTACCTTCTTTTTATTATTTTAAAGTAGTATTTGAATTTCACATATCTTAAAGGTAACGTGTGTTAATTTTTATAATAAAAGGATTTTTATTACTAATAAGAAAATAATATTATTTATTGATAAAATTTATAATATATATTTATAATTATGGTTTATAGATATTAATAAAATATTTTAATAATAGAATTTTGATTTTTGAATTACAAATTTTTGATGAACTCTAGAGGGTTAAAAACGAAATTAAGGTAAGAAGAAAGACTAAAATTGCATTCCAAATTCTCGAGGGTTAAAAATGAAATTAAGTTAAGAAAAAAAAACACAACACACACAAAACATAAACACTAAACTCCACATTCGTGTTGAAGATTTTCAGAAAGAGAAAGACAAAAACAAAAATGAAGGCCATGGAAGCCTTACACTTACGGTGCATGCTTCCACTATCCATCACCAAAAAAACTCTCTTTTCCCACAAAACACCAACCCCATTATCATCAATTTCAAACCCACAATTCAGTTTAACCTTATCTTCATCTTCTTCTCAAACTGCTACTGTCAGAACAAGAGCAGGTTGGTTTCTGGGTCTTACAAAAGACAATAGCAACAAGAAGATGAATTTGCCTGATACTGTTAAAGCTGGTGACCCTGTTCTTCATGAGCCTGCTCAAGAAGTTGATCCTAGTGAGATTAAGTCTGAGAAAGTGCAGAAGATTATTGATGATATGATTAGGGTCATGAGGAAGGCTCCTGGTGTTGGTTTAGCTGCTCCTCAGATTGGAGTTGCTTCTAGGGTTAGTTGTGCTTTTGATGATTTTTGTGGTTTGTGATTTACCCTTTTTTTCATTTTTGTGGGTTTGTCTTGTTTCAACTTGTTTTGTTAAGGATGAGAATGTAGAATGAAAGTACTTTTTGATTGCTTGCTTATAAAAACAATGTGGGAGAATTGAAAGTGAAGTTGTGAATCTTGTAGTTTTAAATTGCGGTGGTTGGTGTTGCGATTGCTGCAATGCGCATTGCGGCCATTGCAGCGTGCATTTTGATTGAGAGGTATTTGAAATAGATAGTTGAAAAATACTTAATGTAATGATTTTTCATTACATTGCAAGTAAATTGAGGTTTTGAAAATTTGAGTTTAGAAGAAAATACTTGAAAGAACTTCGGTGGTATTGTCTAATGTAGTTTCTAATGTGGTCGGACGCGTTTAAATCACATCATAATTGCGGTCTAATGCGGCTGCGGAGACTACCGCATCAGCAATAATGCAATCGCAATTATGTTTGCGGATTGCAATTTAAAACCATGGTTGAACTCACTTTCACTCTAACTTGAAAAGTTCTCGGTTCCTAGTTCCAATAATTTGAAGGGGAGTACGGGTGAGTAGGAGGGAAACATGCATATGTGTAAACTTTACTGAGGTTTCTCCACTAGTGAGACTGAGGATTGAAGATTTTACTGTGAGACAGACAACTCTCAAAGCAGTATCAAGTAATGTAGACAAGTTTGAGAAAGTGTGTTCCGACAACAAACATGCTTTCATACCATTTGCTTTTGACACTTTTGGTTTTCTAGCATCATAAGCAGGGGATCTTTTGCAGAGATTCATGCATAGCAATGTTGTGTCTCCTAGACAATGAATGTAATTTTAAGAGGATGATTGGCTTTGCGGTTCAAAAAGGGCTACCGTGCAGTTTATTGTCTCTTTGTCATCCATTTATGCATAATCTTTATCACATAAAGTGAGTTGAACTTTGTCTTTTCATGTCTGCAGATAATTGTTTTGGAAGATACCAAAGAATATATTAGCTATGCACCAAAGGAAGAGACCAAAGCTCAAGATAGAAGACCTTTTGATCTTTTGGTATGTTGATACATGCTGACAAAAGGAGATTATCGACAGTGAATATGTACTTTTGTCTTAAAGGTTCATTACTTTAATAAGTATTTCATTGGTTCTCTTGTTGCAGGTGATCCTGAACCCCAAGCTGAAGAATAAGAGCAACAAGACTGCCCTATTTTTTGAAGGGTGTTTGAGGTTTGGCAAAATTTGTCTTTTTCATTTATTATCCTTTCATTCACTTGTTCTAGCGCATGAAACAGTTAAGAAATGGAGATGTGAAATAGAAACGGTTGCATATCCTTCTTATTTGTGTGCATGTGTTAATCTTCATATTTACCGGTGTTGTCAAATAATCTTCATATTTCTTCCACATACATGTTTTCTCAACTTTCTGATACCTCTTGTTTGGCATCAATGTACTGCAACAGATTCAAAGTAGTTTTGATATTGTCAGAAAATTAATCGGCATATACTTATTTGGTGCGATTAACATGTTTAATTGTTATAACATCTTGCAGTGTTGATGGATTTAGAGCTGTGGTGGAGCGATACCTTGACGTTGAAGTTACGGGGTTGGATCGTAATGGCGAACCAATCAAAATAACTGCCTCTGGTTGGCAGGCCCGCGTTTTACAGCATGAATGTGATCACTTGGAGGGAACTCTATATGTCGATAAAATGGTACCTAGAACTTTCAGAACCGTAGAAAATTTGGATCTGCCTCTTGCTCAAGGGTGCCCGAAACTTGGCCCTTGGTAAAACAGATTTTTCAACTCTGCTGCTGCTGCCTCGGATAAGACCATCAACACAGGTTTCTTCTGCATGTTAATGAGAATTTTACATTTGTAGATCCTAAATTTTAAGCAGAATTTTACATTCTTGTGCATGTAATCAGCTGTTTTGTTCTGCAAAGATAAAATTTCGCATTGCTTTTAGCATCTGTTTCAGAATCAAGAACAGAACCACAACACCTTGAAACTCCTACAAGGACAAAAATACAATCAGAATTTGGTTCACATTTTGTCAGAATTTCAAATGGTAAAAAGATTTAAATAGTCCTACAAATTCGGGCAGGGCCAAAAATGCCTCAACATAAATATTGTCTACCTTTCACAATTTTGCTGAAAAAATTATTATCCGACAAATTTTTTATTCCCTAATTTAGATATATATAATGAGATCAAATTCTCATTATAGTTGAAATATAACACTTTATTTAAATTTTGACAGTAATTAGAGATCATTAAAATTTAAACAACAGTTATATCTTAATGTAATGTCATATTAAATAAAATTTTACTGAGTAGATTATATAAATTACATTTTCCACTCATCAAAATTAAAATCACAAAACCCTCAATTTCTTTTTAAAAGTGAACGATTTGTTTCAATCTTTCTAACCAAATCACTCACATTTAAAATAATATTCATTCCTCTTTGTTCTCCTCTAACCTAATATCTAAAGGACATGACAACTTAAATACGAAAAGTGGCTTCTATTGTTATTGTTGTTAAATTTTCAACAATTTCTCATCCCACCCCATGACCTTTTTACGTACCACCGAATTGACTAAAATGTCCTCGTGCATTTGCATTGACTTGACGCGATACGGGTTTTCGGAAACCTTTTTTTTTTTTCTCACTCCGCACTGCACTACCTCGAAATCCAAAGAATCGCATCATGTGTATTGGATGGCTTGCAAAATCAAGTCATTTTGTACAAGTTTACTTGAAACCGTGATGCCCCATACCACCTACATCACCAGAATGGGTGACTCATTCAACCGCAAATGTCGAGACGTTGCCAAATCATTTTGTTGAAAGAATGCACGAATTTGAAAGATTAAACAACATTGAAAAGGAATCGAATGCGGAAAAGTCTAAGGGGGGACCACCAATAGATTTAGCGGGCGACACTTGTTTTGATTTGTTTTGAATTTTTTAAGTGCAATATTCTCACTTTTTAACATTGCAATTAGGGGTGGAAATAGGCTAGGCTAGGCTAGGCTTTAGAAGGCCTGAGCCTGGCCTACGATAAACTTAAAAGGCCTAAGCCTGGCCTAAGGTCTATCATAGGCTCAGTTTTTAGGCCTGGCCCGACCTTTTTAAAAGCCTGGCCTGGCCTGAAAGCCTATTTAAAAAGCCTGTATTTCATTAAAGTTTTTAATTTATCCATATTACTTAAGAAGCCTTATAGGTCGGCCTATATATGCATATATAAGTAGACCTATTTAGCCTTTTGTTATATATATATATATATATATATATATATATATATATATATATATATATATATATATATATATATATAGGGTAGCCTATTTAGCCTTTTTTTCCTAATATATATGTATACATGGACCAACTTATTTAGCATATTTTTAATATATATGCAAATATAGGCCGGCCTATAAGGCTTCATAGGCTTTATTAATAGCCTAAGCCTGGTCTATTTAGTAAAATAGGCTTTTAAAAAAGCCTAAGCCTTGCCTTTTTATTTAATAGGCCTGGCCTGGCCTAGGCCTATGTAGGCTGGGTCGTAGGCCCCTGTAGGCCGACCTGGCCTATTCCCACCCCTAATTGCAATACACTCACTTTCTATATTCTGTTCTGGTTCAAAAATGTATCAGCAAAAGTTTCCGATATATAACTACGGAATATTCTTAAGTTTGAAGTTCCAAGAAATGTTCAGGAGAGATACCTCCAGAACCAATAAATATGAGGTCTATCATAGGCTCAATTTTTAGGCCTGGCCCGACCTTTTTAAAAGCCTGGCCTGGCCTGAAAGCCTATTTAAAAAGCCTGTATTTCATTAAAGTTTTTAATTTATCCATATTACTTAAGAAGCCTTATAGGTCGGCCTATATATGCATATATAAGTAGACCTATTTAGCCTTTTGTTATATATATATAGGGTAGCCTATTTAGCCTTTTTTTCCTAATATATATGTATACATGGACCAACTTATTTAGCATATTTTTAATATATATGCAAATATAGGCCGGCCTATAAGGCTTCATAGGCTTTATTAATAGCCTAAGCCTGGTCTATTTAGTAAAATAGGCTTTTAAAAAAGCCTAAGCCTTGCCTTTTTATTTAATAGGCCTGGCCTGGCCTATTCCCACCCCTAATTGCAATACACTCACTTTCTATATTCTGTTCTGGTTCAGAAATGTATCAGCAAAAGTTTCAGATATATAACTACGGAATATTCTTAAGTTTGAAGTTCCAAGAAATGTTCAGGAGAGATACCTCCAGAACCAATAAATATGAGGTCTATCATAGGCTCAGTTTTTAGGCCTGGCCCGACCTTTTTAAAAGCCTGGCCTGGCCTGAAAGCCTATTTAAAAAGCCTGTATTTCATTAAAGTTTTTAATTTATCCATATTACTTAAGAAGCCTTATAGGTCGGCCTATATATGCATATATAAGTAGACCTATTTAGCCTTTTGTTATATATATATATATATATATATATATATATATATATATATATATATATATATATATATATATATAGGGTAGCCTATTTAGCCTTTTTTTCCTAATATATATGTATACATGGACCAACTTATTTAGCATATTTTTAATATATATGCAAATATAGGCCGGCCTATAAGGCTTCATAGGCTTTATTAATAGCCTAAGCCTGGTCTATTTAGTAAAATAGGCTTTTAAAAAAGCCTAAGCCTTGCCTTTTTATTTAATAGGCCTGGCCTGGCCTAGGCCTATGTAGGCTGGGCCGTAGGCCCCTGTAGGCCGGCCTGGCCTATTCCCACCCCTAATTGCAATACACTCACTTTCTATATTCTGTTCTGGTTCAGAAATGTATCAGCAAAAGTTTCAGATATATAACTACGGAATATTCTTAAGTTTGAAGTTCCAAGAAATGTTCAGGAGAGATACCTCCAGAACCAATAATACGAGGTCGTTCCGTGGATATAGATACAGAAAGAAGTTAGGCAAGTTTGCAGTTTCAGGGAATGTTCTGGAGAGATACTCCTAGAACCAATAAATATGGGGTTATTCCGCGGATATAGATACGGAAAGAAGTTTGACAAAAATGGTTGATCCATATTCACCTAGGTTTTCTATAAATTTGGGGTTTCTTATGTTGTCTTTCACATGAACACAAAAATGTCTCAATTGCATGATATTAACATCTGTTGGTATGTCGCAAGTGGCTCATACTCTGACGGAAAAACACCAGGGCAGATGTTCAAACTCCGCGATTACACCTCGCTCGACGATACCATTGACGAAATCCATTATCGTCCATCTTACGGAGACAAACGAAAGGTTGTGAAGCTCGAGTATCATTCACCGTCTGTTGACAACAAACGAAACATCGTTTACAACAATTTTGAGCTCAAGAACTGAGAGGATGTTTCGGCAATGTGGCAAACGTATTTCGGTTTCGAAAAGAAAATTCTGCTCGGGTTGGTAGCGACGGAACGAAGAACAGTCGAGCAAATATTAAAGATGTGCAAGCGTCCATCGGGCTATTGAAATGTAATATTTAATTTTTTTGTTGAAATCATCAATGTAATGCCGATTCTATTTTATGAATGTTTATTTTATCGTTGCAATGTTGATTTTCTGGTATTCTGTTTATGGTTTTCTTACGTAAATATAGCTCTAGAAAATTTTGATGTTAGGTAAAAAAAGGAGCGTCTGGAGATACATCTCCGAAAGCAGAAGGGTATTTTGGTATTATAGTCAATAAAAAATCTAAAGATTATTTTTTACTAAAAAAATATTTGAATTATTTTCTACTAAAAAAATATTTTAATGAGATGAAAGAGATAATATCAATTAGACCAGTTAATATATGAAAAATTAGATCAACTAAAGTTATTTTTTGTCTTATTCTTAATGGTATATATTTAATTATATATCTTGATTAATACAATGATATAATTAATATAATTGATACACATTGATTCTAATTTTTTTTTAATAAATATTGAGTTATTTCGGAAATGCATATCTGAAAATCCTCAAGATTAAATATTGGTTATTTCGGATATGCATTTCCGAAAACACCACAGAAAAAAATAAAATGTGGTACGTTCGAAGATGCATCTCCGAATTCTGGAGTTAAAAAGAAATTTTGCCAGAGGTTCCTAAGAAGGTTAGGGGTCTAAAAAGAAATTCTCTTTTTTATATATGGTGTTAAGTACACCCATGTAGTGATCACACACGTTATAGTAATTTGAAAATATCCTTCATATGGTTTAAAAATATGAGTATCTCTCTGATGAAGTATTTTGTTCTATAATAGACTATTATACAACAAAATACTTCATTAGAGAGACAATCATATTTTTGTGAAAAGTATATCTGAATTTCAATATTCAGATATACCCTATTGGATTTTGAATTTCAATTTTTCGGACACACCCATAGAGCAATATTGCTTGCATATGTATTTATTGTCGTGTTTACATAAGGATGAGGCTTTTATCTCCTTTTCCTTTATACATAGAAGTTTATTATTAAGAAGATGCATGTTTTGTTCGTGCACTAAGTTATAGATCTTTGTTATGAGTTCATTGGTGCCTTCTATATTGAGTGTGGTCGGAGTTGCTGAGGGTTCTAGAACATTTTTAATCCAAGCAATTGCATTTGCGGTGAACATTGTTTCGATGTTTGCCCTTGTAGTAGTCGTTGAAACAGTTGGGTGGATTGACGATAGAACCTGACAAGTTTGCTGTCCAAATGACATAGAGATCGAGATATAGGGTGATGTGGCGGTCAGAGAAGTTACCAAAAACCTTACCTCTTGTCCCAATGGGGAGGTGGATCTTCAGGTGTGATAGTGTGGGATGGTGCACTAGCGTCAGTCGCATGGACGACATTGCGTTAAGTAGATCACCGGGTTGCTTTAAAAGCTACCATTATTGACGACCATGAAAGTGAATGGTGATAGGAACGACTAAAAAAGTTTGTGGCGATGTAACAAAAGAAATCTAAGAAGTTTAAAGTGGAACGTTGTGAGAATCAAGAAACGATTATCACAAATGGCGTCCCTATTCTGATGTGGAACAAGAAATTGGTAATGCGTTTTGAAGTTAACCGTGGAAGTTCTCCACTACGGCGGTAAAAGTATCTAGTAGCTTGTATGAAGGAGAACAGGGTATGATTTTGAGGCAGAAAACACGACATATACAAATGGTTTGGAAACTCCCATCAAGTAGAAAAATGGAGTAAATATGTTTCGAAGAACTAAAAAATGAAAAGTGAAAGAAAACCAAAAAATGAAAATAGGTTTCACAAACCATGAACACACATTAATCACTGAAAACATAAATGAAAAGTGGTGAAAGAAACCATTAATCGTTGAGCTATTGAAGATGTAGTGAAATGAATGCATTATTGTTTCAGAAAATATGCATTGATGCAGAAAAGTTATGGAGAAAATGGTTTCACAAAATGGTAAAAATATAAAACACTAAACTACAAAAATTAAGAAATGATAAGAAAAAAGAAAATAAAATATTATCTTAGAAAATTAAATACTTTTTCGTTTGATTTTTAATGATTTTGATTAACTTAAAGGGCCTGCATATATAATGTTAATAATAGATAATAAACTAAAAATAAAATAACTCATTTGCCATTTACATAAGTTGAACAAAAATTGTATAAATCAACCATTGTGTTAGAACCAGCCCTTAACCATATTGGTTTCAAATAAGAAATTGCAAATATAAACAATTCCAGAGATGGAAAGACAAATTGGTTTGTTTCAATCCAATATGAAACCACAAAGTGTTGCATTTAACCGCATAACGATGCCCACACTGGCACAAAACTACAATCATATGACAGTGATAGATTTTATCTCAATATCAAGAAGCAAGCAAAAGATTATATATCAAACATCATCAACTGACAATCATGAAAGGTTAACTGACAACTTCTTCACCAACCCGTCTTTCGGATCCACAATCTTCTTCTCACCAACCCGTCTATCGGATCCTATCACGTTTCTGCCATTAGGTTAATATGATCAAGCAGAAACTATTACCATTGCAAATAAATAGAAACAAGAAATATTAATAGATAGTTGCATAGATAGTTGCAGCTTTGGGTATATACACAATGAGAAATAGGCACTGATTTGGTAAACTAAGAGGAATAGGTAAAAGCTACCAACACTGATATAAATCAAAAGCAATATGCTGAGAATATACAAATACAAAACAAACTTGATAAACTTGATTAAAAAAAACAATATGCATACAAACTTGATAAACTTGAACTAAAAATATATTATATCACTCCTATCATATTTGGGATTTCCAAGTGTGCCTGTACTCCGTTTCTTGAGTATGACGACTCGCAGAAGCTTGCAGCTGTGGTGAAGAAAGTTAACAAATTGGTCACCAATGTGATTACCAGATAGGTTAATCTTGCGGAGATTGGGAAGTGCCAATAATGGACCATTATCATCTACCTCAAAATCTCGGCTACAACGAAAACGGGGATAACTGAGATTGAGTTCTTCGAGCAAAGGAAAACAACCAGCGATGAAGAATAAATCATTCTTTTCTACATTAACCATTTTGTAACAAGTGAGAAATTTCAAATTTTTCATGGTTTTGGCCAAAGCTATCAACCCATTAGAGTGAATATGAATGGGTCTGGTGGAGAGATTGAGCGATTTGACCTTGTGTAAAGGGAAAGTGGAGATTAGGGTTAGAATATCGTCCAGTTCTTCTATGGTTTTGGATTGGATAGTGATTTTGAGGGATGTGAGGTTAGGGAAGCGTTGGAAGAGGCGATCAAGATAAGGGATGGTTTGGTCGGTGATTTTAACGGAGGATCGGAGACGGTTTGTGATGGCGAGAAATTGTTTGGAGACGACGGAGAGTGACTTGAAAGTGCGGCGGTGGCCGTTGAGGGATTTGAAGATGCAATCCAGTATTTCCTCCGGAAAATATGAACATCCTTCTTCTGCTAACACCATTCTGGATTTGGATGCTGGTTCCGCCATTGTTTCTTCTGCTAACACCATTCTGGATTTGGATGCTGGTTCCGCCATTGTTTCTTCTGCTAACACCATTCTGGATTTGGATGCTGGTTCCGCCATTGTTTCTTCTGCTAACACCATTCTGGATTTGGATGCTGGTTCCGCCATTGTTGCAGAGTAACTCAAGTTTCTCTCAATTTTTTATTATATCTTACTCCTTCTCCAATTCTCTCCTTATATATGTTTTCTTTTTCATGTAAAACGGTGCTAGGCCCAATAATAATTTAATCAGGCCCAATAATAATTTAATCAGGCCCATTCAACATGTCTCAAACTAAATATTATCTACATCAATAATAATAAATATCACTAAATATATACTCCATTTAAAAATATATTACGTATATAAATTAAATTATTATTTATATTATAAAAATTAAATATATTAATTTATTGAAGTATATAATTTAACATTTATGATATCTTATTCATATAAATATAATTATTATATTAATATAGTAACACATTTTCACAATTATCCTATTTTTATGTTTTGCAAAAAATCTCATATTTTTATATTTGAAATTAATATTATTCTTATATCATATTTTCACATTTATGAAATAAATTTCTAAAATTATAAAAATAAATAAAGAAATAAAATTTTAACGGGTTAAGTTCATCATTGATCAAAAGATTGAATTTTGCTTCTTCTTTCAAAAGTTGAGTTAATTTTAATAAAAAATTTGAACTAACTGTTTATAATTCTTACTAATAACTATATTAAGATTATTATAAACTAAATGAAACTATATAGAGATCAAAAGATAGGAAGAGAAGAGAACAAGCAACATTGTATTATATTCTTCTAAGAGGATGAACTTTACATTGTAATATGAGTCTTATTTATAGGATCTAAGGGAGGTAGAAAATCATGTACATTAAAGTGGAATAGGAAGATTGAACAATAAAAAGAGGGATGGACATCCACTAGTATAAATGTTTATAACACTCCCCCTTGGATGTCCATCGAGGATATGCCTCGTTAAAACCTTACTACAAAAAAACGAATGGGAAAAAAATCTAGTGAAGGAAAAAGAGTACAATATCCTTTTGATTTCTCCCCCTCAATTGAACAGTCATTTCTTCGATGAAGACCAATCTTGTGTACTAGTTGATTAAAAATTCTGCTTGGGAGTGACTTTGTGAAAAGGTCTGCAAGGTTATCACATGAATAGATTTGTTGGATGCTTATATCACCATTCTTTTGGAGATCATGAGTAAAGAAGAACTTTGGGGAAATGTGTTTTGTCCGGTCTCCTTTAATGTAACCATCTTTCAATTGAGTGATGCATGCGGTATTATCTTCATATATGATCGTTGTATTAAATTTTTCAAAAGATAAACCACAAGTATTTTGGATGTGCTGAATTAAGGATCTCAACCAAACGCATTCTCGACTTGCCTCATGTAATGCTAAAAGTTCTGCATGATTAGATGATGTTGATGGTATGGTTTGTTTCACCGATCTCCATGAAATAGTTGTACCCCCACATGTAAACAAATAACCAGTTTGTGATCTACCATTATGAGGATCTGACAAGTAACTTGCATCTGCATAACCTGTTAATTCGAATTGGGATACTTTTGTATAAAACAAACCCATGTCTATTGTACCTCTAAGGTAACGAAGTATATGTTTGACTCTGTTCCAATGTCTTTGTGTAGGTGAAGAACTGTATCTTGCTAATAGATTTACAGCAAATGATATATCAGGACGTGTATAATTAGCAAGGTACATTAGTGCTCCAATTGCACTGAGATATGGTACTTCAGGACCTAGCAATTCTTCATCCTTTTCTCGAGGTCTGAAAGGATCTTTCTCCACATCTAATGATCTAACAACCATTGGAGTAGACAACGAATGACTTTTGTCCATATAGAAGCGTTTTAACACTTTTTCTATATAGTCTTCTTGATGTACACATATTCCTTTGTCCAAATGTTCAATTTGCAAACGTAGACATAATTTTGTCTTTCCTAGGTCCTTCATCTCAAACTCTTTCTTTAAACAACTCATAGCTTTTGGGAGCTCTTCAGGAGTTCCAATAATATTTATGTCATCCACATAAACAGCTATTATTGCGAATTCCTTTCCTAATCTTTTTTAAAAAATACAAGGACAAATGGAGTTATTTGTATATCCTTCTCTAAGAAAATATTCACTGAGGCGGTTATACCACATTCGTCTAGACTGTTTCAGCCCATAGAGAGACTTGTTCAATCTTATGCAGTAGCGCTCTCGAGATTCGGAGTTGTGTGCATCTGGTACATTGAACCCTTCAGGGAGTTTCATGTAAATTTCACTATCAAGTGAACCATACAGATAAGTTGTTACAACATCCATCATGTGCAAATTAAGCCCTTCATGTGCTACTAGGCTTATTAGATATCGAAAAGTGCTTGCATTCATTACAGGTGAATATGTCTCATCAAAATCAATTCCAGGTCTTTGGGAAAATCCTTGAGCGACAAATCGAGCTTTGTATCTCACAATTTCACCTTTTTCATTTCGTTTTCGTACGAAAACCCATCTGTATCCAACTGGCTTCACACCTTCAGGTGTTCGGACTACAGGTCCAAAAACTTGTCTTTTATAGAGTGAGTTTAATTCTGCTTCAATTGCATCCTTCCATTTTGGCCAGTCCTCACTTTGTCTACAAATTTTGATAGACGTTGGTTCCTCATCCTCCTTGCCATTTATCTCATTTAGCGCTATATTGTATGCAAAAACATCATCAATGTCGACTTCGTTTCAATTCCATTGTATTTCATTTTGGACATAATTTATCGAGATCTCTTTATTTTCATGAGTTTCAGGTACCTGATCAATCTCTTGTAGAGATGAAGTGTCTATTATGTCTGACAAGTCTTTTAGATTTTCTAAATCCTCACTTAGGCCATCTTTATTCTTAGCTCCCTTTCTTGTTCGAGGATTTTTATCTTTGGAACCGATTGGTCTACCACGCTTCAGGCGTGATTGAGACTCATTAGATTGTCCAACAGGGATATCAATTTTTATTGGAGCATTTGCAGCTGGTATATATGATTTAATCACACCTTTTGGATCAGTGAACGCATTTGGCAATTGATTTGCTAAGTTTTGCAGGTGAATTATCTTTTGAACTTCTAGTTCACATTGTTTTGTTCGAGGATCAAGATGAGATAATGATAATTCATTCCAACTGATATCTTTTCCAGCTTCTTATTCTCTCCCCCTAATGATGGAAAATTTGATTCATCAAAATGACAATCAGCAAAACGAGCAGTGAATAAATCTCCTGTTGTTGGTTCAAGGTACTTTATAATAGACGGAGATTCATATCCAACATATATTCCCATCCTCCTTTGAGGACCCATCTTATTGTGATGTGGTAGAGAAATTGCAACATACACCGCACATCCAAAAATTCTTAGATGAGAAATATTAGGTTCTTTACCAAAAACTAATTGTAAAGGGGAAGAGGTGTGGTAAATCGTTGGCCTGATGCGAATTAATGTTGCAGCATGCAAAATTACATGTCCCCAAGCAGAAACTGGGAGCTTGCATCTCATAATCAGTGGTCTTGCAATTAATTTTATTCATTTAATAAATGATTCTGTAAGTCCATTTTGTGTATGAACATGTGCTACTGGGTGTTCAATGTCAATCCCAATAGACATACAATACTCATTAAATGCTTGAGATGAAAATTCTGCAGCATTATCAAGGCGAATTTTCTTGACAGGATAATCGGGGAAATGAGCTCTTATTTGAATCAGTTGAGCTAGCAATCTCGCAAACGCCTGGTTATGAGTTGACAACAAACAAACATGTGACCATCTAGTTGATACATCAATTAAAACCATAAAATATCTAAATGGTCCACATGATGGGTGTATTGGCCCACAAATATCACCATGTATAGGCTCTAAAAAACTGATAGATTCATTTCCAATTTTTGTTGGTGATGGCCGAATTATCAACTTCCCCTATGAGCAAGAGCTGCATGAGAACTTATTCGATTGAATAATTTCTCTACTCATTAATTGATGACCGCATGAATTTTCAATTATTTTTCGCATCATTATATAACCGAGATGGCCCAACCGGTCATGCCAAATTAGAAATTTATCATTATTTGTAAACTTCTGGTTTACAGTTGCATGTGCTTTAGTTGTACTAATATAAGTGTAGTACATGTCAGAGGATAAAGCCGATAGCTTTTCCATTACACATTTTGTGTCTGAATTGTATTTTGTAATACACAGATGTTCAATCCCTCCATCATCTCCTGTTTCAATATGGTATCCATTTAGGTGGATATCTTTGGAACTTAATAAATTTCTATGGGACTTGGGGGAATATAATGCATTATCAATGTGCAATATTGTTCCACCATGTAACAACATATGGGTTCTTCCATAGCCTTCAATTATTTTTGAGGTGCCGGAAATAGTACTGACATCAGTTTTTCGATTCACTAAATTAGAGAAATATCTTTTATGCTTGAGAATTGTGTGGGTTGTTGAACTGTCAGCAAGACACATATCTTCATTACTGGAGCTAGTGTCCATATTCATTCTAAGAACAATAATTTTTTTTTAACAATAAGTTATAAGCGCACATTAAAAACACAAATTATTTAAATAGTAAATTATGTAAACAAACAAGTAGAAAACACACTTTATTGTTATTAGAAAATAAAATTCAAAACATCCATAAAACTTAAAAAGAAAATTTCCATAAATTTTATTTCTTGACACTTCCGTCTCCAATAAGGTGATCATTTTTTCCATCTGTATCAGCAAAGAAGTCACCAATATCTAAATGGGTAACATCCATATTACCGTAATCTGGATCATCATCTTCATTAGCAAAGTGAGTCTCGATCCTTTCCTTTTTATTTTTCAGTGACTTTTGATAAAGATCAACAAGGTGTTTTGGAGTACGACAAGTGCGACTCCAATGACCTTTTCCTCCACAACGATAGCAAATATTTTCATTTGTTTTGCTACTCTGGCCCTCTTTTTCATTCTTTTTAATATTTTTCCACTTCGGGTGGAAATATGTGTTTTTATGATTCCCATTGAGACCACGATCAAAACCAAGACCATGAGCATAATTACGACCACGACCACAGGTGTATGCACGACCGCGACCATGATTTTTTCTATAGTGGTTGTGCCTTGCCACATTCACGTCTGGGAATGGAGTTGTACCAGTGGGACGGACCTCGTGATTTTTCATCAATAGTTCATTATTTTACTCAGTCACAAGAAGACAATATATTAGGTAAGAATATTTAATAAACCCCTTTTTCTCGATACTGCTGCTGCAGGAGCGCATTGGATGCATGAAAGGTGGAAAATATTTTTTCTAGCATATCTTCATCAATTACTTTTTCTCCACATAATAATAACTTAGAAGTTTTTCTGAACATTGCAGAATTATAATCACTTGTACTTTTAAAATCCAGCAAACGTAAATGCATCCATTCATATCGAGCTTTTGGTAGGATAACCGTTTTTTGATGATCATATCTATCTTTCAAATTTTTCCACAAGACATGTGGGTCAGTTACAGTAAGATACTCATTTTTAAGATCCTCGTGAAGGTGACGACGAAGGAATATCATGACTTTTGCCTTTTGTTGGTCAGATGATTTATTTCCTTCTTTAATAGTGTCACCGTCGTAACCTTCTGCGCTTAAATAAATTTGGGCGTCTAGGGCCCATGTCAAATAATTCTTTCCCGAAATATCAAGAGCCCCAAAATCCAATTTTGTAAGATTTGACATACTTAGTAGTGCTATCATAAAAATAAAAGAAAAAAAATATTATAATGAGATAATTATCATAAAGGCAATATTAAATATTAATATTTAAAATAATACTTTTGTAAATTCTAATATTTAGAAATAACACAATAGTAAACTAGATTGTCACATTAGTCTTAAAATTATTTGTTTTTTTTTTTATAAAAAAATTATCAATTTAGTGACAAAATACATCTTACATATACAAAAAAAAGTAATAATAAATAAAGCATTATGAGTTTTTCATGAACTATACAATATTATTTCGCTATCCTTCAGGGATGCTTTGCTTTTGTTACAAACAATGATCTAAAAATTATAACCATCTTTCTGGGATGCGTTAAAATTATAACCATCCTTCTGGGATGCAAAAAGTTATTTCTTCTTTCTCTAATTCAATTCCACCGAATAAACAAAAATAATTTTGTCATGTTTTAAGCCAAATCCACCTTTTAATCCTTTGACACAATTAAATTTATTTGTGCACTATCCATCAAAATTGGAATCATTGTAAAGTCACATGTGTTATCCACAACCTCAACAACATCAACCCAATCAACCCATCTTACGTAAAGTTGAGTTGCTACCTGAGATTTTTTTTATATAATATTCTTAAACATACATCAATTCTATGACAAATAAAATTACATAATCTTAACCATAAAATTACAATAAAATCATTGAACAATAAAATTACAAAATTTTAAATGTCCTAATATGATTATATTTACTGAATATCATAAATATAAAATATAAAAAAACAATGATCTCCTCCAAATCATACCTGAGAGCGTCATGCTGATAACGTATTATAAACTAAATGAAACTATATAGAGATCAAAAGATAGGAAGAGAAGAGAACAAGCAACATTGTATTATATTCTTCTCAAGAGGGTGAACTTTACATTGTAATATGAGTCTTATTTATAGGACCTAAGGGAGGTAGAAAATCATATACATTAAAATGGAATAGAAAGATTGAACAATAAGAAGATGGATGGACATCCACTAGTATAAATGTTTATAACAAAAATATTTATATGATATCATCATAATTAATAATAAGAATTAATTATTTACTATTTAACTTAATTTTGTTACATTTTTTTAATTTATTGTCTATTATTTGATTTTGGTTAATTTTAGTGAAGGAGTGATTAAAGTTTGAAGGATGTTTTATAATTTAAAAATATTTTTATATAGTTAAATTATTAAATTGGAGAATTTCAAGTAGAATTGATTCTATATTTTTATATTCTTTAAATTCTAATCATTTAAGTGCAATATTAACTTATCAAAATGCACACAAAACTTTGTTAAGTGTATCAATCTTTGTTAGTTATGACCAATAACTAGGCAAATAGTGTCATCAAATAACCTAAGGAATATCTCAAAATAGGAGAGCTTCATTTTTGTTCAATCATTTATTTGAATCAACGCTATCACAGTCAAAAATAAAATTAGAATAGGCTAAGATAAATTAAATAAATATTACCAAGTGTCATGGATTATAAGTCAATGGTACATTTTTGTTATAGACGTGTTGTCAAAAGGGTTTTAGTTGTACTTAGAGCTGACCATGCTCCGCCCAATTTAACTAGCTAGATACTCTCTCTGTTCTTTTATAAGTGTCACTTTTGACAAAAAAATTTGTTTCTATTTAATTGTCACTTTATAGGTATAAAGTCAATTATATCTCTGCCTTTTTAATTGACACGTTAATTGAGGAGTGTTTATGAAAGAGAAATGATAAAGGTAAGGGCAAATTAGGAAAAGAGATGGAAATATTAGTTCTTTTTTGGTTGTCTTGGTAATCTAAATTTTGGCAAGTGTGACACTTAAAAAGGAACGGAGGGAGTATATTAAACCGTTTGAGTTGGTGCGTCCGTTTATAATTGAGTGTTCACACTATAATTTGTTTTGATTTTGAAATAAAAAATTATCCTATTCAAAAATTTTAGAGTCTCATTTTCTTAAAAATCATAGTGCAAAAGAAAAAAATAATATTTTTTTTTGTAATTTGGTTCGGTTTTAGATGATAGATCAAATTTCATGCAGTTTAATTTGGATCATTTTCTGCGTATCCAAATTATAAAATATATTTTATGTTAAGATTATAAAAATATTAGTAAATAATATATTTGCTAAAATATATATCATATAATACATTAAAAATTAATATTACAAAATAAGAGTTCCTAACCGAAGAAGGAATTCACTCTCCAGGTGTATCTTTGACAACCGAATCCCAAAGTCCTTCGAAAACCCCTCGAACTTAGACATGTACAGCGGAACTAGAGATCCAGACGAGCGCATTAAATACGTGGATACTATACTTGATTATCACTACACTCGAGGCACAATAAAATGTAAAATGTTCGTTTGACCCTTAAAAGGGGTCACAATGACGTGGTTCAAGATCCTACCTGTCAATCATAACCTCTTGAAAAGGATATATGCGACACTTTCATCACTCAATTCACAGCCCGAAAACGACAAACCACAAAAATAGCCATCCTCAGTGGAACTCAACAAAAGAAAAAGGAAACCCTACGGGAGTACATAGACCGATTCACCAAGGTGGTCGTAGAGGTACGAGGAACGAATAATGGGCTAAAATGTTGGATATTCAAAAAAGGATTGAGGACGCTTTGTATAATTCACAAAATGTTAGGACTAGAAGGGGGTGAGAGCTGAATTGACCTCTTGACAACAACTCATCCCAACATTAACTATGAGGAGAAACTCATGGTTGAAGAAGTAGAAAAAGGCCTAAGGTCAAGGAACACGACAAATAACTGAACAACAATGATCTACTCATACCACTAGGTCTTCACTCCATGTTTCCTAGGTAATTTTACAACTATTTCTGTCCATTTTAGTTTTACTGCCAACATAAAAAAGAACGATAGTAAGAGTAAGAACGAGTTTAATATTCCAACCACCACATAATTTCACAACTTGTATGGTCACAGCCAAAAACGCTACGATGCGTTTGAATGTAATTTTTAGCCATCCGTTCTTGTTTGAAGTCGTTCACGATAACTCAATTCAGTAAGGGCAAATTTGGGAAAGCAAAACCTTTGGCAATTTCTCTTGAGTCAAGGCCACCAGTCTTATTTCCATTCTCGAAAACAATATCTCCTTTCAAATCTTCCATAAAGACCTTCGGAGAACCCTGCGAAATGATAATCAAGGACAATAGGAAAATAGATGTTGTTTGTTAGCTTTGAAGAAAGGTGATTCCCGATGCACACGCGGGTGAGACCACTAGAGCGCCACGAGAGGTGTCAGGATAATAACTTGAAATAAATTGTTGCAAGAGACGAAGTTGGAACAAAACAATAATGAAAGGGTCTCTAAACGTAACATGAAGCATAAGTGGAAAGAAGAGGAAGTTCACTCTAGAACCCTCGTATATTGCATGACCGACTAACATAAGGTCAACATTAGAGAACATGAGGAAACATACCCATTCCATCAACAACCTTGATCAAATAACTATTTACTTAGGTATTCAAGTACTCTAAAAAGGTCACTTTTACCATAAAACCTAGAGCCACATGTCAAGTTTGATTCGCAAAATGTTGCGGTTACAATATATGCATCAAACCTAGAGCCACCTGCCCCTTAATCACCAAACTCTTCCTCTTTCGCGAACCAAAAGCTAGCCTAGACAAAAAAACAACTGCATCAATCAGAGGCCCAACAATGTTAATCCTTGTTTCACCAAATATCAACAAGGACTTGGGGGGTGGCTATTTTGAGCCTGCCACATGCCCAAAGAAGACTCAATTTGTAGTATCTATTCAATGGACAAAGGAACATGTGGGACCTCACAAAAAATTAGATACTTGAACCTAGCTACCAGTGCATCCTCCACCATTAAATCTGATCAAACGATATCCTACATCTCACGTCGGGTTAGATGAAAGCAGTTTTAACTGTCTACCATATATAAGCCAATTGACAAGCCAATTTAAGTATGATCTCACTCTCACTCTCAAACTACATCTCTCTAACTTCACTAACTGGGATGTTGGAGTGCTAACCTTGCAGATACTCCTCACTCTTCTGCATAAAACTTTTGTCGTCGTATGAAAAGAATTCATCCCTTCGAATTATGTGTTTCTCGTTCCACCTTGAAACAATTAATAAGTGCTAGATTTTTATTGTTATAATACTTGTTTGATTAAGAAGGAGATTGGAAATTTAAAATGAGTATAAAAGAACAGTATTTTGATGGTGTTTATTCAATGTTATCAATTTTTTTATTTTCAATAACGATTTTATAAAGAAAAAATTACCAAATAAAACTATGATATATCAAATTATGTATTAATTTTTTTTGTTGTATTTTATTAGTAGTTTATAATGAATTTCTAATCCATTATTATACGTACAATGAATACAGCCATATAAGTACAATCCGAAAAGAGAAAAGTAATTATATAAATAAAAACAATTTTAATGCATTATTATACATACATTGAATATAGGCACAATCAGAAAAAGAGAAACATAATTATATAAGAGAAAATGGGTGATGCATACAATATTTTCACACTGTCAACCAATCACCACCATATATTCAATTAAACCATTCTTTTATTTAAAAAATAATTTAGTGACAAGGCAAATTGATGACTTTCTATTGGATGACAGTGTAAAACTATTTTACATTGTCAGTGCACTACCTTTTAACTCATTATATAAATAAAAACAATTTATGATAAATACTCTAATAATGAATTTATTTGAAACAATGATATTCAATTTTATGTTATATTTTAATATTATGTTATTTTAAAATATATTTAATTTAATTTAATTTAATTTATTTACATTAAAAATATTGATATTCAACTAAAAGTTATGGATACTAAAGAATTTATCTTTATATAAAAGTTATGGATATTAAATAACTTATCTCTATAGTGTTAAAACAGGGTACAAGTTGTGTTTGTGGGGTCGTCGTAATTATAAGGGTAGCGGAGTAGAAGCACATTGGTGAGGTTTATGGAGTATTCATACGCCTCAATGGAGTATTTTTTGGCGTATTTGTCGGGGTTGTCTCCCTACTAGAAACAGGTTGAGGCAACATTATAGTTTTTCCCCACTAGCTGTCAATTATGTGAGGGGGGAGTGGAGGATGATTGGAATATTTTCTTAGATTGTGCTCTAATACCTCATTGTTGGACGGTAGCAGGTTTAGAGGGGGGAAGTGGAGAATGAATGGCGTATTCTCTTTGATTATGCTCTAATATCTCATTGTTGGAGGGCACCAGGTTTAGAGGATGTAATCAGACAAAGACTTGCATCGATGAATGACACATATAGAGGGTTAGAGGGTCACAGTTTAAAGGATAGTAATTCATGATATTTGTAACAAGAAGGATAAAAGGGTCACAGGTAGAGTGACAGTTATGTTATTGGTGATTTAGAATAACAAGAATAGTTGGATTTTGAACAATGAGAAGAAATGTTCTAACCACTTGGGAATGCAAGAGTGTCACATTTTGAAGGATTGGTTTATGGTTCAATAGTCCATGAAATTGGGGGTAATGTCGATCATCAGACAAGTCATCATCATATGTAGCAGCCACCAAGAGTTGGGTTGGTGAAATGTAATGTGGATGCATGGTTTAATAAACACCTAAGAGCGACTAATAGAGGGTGGTACCTTAGGGATAGCTCGGGAGGCTTTATTATAGAGGGTATCTCTTGGTGATGTTGGGTTGTATTCCACCATTGAAGCGAATGCATTGGCTTTGAAGGAAACGGTTGAGAAATCCATTCAAATGTAGTGGGGTCATATTATTTTTGAAATTGACATGCAGTTGGTTGTGCATGCCATCAATGCAAGACCTTCTGGTAACTCTGAATTTAATATGATCATAACTAGTATTAAAAATCTTGTTGCTTTTCACCATAACTTTGAGCTTAAGTTTGTCAAACGTCAAACGAATTTGGTGGCTCATAGCTTAGCTAGGGTGACCAATTCTTAGTCTAGGCGTATGGTTCCATCTATAATACCTCTTTGTATTGAACATTGTTTGAATAATGATATGAATTAAATTTACCTTTGTCAAAAAAATCATCTTTACATAATTAGAGTTTAATGATAATGTATTGTTTGTGTAAAGAAGTATTACATAGATATTCAATCAAAATATTTTAAGGTAACAAATCATACAAGTAATTTAAAAGAGGCAGCATCCGTTGACTACAGGTGTAAGCCTAAAAGACTTACACCAAATCTCAACCGTTAAAAGAATTTATCAAACGGTCATATTATATGAAATAAAATATAAAACAATTATATGGCCTATTCTTTCTCCTAAAAAATATACTGTTTATAAGACTGTTTGATCAATTGTTATTAACGGTTGAGATATTGTGTAAGTCTTTTAAACTTACACCTAATATCAATGGATCCTGCCTGAATTTTAAATTTACAACTTGACAAAATATATGATTATCATTGTTAACAGTATAAAAATAATTTAGACGGTCATCATACTATTCCTTTTCTAGTATAATTATGATAGTTTAATATGATGGTCTCTACATTTATTCATGATCCAACAAAATCTTCTTAACTTTTTGACGACATTCGGAGAATACCGAGTTTGATTCCTGGCAAAAACAACGTTTGGCCAGGGCACGTGCCTCCGTAATACGAGCCAGATTAGTCGATCTACTATGTAGGTCGGAACCAGTGCGAAAGAAAAAAAAAAAATCCTTTTTTCAATAACTAAAATTTGAATAAAAATACAATACTAGATAGAATATTATGGAAATAGTTGATTTATGTAACTAAAATTTATGTAATATGGAAATAAAAATTCCTTTTTTTCATATTCCAATCAAATTCATGTATGAACAAATATAGATTTGCTTTTAAGCCAAAAATTTGTACAAATATCAAAATCCAACTTTAATCCAAACACAATGAAAACAGAAAATTCCCTTCTTATGAACTTCAGGCAACCGGAGAAGACTCACCAACATTCAATTCAACATTCTACCATACCTACCTTGATCGACGGTTTCCGGACTTTGATCGGCGACCCTTTTTCGCGAAAAGGCTAAAGAAGCCGCACACGGCAAATTTTGGAGACGGAGGATCGATTGTCATGGATACTTTTCCCGCACGGTATCCTCGACTAGCGCCCGTGGAGCGGCTTCTTTGCATGGTGGTTCCGACGTGAAGCTCTTTGATTTTATTATCATTATTATTATTATTATTATTATCTTTACTCTTGGGTTGTTTTTGTTGAATGAGTTTGTTTAATTCTCCTGATAGGATTCTCTCATCCCAAACAAGACCAGATGAACCTGATCTTCTAAATGATACTTGAGATCTTCCAAGACTAGCCATCACTTTTTCTCTTTAATTTCTCTCTTGATAAATGTATATATAATAAAGCTATCAATATGTTTTATATATATATATATATATATATATATATATATATATATATATATATATATATATATATATATATATATATATATATATATATATATATATATATATATATATATATATAGGTTTTTAAAGTAGTAAATTTGTTATCAAACAAATCTATCATGAAGAAGATAAAGATAGATGATACACTACAAGAATGACTGTATTATGTGTATTTTGTGAGGTGTTTATGCCAAGGTGTTTTTCACCTTGAAAAAAAGTCCTGTTGCCAGGTAGGTGTGTTTGACCTTGCAACATTAATTTAAGGATAAAAAATCAATTAAAGACGTTTAATTAATACCTCGTAATTATTGGGAGAAATTAAAAACTAAATTGTGAGAGTCAAACGGATTTGGATTCTCTCCTTCCAATTTTTCTCTCCACTTCTCTCCTTCATTAATTTCTCTCTATCTCTCTTATATTTCATCTCTCTTAATTAATTTATAATTTTTTATTAATCATCTATTTTATTTTACACTTACCTTTGTGAAGGAGAAGGAAGGAGGGAAGGATATGATCCAAATTAGAGTCAAACACTTCGTAATACATTTCTTTAAAAATTAATTTTTTCTTGAAGGAAATTTTTACCGGACAAATTAATTGGGTGGCAAATGACATGTCAACATTCTGACCACTTTTAGTTGTGTTTATTATCTCACTCCTCAAATGTGACACATAGGTTGTGAGGTGTTCCACACTTCACAACTTACATCTAGGGGTGTATATGAGTTGAGGAAAGTCAATAAATCCATTAAAATTCATTCAAATCGACTCAAAAAATGGGTTAGACCAGGTTATTGGATAAATACGGTTTTCAAAAATGAAAATTCATTTCAAATAATTGAGTTACGGGTAAATCTACATCCAACCCACAAAACCCATGAGTTATTGAGTGACTATTTTTTGGCTCTTTTTTTATAATTATATAAGTGATGATTTTGATGTTTTTAAACTTGGTTGCTTCAATTTCGATCTTTTGAACATCTTTTAAACTTATTTATGATGTCACACTTTGATTATTTTGATGCTAATTCTTGTAAGTTACAAGTATTCTATGCAGTTTAGTGTAATTTAACTTTGTTTTTGCAAATATTTTTATAATGAGTTTTATCTTGCATGTAGACATTTGATGTTTATAAAAATAACGCTAATATGTTAAACTATTTATTAAGAAAAAAAGTTACACATCATTAATAATCATGTAAGGAAGAAAGAAAATTGGGTAACCCACTACCCAACTCAATCTAACCCACAAATTTGGGATTTTACCAAAACCGACCCAATAATATAATGGGTGGTTATTTTACCTCACCCAAAACCGACCCACGTACACCCCTACTCACAACGAATATCTCCTTCGATTTCAAAATGAATTTCGTTTAAAGTTTTTTACACATAGTTTAAAGAATGTAATAATATTAGAAAATTTCTTTAAAGACCTCCCAACCTTCTAGCCCACCTTTGCTGAAAAACCCAAACTACCACTGACTTCGGAAATGCATCTCCGAAATGCAAGAAAAAGGTGTTTTCGGAGATGCATCTCCGAAAGTGCCTTTTTTTTTTAAAAATTGTCTTATTTCGGAAGTTCATTTCCGAAAATAGCATTTCGGAAGTTCATTTCTGAAATACTACGCGTTTTGCAGATTAAGTAAAACAGCCCCCTCCCCCAAATCATTTACCCTAATCTTCTTCCAAACTCAACCCCAAAGGCATTTTTCTGCAAAACACTTCCAAGCTACATCAAAGGCTCCATCTACTTGCTCTACTACATTCAAAAGTCCTCCAATCTATTCAATCGGTAAGCATTTTGATTTTAAGATCTATGATTAAAAATTATATTAGGGTGTTTACAAATAGCAAAAAATGTATTAAGTTAGGTTTGTACTGGTATTTAGGATGTTTAGAATGTGTAGACATAGGTTTGATTTAGGATTTTGGGGTCTGCCATTGGAGGTTGCACCTCCATTTCCAGTTTCGGAAATGAACTTCCGAATTGTATCAGAAGTGCAATTTTTTTAGTTTTTTCTGTTGTCTCGCATATTAATCGATTTCAATTGTTTTCAGGAACATGTCAGACAACGTAGCACGCATCAGACAGAGTAGAGAGACCCAGACTGCGTCGGCTAGACGCGAGCGGGCGGCGGCGCAGCTGGCGTCGACCCGTGGACGGGGGCAGGGGCGGGGGGGACGTGTGCGAGTTCCCGTGGAGATGGACGAGGGTACGTCCACATCTGGATCGAGGAGTCGTCTGGCTGGGGTATCTTCTTCCCTCCAACAAGAGGAGGAGGAGGTGGAGGTACCGGAGGTGGCAGTATCATACCACGAGGCGGAGGGTGTACCAAATGTTGACCCTCCACTCGGGGAGGAGGATGAGCAGGAGGAGGGCTACCCGGGAGGGCCCAGAGACACTTCTGTGCTGATATTCTACCGCGAGCACGTCGCTCGGCGGATCTGGGAGGGAGAGGTATTTTTTTATAATTTGCCCGAATACATTATTTAACCGTTTATAATTTAGACGTTTATTCAATATTTTATTAACTGTCTATTTAACATACTTTTTTATTTGTTTTTTTGTAACAGGAGAGAGAGCCGTTGAAAATGGTGAACCATGCCCGTAAGATTTTCAGTCTGTTTAAACCGACTGCCGAGTGGTTTAACGATGCTGTGAGAGGTTCAGGGCTCAGTGGGCTCTGCATGACGGGGTACACCACCATCAGCCACGGCATGCAGGGGGCTTTTGTGGAGTGGTGGCACAAGGAGACGTCTTATTTCCACTTGCCAGTTGGGGAGATGACGATCACCTTGCATGATGTGCAGTGTCTTCTCCACCTGCCGATCAGGGGGGCACTGTTGACCCAATCCCGGATCCAGAGGGTCGAAGCCACTGAGTGGATGGTGCTCTATTTGGGTATGGAGCCCGAAGTTGCTGACTTTGAGTGCGCCACGACATCTGGGCCTCATATCCGGTTCACCACACTGAGCCGCTACTTCGAGCACCACCTGGTGGCGGCGGCCGAGGCTGAGGATGCGGGTGACGAGCTATTTACACATTATCACCGTGGCTGCGCTCTCCGGTGTTGGTACATGCATGTGGTAGGCGCTACGATCTTTGTCGACAAGAGTGCGAGGTACGTCGACGTGACCTACTTCCGCTACTTCATGGACTTGACCACCGTTCACCAGTGGAACTGGGGGGTAGCTACTCTGGCATACCTATACCAAAAGCTGAATGAGGCCTCCAATTGGAGGACGAGGCAATTGACCGGATCCTGCACACTACTCACGGTACGTTTCATTTTAATTGTTCTGTTTCGTATTTGTGTTTTGTATTTACGTATGTTTCGTATTTATTTATGTTTCAGAGCTGGATCATCTCCTACTTCTCCCGCATCCACGGCTTCCACATCGATCCTGCGTACGTTAACGCCATGCCCAGGGCTGCCAGATACATTCTCTAGAGGGTGAACAATGCGGTGGGACCATACCGTGGGTACTTGGACTGCACGATGCACGACGATGTCACCTGGAGGCCGTTCAGCGACTTCACTCAGATTGTCCCCTTTGACGGCATATCTCTATATTCTGGCTGGTTGGCATGCGGGACTACCATCATGGTCTGGTATCTCCATGAGCGGTGCATGCGACAGTTCGGATTTGTGCAGATGATACCGAGGTCACCCTTTGACGCTGCTCCCACACATTGACCAGAGTGCAGCTCACTGCCATGTTTGACGATTGGGAGCATCATGTGGTACCGGAGGAGTACCGTCGCATGCGGGTCACCCAGGACTGGCACAGTGTGAAGGGGTACGTCACATGGTTCTATCGGATGTCACATTCTCTGCTGACACCCGACGCTCCCGGCGCTCCTAGGCTAGCACACGAGGAGATCCTGGAGAACCAGCAGGCTGAGGATGACCACGCCATTGATCTCCTGCCGATCTGCCAGCGGATAGAGATGCTTGGGCGGGACGCGGTTGATCGAGGTGTCGTTCATCAGGGCGGTCCAGAGGCAGTCGCCGTGATGGAATGATCGTCACTGATGCGGGCCGTGCGGCGGCATACAGGCGGCAGAGGAGGGCCCAGGGTTAGAGGGTTAGGCATACCCAGTAGTGGTCGGGTTTATTTTTTGTTATTTTCGGATTGTATCTTTCATACACTATTATTATTTGGATTTGGATCGGATCGGTTTGTATATATCACTTTTCTTATCATATTAGTATGTTAGTATTTTCTGTTTATATATCGATTATTTTATTTGTCGTCTATCTTTAATTCCAAAATCATAAAAAAAAAATACAGTTTTTGCATAATTCGGAAGTTCATTTCCGAAACTCCCCAAAATCTGAAAAAAGGTGTTTTCGGAAGTTCATCTCCGAAAACACCCCCCATTTGGTGTTTTCGGAGATGAACTTCCAAAGTCTGAGAAAATTTAAAAAAAAAAATTACTTCGAAAGTTCATTTCCGAAGCAGGGGTAAACTGGGTTTTTCGTTGGGGGTGACCCCCATAGGGAGGTGGGTAAAGAAAAAACCTAATATTATAATAAAACATTGTGTTTTTACTAAATTAATCTTATAAATATATCGAAAATATTGTACATAGTAATAATTAAATGACACAATTAAAAAAGTAGCAGTCATTACAATATTAAAAAGTGAAAATGACATTCATTTTGAAACGAATTTTATTTGCTAAAAACAATATTTATTGTGAAACGGAGGAAGTATTAATTTGTATATATGTATATATGTATATATATATATATATATATATATATATATATATATATATATATATATATATATATATATATATATATATATATATATATATATATATATATATATATATATATATATATATATATATATATATATATATGGGGACGTATCAAATGAGAACTTTGATTATTATGAGAACTGAAAACTTTTAATAATAACCGTACGATTTAAAATCAATGTCTCAGATTTCACTTAAATTTTAACAGACAATAATAAATAGATAGATTCTGACTTAAATACATATCACATAAATGCATATCTGAGCATGATTTTAAATCGTACGGTTGTTATTAAAAGTTCTTAGTTCTCATAATAACCAAAGTTCTCATTTGATACGTCCCCTATATATATATATATATATATATATATATATATATATATATATATATATATATATATAGATATATATATATATATATATATATATATATATATATATATATATATATAACGTATCATATGAGAATGACATTTTTATGTGATAACATGAGAATGAATTTGACCATTAGATTTTAAAATAAATGGTGGAGATTATATGTCATTTTTTTTCTCTCTCCTCCATTATGAAAATAAATGATGGAGGAGAGAGAAAAAATGACACATAATCTCCACCATTTATTGTAAAATCTAATGGTTCAAATTCATTCTCATGTTCTCACATAAAAATGACATTCTCATAGTAAAATCTATTGAGAAGTTGAATGGAGGCGACAATGGATCTTTGTCTCTGATGTGGTGGAGTGGGGGCACCCGCAAGATTATCACTCAAACCCTCAAGTCAGAATATGAAGAAGAAGAAGAGCGAAATAAAATTGTATTTGAAATTTATTACCTTGATTTGGCGCCTACTCTATATATATAAAAAGATAAAAATAACGAACTAGTTATTTGTTTGCCATTTTTTCGCGGATGATTGTTAGATGTGCTTTACGGTTGAGATCTCATGGGATCGTAAAACTAAATGTCTTCGATGATTAAGAAGATTCTTGATGGAATGAGACCTTTTTCAAAATGTAGGCCGAGATAGAATGGTTAGCTTAGTTCGTCCAGGGTCTTTCTGATTAGCCCAAAACACTTGTCCCCAAAGCCTTTGCCTAGGCATAAGTAATCACGGGCTTGTTATTATGACTCCGGATGGCGACTATTTCCTGGTTGTTTGAGATAGACGACAGATGGTCGCTTTAATTGTTTAAAGAACCATGTATTCAATGAGTCATACTTCAAATGTCTTTTCGTAGATATCATCATGACGGTTTTTGGGAACTTAAATACTTGAGTTTTACGTGTGAAAGATTTAGACATGTTTGGTGAAGTCTTTTTTCCTACTAGAACATAGTTTATCTTCACGTGATAAGTATTTTATTCCTCTTCTAAGTATTCTTTTTCCAGTTTGACAGTTTCATTGTTTTCTCCTTCTATATTTCACTTTCTGTAACTTCAAAATTAGTGCATATTATGAACAAGAAATCACATAAAATTATTAGTAAGTCTCAAAATAATACTCCATCTTCTTGGATGGATTCTGCTTATTCTTCCACTATTTCTGTTTTCGCCAAACCGGGCGGTTTTGATGGTGTTTCTACAAAGGTAGCTTGTATTTTAACTAGGAAATTGAGTTTACTATGAAGACAAAATGGTATATGACAAGTATGAAATTTGTGTCATTCTTTTTTATGAATGTGTTTTATCCATCATGGGCATTTGTCTTCCTTTCATCGTTTTTGAGGTAGAGGTATTGAACAATCTGGTCATGGCTCCCTCACAACTCCACCCTTCATGTTGGGCATATATGAGACTTTACCAGTATTGGTGCGTGCGAGCATGTGAAAGGGGAAACCCTATGTGTTCCTTTTTCTTCATATTTTCAAATGTCTCTATGATCCGACGTCTCCGTCTAGAGGTAGAGGATTACTCCGCTTCAAACCAAACATTCATGGTTTCAAACCTCTTTCGGAACTCTCTTTTTTTGGATCAATTTTTCTTGGTGACCCCCATCAGCTCGGGAGATCAAACTATCATTTGTGATGTTGGCAATAAAGTAGATGACAATGTATCGACCTGTTTCACATATATTGAGAATGATCTTTCAGAAGAGGCTCAATACCGAAAAGGTCAGTTGGTGAAGTTTATAGCATCTTGAAATTTGATTAATTTATTTAATTAAATTGTTCGTGTTTTTATTTAATTATTTAGTATTTGATATGCTTTTAATTAAATAAGTTATTATTTTATATGTGTATGAGATATATGGTGGGAGTGTTGCGAGAGTCTTGGTGGGTGAGTAGAGTAGTTAGAGATGATTAAAATAAATAGAAAATTGTAGGATATATAGAGTTATGGTTCAAAACGGAATAAAGAGAAAATATAGAGAATAAGGAGAAATAAGGGTGAATATTAGGGGATGAAAATATAATTATTAGAGAGTTTGAATAATTAGATTAATCTTTTATATATATATATATAAGGGTTAATATTAACCTAGAGCTAAAATTAGTCAGGTGAGATTATAAATTTTGGAGAAAGGAAGCAAGAACACAAGGAGACGGGGCTAGAGAAGAAGGGTTTGAGAGAGAAGGATAATCCATTGTTAGAGCTACAAGTTGCTGCTGAAAATTCGAGGTAGAGAAAATGCTTAGATATTTGGTGTTTTGCATGAAAGGGTAGAAGAGAGACCCTTACTCTCTTTAGAATTATGTTGTGAATTGTAATTAACTTTTAATTTGTTTTGATATGTGTTAATATAATTTGTTTTTCACCCCTTTTATTTTATGTTGTCAACCATGGACATCTTTCTGATAATCAGGATTAGATTTTTTTTTATGTGAGTGGAAATAACTTGTTGGAGCTTACCTTCATTTGTTTATCGTTTATCTTTAGTGGTTTTAGTGTTATGTGTAACGCCCCAGACTGCTTTCGGGATGATCGACTAACCCCACAAACCAACACGAGTCTTTTCAGCATGCTTTGACCTCACTCGCACGCTTTCCGGGAAACTTCCCAGAAGGTCACCCATCCCAATACTACTCCAAGTCAAGCACGCTTAACTGTGGAGTTCTTACGGAACGGGCTCCCGAAAAGAAGATGCATCTTGTTTTCGGGAGCCCGTTCAATAAGAACTTCACAGTTAAGCGTGCTTGACTTGGAGTAGTATTGGGATGGGTGACCTTCTGGGAAGTTTCCTGGAAAGCGTGTGAGTGAGGTCAAAGCATGCTGAAAAGACTCGTGTTGGTTTGTGGGGTCAGTCGATCATCCCGAAAGCAGTCTGGGGCGTTACAAATGGTATCAGAGCCAAACCTCTCCCAGTACGATGTGGTTCGAGGACGAACCATGCGGAAGCTGGTGGGCATGTAACACCCGAGGCCGAAGAAGGCGAGGGGTGGTTGCACCGCATGGAACACCTGAGGCCAATGGGGGCTAGGGTGGTCGCCACATCGGAATGAGAGGGATCCGGAGGCTGTGCAGGGATGAGACTGCATGGTTGAAAGATGTCTTATAAGGATTGATAGGTACTACCTATACCAACAAGATGCATCTTCTTTTCGGTAGCTCATTCCATAAGAACTCCACAGTTAAGCGTGCTTGACTTGGAGTAGTATTGGGATGGGTGACCTTCTGGGAAGTTTCCTGGAATGCGTGCGAGTGAGGTCAAAGCATGCTGAAAAGACCCGTGTTGGTTTGTGGGGCCAGTCGATCGTCCCGAAAGCAGACTGGGTGTTACAAATGGTATCAGAGCCAGACCTCTCCCAGTACGATGTGGTTCGAGGACGAACCATGCGGAAGCTGGTGGGCATGTAACAACCGAGGCCGAAAAAGGCAAGGTTGGTCGCCACATCGGAATGAGAGGGATCCGGAGGCTGTGCAGGGATGAGACTGCATGGTTGAAAGATGTCTTATAAGGATTGATAGGTACTACCTATACAAACAAGATGCATCTTCTCTTCGGGAGTCCGTTCAATAAGAACTTCACAGTTAAGCGTGCTTGACTTGGAGTAGTATTGGGATGGGTGACCTTCTGGGAAGTTTCTCAGAAAGCGTGCGAGTGAGGTCAAAGCATGCTGGAAAGACCTGTGTTGGTTTGTGGGGTCAGTCGATCATCCCGAAAGCAGTCTGGGGCGTTACAAATGGTATCAATCTTGTTTTCGGGAGCCCGTTCCGTAAGAACTCCACAGTTAAGCGTGCTTGACTTGGAGTAGTATTGGGATGGGTGACCTTCTGGGAAGTTTCCCGGAAAGCGTGCGAGTGAGGTCAAAGCATGCTGAAAAGACTCGTGTTGGTTTGTGGGGTCAGTCGATCATCCCGAAAGCAGTCTGGGGCGTTACAAATGGTATCAGAGCCAAACCTCTCCC
Source organism: Vicia villosa (assembly GCF_029867415.1). Taxonomy (NCBI): domain Eukaryota; kingdom Viridiplantae; phylum Streptophyta; class Magnoliopsida; order Fabales; family Fabaceae; genus Vicia; species Vicia villosa. The sequence goes on from NC_081184.1 coordinate 3,700,340, forward strand.
AGTACGATGTGGTTCGAGGACGAACCATGCGGAAGCTGGTGGGCATGTAACACCCGAGGCCGAAGAAGGCGAGGGGTGGTTGCACCGCATGGAACACCTGAGGCCAATGGGGGCTAGGGTGGTCGCCACATCGGAATGAGAGGGATCCGGAGGCTGTGCAGGGATGAGACTGCATGGTTGAAAGATGTCTTATAAGGATTGATAGGTACTACCTATACCAACAAGATGCATCTTCTTTTCGGTAGCTCATTCCATAAGAACTCCACAGTTAAGCGTGCTTGACTTGGAGTAGTATTGGGATGGGTGACCTTCTGGGAAGTTTCCTGGAATGCGTGCGAGTGAGGTCAAAGCATGCTGAAAAGACCCGTGTTGGTTTGTGGGGCCAGTCGATCGTCCCGAAAGCAGACTGGGGTGTTACATTATGATCTTGTAACATCGGGAACTGAGCATTTTTATTTTGTTTGAGTAAATGTTGCTTAGACTTTGATACTTTATTTGAGAAGTTTTTAAATTGAAGATGTTATGATGTGATTTTCTGCTGCATGATAATAAATATGTTGAAAAGTCTTTGATGGTTGTCGTGGTGGCACCTTAAATTGTCGATTAAATCTTTTTATACAATATAAAATTAGTGGGTATAGGTGCGTGTATGAGCACCTTAGTACCCACCCCACCCCATACTCGCACATTATATATATATTTATATATTTAACTTATATTATATTATAAATATTTATGTCTATAAATTTAAAAATTACTTCAATGTTAAACCATTATATATTTAATATATGTACGAAATTTTTTTGAAGACTTTTTAGTTTTATTAAAAACGTCAAATGATATGATATTTTATATTTGATCTATTTATTTTTATTAGAAATGCGGATAACGAGTACCGGTATGGGTACTTACATACCCACAAGGCATAGGTACGCATATTAAAGTTGTTGTCCAAGCAAGTATGGGTTCGGGTACGACATTTTTTTCAATTTGCAAATATGGGGATGGGTACTATAGTACCCTGTCAAACCATGTCCATTGTCATCCCTATCCTAGATGCATAACTTCATATCCTTGTAAACTTGCTAGGTTTCTCCCAAAGTTTATTCGATGTCACTAAGACCGTTGTCGGCCAAGGTTCGGTTCTCTTTCCCCCGCCGGGTGAAAACCTAGTTAGAGGTAGACGAGTGGCCAACCCACCAAGACATATGGAGTGTCCAACTATCAGATATGGGTGGGTCGTGATTGTTTAGTTTGATGTACAAAGTGTCTCTAACAACAACCCTGACTTTGCGTGAGGAATCAATCATTTTAACCGGAAGTACAAAACGTCTCCGACAATACCCCTAATTCTATATGAAAAATTGATTGCTTTGGTTAAAATTGATTAGTGTACATTCGCTGGTTAATTAGCCTACTTAATCATTAGTTTGCATTATTGATGGGGTAACATTATTGTCATTTGTGCTTATTTGCAAGGGGTAATATGTTATTTTAATGGTGAATTCTTATCTACCCAACTCAAAAAGTTGGGTAAAGTTACCTCCAATGTAAAATGTCTTGGAAACATCTAATAATTGTATTATTTTATAATTAATTAAATATGTTAAAATTAAATGGAATCTTCTGATTGGTTGAAGATACACTACCCAACTTTTTGAGAAAGGTGGAGAAGTTGTCCCCTATTTTAATATCGTAATAGCAATGTTGTACGGATAGCATTTAATACTTGTGCTCAGTTTCATGAATTGACTTTTTTTCAAAAAAAAAAAGAAAGAAACAAGAGATAATTCGTATTTATTCAAATATCTTAACTTTTGTGTGGAAATATGATATCTTTCTTGTGATTCTTATAGCATTTGATATAATATTGCTCTTGCCTTTTGCCATTGCTCTTGCATTCTCAACACCTACATAGCATCGGCATTTTTGAAAAAATTATATATGTATGTGTCAGGATCGGGGTCGGATACATGTACTAACACTTATAATTACGTTTAACTTATTAATTTTTTCAAATTATTACAGATATTATTATGTTCATGTTGGAATCGTATTCAAGGTGTCTGTGCTTCATAACTTCTCATTTCCTATTTTAAAAAAATTATATTATAAATAGTAATTGTTGGAAAGCAACATGATATCCCAAAAGATGATTGAGAAGAAGGAGTCGTTGATGGGAAATTATAATGTTAGATTATGATTCCTTCCAAACACGAATAAGTGATTACTGGCCCCAAGGACCTGCACGAGTGATAACTTCCAATTTCTGGTGGATGGAACATTGGAATTTGTTCTAAAATGTCCAAAAGGAAACATTCTTGATTTGGACAAATTCTTTGTTCAACTTTCAAATCAATTATATTTAGATGAGATTTTGGACTACCTACATTGAACCTTTATACATATAAATTTGATTTTATTTGTTTGTTCTTTTAATATGTCGAGTTGTATTCATCAAATTTTTCTATTTGTTCAATAGTCTCAAGTTTCAACGATAAAACAAATCTTTGTCAAGTCTCAATTTTTTTTTATATGTTGAAGTAACTTTTGTTTAATCTTCTATTTGAATCAACACATATCACATTGAAAAATAAGTTTTGAATAAACAAAGATAAAGATAAATTAAGATTTTTTCTTTACTCACCTCCCTATGGGGGTCACCCTCAGCGAAAACCTCATTTGACCCCGCTTCGGAAATGCATTTCCGAAATATTTTTTTTTCTAAATTTTTTCAGACTTCGAAAGTGCATTTCCGAAAAAATTCCAAAAATTGGGATTTTGACTAATTCGGAGATGCATCTCCGAAACAACAAAAAAAAATCTAAAAAAATCCCAAAAATTAATTTTAGGATATTAATTAATTCACATATCATAAATTTGATATAATTTATGAGTAATGAATAATAATAATTATATATTTTGATATAATTTATGAGTTATGAATAATAATTATTATATATTTCTATTTTGATTCATATTTTAAAATTTAATATAATTTTAATTAAAAAAATTAAAATAATTTCACTTACAAAATGAGTTATAATTTTTTATTTATATAATTATTATATTTATATATTTATATTATTTATATATTTATATTTATATTTTTTATTTATATATTTATATTTATATTTTTTATATATTTATATTTATATTTTTTATATATTTATATTTATATTTTTTATTTATATTTATATTTTTTATTTATATATTTATATTTATATTTTTTATTTCTATATATTTATAATAATTATTATATATTTATATATTTACAAAAATAATTAAAAAAATGAGTATTTTAATTTATATATTTATATAATAATTATAATAATTATTATATATTTATAAAAACTATTATATATTTATATAATAATTATTATATATTAATTATAAATATATTTATACATTTATATAATAATTATAAAAATTAAAACAATGAGTGTTTTAATTTATAATAATCATTATATATTTATATACTAATTATTATATATTTATATATTTCACTTACAAAATTAATAATTATTAACTTACAAAATTTATCTCAGGTTCGAAACCCGCTAGATACAAATTGCTTATTAAAAAAAAAAACTTACAAAATTTATATATTATATTATATTTAATTTTACATAATTCAAAATTTACTTATGAAATTAAGATGTTTTTGTTTATATAAGTTAGTAAAATAATTTTTAACGTGAAAATTGTTTAGGAAATTTTGATTCACCTTGATTTTATTGATTCACCTTGATTTTATACCTATTAATTATATTGATTCTCCTTGATTTTAATTTTTTAATAATTATTGAATTCTTTCGGAAGTGTATATCCGAAACATTCCAAGACCAATTTGTTTTTGGAATATTTCGGAAGTGTATATCGGAAGACACCCCCTCCCAAAAAAAAAAGTGTTTTCGGAAATGCATCTCCGAAAACACAAAAAAGGGGTGTTTTCGGAAATGCATTTCCGAAAACACTTTTTTTTTGTGTTTTCGAAAGTGCATTTCCGAAATAAGACAAATTTTGAAAAAAAAATAAGCGTTTTGGAAATACATTTCTGAAGTGAGGGTATTTTGAGTTTTTCATCAGAGGTGACCAAGAAAAGAGGGGGTGGGTAAAGAAATTTCCTAAATTAATGAAATGCTAGTTTGTGTATGTTCAGATCATCATGATATAATAATCATTACCTCAACCAAATTATGTATGGACCCCAAAATATATCTTGTTGGTGGATCTGTCCAATAAGAAATATTTCATTCTTTTTAGTTCATATTTATAAAAAGTAATTGATTTGAGATGATTGATATATTTTAGGATATATTAATTACTATTTTTAATGGTATGATTTAATTTATATTAATTGAATTATTCCACATATTATAAATTTGAAAAGGATTAAAATTATATGGACTAAATTTAAATTATACATATTACACATTCATTACAATATAATTTTTTTTTATAAATATTAGAAGAAAATAATAAGAATTAAAAGCAAAATTAAAAACATTTATAATGAACAAACTAAAACAAAAAATTACAGGTGGATTAATTATATATTTAAATTTAATTAAATGAGTGTTTGAAGTTTAGACATTCATGTTATTAACATTTTATATAGTATAACCGTAACTAAACATTTTATATCATGACACCTATACAATACATATTAGAATATTGTTGGAACATACAATCACATAATTGATGAATAAGGGTTTAGGGGAGAGGGAGAGAGAGAGAGAGAGAGAGAAAGAGAGAAAACACTGCTACATAAAACCTATTTCACAACAGTTGAAAAAATGATACCATCACGCGGGTCACACTGTTGATAAGTAGGGTGTGCTGTAAGTTCGTCGTTTCTATCACGGTCTAGAAATCGTTATTGAAAGGCATGACGCGCGCCACTTATTGCAATGGTTATACTTATAAACTGTTGTGATACTTACATAGGCATTGGGTTCGAAACCCATCGACACAAATTATGTAAATCATAAATGACCTTTGATCACGATTACAATCTATAACCATTGTGAAAAGTGCCTAGAGTTTATTATATAATATTTAAATTGATTGTTTCTCATACACCTCACTAAAGAAATAAAAGCTTTCAAATTGATGAAGAAGTCTACAATTTGAAAAATAAGCTATTCTTGAAAACTAACTTAAACAAACCATTATTTTCTAATTGCATGCGTCTCATTGTGCATTTCATGCTATTTTACATATATATTGTGGTTTATTGGTCTAACTCCTTAAATACATTGTTGTTTTCGATTATAATTAAATTTCTTGTAGTTAATGAAGCATAACTATAATCGAAGACAACGATACATCTGAGGAGCCACGTCATTATATCATAATCTATATGTAAAAGAACATTAAAAGTGTGTTTGTTTGAAGAAAAAAACAGATTAGAGAGGTTGAATAGAGAGAGTACAGAGAGAGGTGTCATATCAAAGTTGTCAACTATCTAGCAATTAATAGAAGATACCACCATACTCTCTAAAATGTCATTTTCTATTTTTAAATTTACAAAGTACAAAGGTCAAAACGGTCTATTCATAATCAACCTATTTTTCCAATCTTCCTATCATTTCTCATGTTGTCACATGTAATAAACCAATGGACAATCCAATAATTTTCACAACATATATTTTCTTTTCACTAAAACCATCTTACACCCACCCTCCCATTTCAACACACTTCCACTTCACTTCTAAATAGCTTTTATCCCTCTCTTCACTAAAACCACTTCATTAAAATCATTATGGTTTGAATTTCACAATGAATTTTTTTTCAAACATTAAAATTTCTCTTTTTTTTTCTTTATCTTACGAATTTTTTATTTATTTTTATATAAAATTATTCAATACAATTGAATTTAAATCAATATTATTATTCATTTTACAATAAAATAATTTATTTTAAATTTATATTTATATTTTAAAAAAATTTACACTATATAAAATCATTTTTATTTATTTACTATTATTAAAAATATTAATTAATATATTTTTAAAATTTAGACGAAATGTTTATATTAAAATTTCAAAATTTCTCTTTTCTCACGAATCATTGTCAGTTAAATTTCTCTTTTTCTCACGCCTATTTTATTTTAATTAACATTTTTTTATTTGAGACACAAAATTTATATTTTTAAATGTCAAATTATTTTCGTTTTCTCACGAGCCACTATCAACAAAATATATATTTTATTTTAAAAAACATTTACCTTTATTTAAAACACAAAATTCTTATTTTCAAATATCAAATTTTTTTTATTTTTCTCACGGGGCATTATCATGAAAATATCTTTTTTTTAATTAACAATTGTCTTTATTTGAGTCACGAAATTTTTATTTTTAATTTGCAGCTATATATTTTATTTTAATAAACATTTACCTTTATTTAAGACACAATTTTTATTTTCAAATGTCAAAATTTTTATTTTTTTCACGGGGCATTATCAGTAAAATATCTTATTTTTTAATTAACAACTGTCTTTATTTGAGACACGAAATTTTTATTTTAATTTGCAGCTAAATATACATAAACACAACTCTCAATTTACAATATAATTTTACACTATTAAATAATTTTTACCCGTGCAGACGCACGAGTATATTACTAGTTTGGAAATGAAAGAAATAGAGAAGAGAGATTAAAATATAGTAGGACCGGTAATTTTTTTATTTTTCCTTAAAACAGAAAAAAAAAAAAAAAGGCGAGAGAAGGAGTAATTTTATAACTTTTGCTCATTCTTCATCCTTATATTTCTACTTCTATTTAAAATAAAAATAAAAATAAAACATCTTTATATCCTCCTTGCATTGATGAGTTTTGGGGTGGTAAAGAATATTGTAGAAACATAAATTTTACTGTTAATTACTGAAAAATTAGTTGTCTTATTTTTTTGATTTAGTTTTACATCTTTGCACATAAATAAAAATTGATCGTAAAGAATAATACAGTTTAAAAATAAAATTTTAGTATTAGTTAAAAAAATAATAATTTATTTATTCTTTTATATTATGGTTGAATAAGTTTTTCTATTTCTATATTAATCTTAATCTTAATAAACATTAAAGTTAAAACTCTACTCTTTAAATAAAAATCTTATATTTATATTTTAATAAAAAAATATTATTTTACTTTTTCTAAAAAATAATATATATTAATATAAACATAATTATATATTAATATTTTTAATAAATCATATTTATAATAAAATATTAAAATTAAACTTAAAGACACTTTTGTCTTTTTAAAAATCAAACATATTTCTTTTTATTCTATTTTTCTTCTCTTTCTTTTATACAAATCAATACCTTAAATCTACTATATTTCTCATTTATTTCTCTGTTCTTATACTCTTTCTCACCTCTTTCACTCTTCTCAATTTCTTCTCTCAACCAAACACACTTCAAATGAAAGATGGGACACATGCAATCCGAAAACAATGGTTTGTTTAAGTTGGTTTTCAAACACAATTTAATTTTCACTTTATAGTATCTATGTCAATTTAAATTGAATATATTTTAAGTGAGGTGTATGGATAAAACAAGCCATCTACATATTATATAAGAAACTCAAACAACATCATACAACAGAACCAAATATTATAAATTTGTGAGCAATGAAAAAATTTATCTAGCTTGTGGAACAGGAATCGTGGAACTAATTGCACCTATTATTGAAATTGATCGTGGAACAAGAATCAATTCTGAAGTTCATCTAGTTTGTGAAGCAATGAAGAAGAAATTTAAGGAGGAAGAAGCCTACACAACAGCTTCATACTGCTTATATTTCTTCTTATTGTATCTCAAACTAGATAAAATTTGTTGCCGCTATTGTTTCTTCATTAACTAAAATGTGTTGTTCTAGTTGAGTCCTATAATAATTGTAAATTTTTTTAATATAAAATTAAAATAAATAAATAAACAAATGTGATTAGTAGTGTGAAGTTATAGTTAGTCATTTAGTAGAACTTATTCCCATTAAGATTTTATTTAGTAAGACATGTTTTCGAGTTTATAGCTTATGTCATGTGTCTTATAAGCTCATATGATAATTTAGACCCGTTTGATAACGGTCTTTTCATCACGAGCTTATAGCTTATTTTACTAGCTTATAGCTTATTTTCCATACGCTATTTCAAATAGCGTTTTAGCTTATGTCTTATAGCTTATTATTTTTTCTTTCCTTTTTATCCTTATTATTTTAATTAAAAATCATTTTTAACGCTTATAATTTATTTTAATTTAAAATAAAAAATTATATATTAAATATTTTTTATGTTATTTTATATTTAGTTAATTGAACTGCTAATTTTACCAAACACTTCAATAAGCTATAAGCCATCAGTCATTAGCCATAAGTCATAAGTTATAAGTTATAAGCTTACCACTATTTTTACCAAATAGATCCTAAAATTTTATGTTCTCACCCTTTAAGCTTTGGAATAAAAATAAAAGAATTATGTGTAAATAATATTCTTTGAAATAAAAAAATTGAAATAATTCTTCTAAATTTGAATCAAACATGAAAAGATTGAATTGAGAAAATGGTATGTACTGAGAGTATAAAATTATCATCATGTATCCCAACACATTATAATGTAAATTTTAAGTTATTGTTATGAAATGGTAGAATTTTAAGTTATTTTAAGTTAAGTTATAAGTTGATAGTATAAGACTATTTTACACTGTTAGTATATAATCATTAAACTCTATTGAATTTCCAGGAATATTTTTTCTAATCTTAAAATAAACACATCCTTAAACTATTTGATTTTATTTTCTTATATGCATTATTATAGGTACAATTAAAAAAAATTAAAAATAAAAACAAAAACCTTGTGCGGTATTGATTGTGGATGTCTTTTTTTTTCTCTTTTTCATGTAAGCAGGTTATATTTTCTATGAGACCTTATGGCACATGTTAAGGATACTATAATTAGAAAAAGTTAAATATAATTAAATGTAATAAAATCAAGTTTAAAGTTTTGATACATTGAATACACGCGTTCCAATAAAATATTTTTATAAATATCTCATTAACTTATGCCCTTGAGGCACATGTTAGCTTTTCCCTTTATTTAATACTGTTATAAAATAGTCTTATACTATCATCTAATATAGAAATAAATTATTCAAGCAGTTGGATAACAAGGAAAACTAAATATAGTAATTACGCATAATAAATATCTTACGCATAATAATTACAATCAACCATTAATCCAAACTCAACAGTATAAAAAAGAAAAGAAAAACTAAACTCGGACACACAAAACAGAGATATCAAAATTCAAATTTCACTGTTGTGTTTTTTCCGGCAAAGCTTCGAGACAGCGATTCAATTCAATATGCGACCATTCCTACCTCGATCGGCGCGTACCGGGCTTCATCGGTTGACTCTTTTTCGCAAAAGGATTACAGAACCCGCACGCAGAGATTTTCGGAGACGGTGGATCGTTCGTCGAAGGGGAGACTTTTACTGTACGGTATCCAGTGTGATGCTCTTTGAGATTATTATTATTATTGTCGTCTTCAATAGTAGTAGTATTCTTATATTGTTGTTGTTCTGTATTGAGTTTGTTTAATTCTCCTGATAAGAATGTATCATCCCAAACAAGACCAGAAGAACCTGATCTTCTGAACGATACTTGAGATCTTGGAAGACTAGCCATCACTTTTTCACTCACTAACTTTTCTCTCTCTGAGTAGATGAATATATAGAGATATCTAGATGTTTATATAGGTCTCTTGAGTAGTAAATAATATTAAATTAAAATTGTCGTATAGATATATATTCTCTCCGTTTTAGAATGATTGTTGTTTTAGAAAAAAATATTGTTTTAAAATTAAAATTATTTTTATTGTAAAATAATTTATAGTTTTAATATATTTATAAGATTAATACAATATTTTATGAAAATATTATTATATTTTTTAATTTGTGTACAAAAATCTTAAATGACACTCATTTTAAAAGGGATTGATGAAATAGTATGATAATTGATGGTAAAAAAGAAGATAAAAATAAGATATGATAATCACGATATATATATATATATATATATATATATATATATATATATATATATATATATATATATATATATATATATATATATATATATATATATATATATATATATATATATATATATATATATATATATATATATATATATATGATGAGATGATATTTAAGATGAAAGAAATGATATGATATGTAGAAAATAAAATATTTTTATTTTAATATTTTATACATTTACAAAAACAATAATGTTTTAAAAATAATTTATGATAGTGATAGTCAACAAAATATTAAATATATATTAAAAAATAATAAATATCATCAAATAATTTTATAAAGTTTTATGGATTTAATCTAACGAACAAAATTATCAATTTAGTGATTAGTATAATATTTATAAAATAAACTAAATGTGACAAGAATAAACAAAATTTTCAAAAGTAAAATAAAAAATAATTTAAATAATATTTTAATATTTTATTGATTTAATTTAAAGATTATCAATATAAAATTAATAAAATATATTTATTTAATTTTTTATAATAAATAAATTTTAACGTTCTAGAATTTTTAAATAAATAATATATTGAATTTAGAGAAAAAAGAAAATGCACTGACAGTGTAAAATATTTTTACACTGTCAACTAATGAGAGACATGTATCATAATAAAATATATTTTTATTTTTAAAATACCGATATGACATAACAAATGTAAAAATTTTGATTAACTGTATATGTAAAATAATTTTACACCGATAATGCACTACTTTTAAATTCTTTAATTAAATTTAAAAACTAAATTGTTTATAACAATATAGAATGAAGGGAATAGTATTTATAAAGAATTATATATGTATATGTGAATAAAATGATTCATGGTATAATATTGGTAGAAAATAGATGAGATACTTGGTCGGTGAAGAAAACCAAGAAGAGTGCCTAATTGTTAAATAAAGGAATATATATATATATATATATATATATATATATATATATATATATATATATATATATATATATATATATTTATTCTAGAATAATTATTTTGTTTAGAATGTTTGAAGAGATGTAATATGTTATGCAGCCCAATAGGCCCAAAAGAATTAAAAAGATTCCTAGTTCTTTAAAAGATTATTATTATTAAAGAGGGGTGTTGTATCAGAATTTTTATTTTTGTTGTGTGAGTTTTTGGCCCATGGCCCATTAGTGGGGTGAAAACCCTAGCTATTTAAGTGTATCTTCTCCTTGATGAGAACTATGAAGAAAGTATGAATTTTGTTTAATGTCAATTTCTTTTAATGCCTTTTGATCTAAATTTAGCCTAGCAATTATCTAACATTGGTGCTTTCATCTCTTACCTCTCATTCCTCCCATGGCTCCCCCTAAACCTCCTAACCCTTCTTCTAAGGAAATCTTAGAGGAAGCCCTTCAAATAACCACTTTAAACCTCAACAATGCCATGCAAGAGAATCAAGAACAAATGGATGTCCGATTTCTACAACTCTCTACCGAATTATCTAACCTCCAAACAAGGTTGGATGATGACAAATCTATGGAGGATTCTAGATTTGAGTCTCTCATGGCTGCCATCACTAAAATCTCTACTCAAAAAGATCTACAACAAGCTCTCCTTCATAGTTCGGCTACTGTTCACGGAGCTGGTACAACTACCAGATCTGCTACTGTTCACGGAACAGTAACCACCGCTGGACCCGCTACTGTTCACGGAACAGTAACTCCCACAAGCTCTGTTACTGTTCATGGAACAACATCCCCTTCAGGTATGGTACATAACCCTTCCTCTAATTCTAGGGTTACAGCAGCTAATTTTTACCCTCTTTCACCAACAAACACCCCCTTAAGAAATTCTGCTACCTTTTCTACCACACACCCACAAGCAACACCCATGAGATACTCTAATCCCCCCATTCCCACAACATTTTTACCCTATCCCCCTATCCCACCTATTTTGTCATCCACTCAGCCCTTCCACATTCCCTTAGCCCCCTTTTTCACAATTTTTCCCCCACGTTTCATATCAAAATCTCTCCCATATTCCACCCTTACCGACACCGCGAACTCCAAAACTAGAACTCCCTATGTTTGACGGATCTGCACCTCTTGATTGGTTGTTTCAAGCGGAACAGTTTTTTAATTTTTATAATATGCCACCGGAAAATTGTTTGTCACTAATTTCATTTTATATGAAAGGTGATGCCTTAAGTTGGTTTAAATGGATGCATAATAGTCATTTACTATCTGATTGGACCTCTTTTACAAGGGCCTTAGAGTTGCGATTCGGCCCATCGACTTATGACAACCATCAAGCAGCATTGTTTAAATTGAAACAAGAGGGAACAGTTGCTGAGTTTCAAACAAAATTTGAACACTTGGGCAATCAAGTGGTGGGCCTGCCACAAGATGCTATTTTAAATTGCTTTATTTCTGGTCTTAATGCTGATATTAGAAATGAAATGGCAATTCAACGGCCCACAAACATCTCACAAGCTATTGGATTAGCAAAACTGATTGAAGCTAAGCTTAAGGATTCTAAAACCAAATTTTCAAAACCCTATGTTAGCCCTTATTCCAAACCCACTCATAATGCCTCTACTGCCCCAAACCAGAAAACCCATTATAACCCTTCGGCCCAAACTCCTTTTCAGCCCAAAAACCCTTCTACTTCCCACCTCCCAATAAAAAAGTTATCTCAAGCTCAAATTCAAGAACGAAGAGCTCAAGGATTATGTTTCAATTGCGATGAAAAGTTCATTCCCGGTCATAAGTGTGCTACAGGCAGATTCTTAATTCTTTTATGTGATGATGAAATCATCGACCAAGAGCAGTTGGGTGAAGAAAAGCAAGAAAGTGGTAAAGAAACAGAACCAGCGGACACTTATTTTCAATTATCCACACAAGCTTTAACGGGTCAGTTCTCACCTCAAACACTAAAATTCAAAGGTCTAATTGGTGGCTTAACAGTGATGGTTCTGGTCGATACGGGTAGTACACACAACATTCTCCAACCAAGAATAGCACATCACCTCAACCTCCATACTACTCCTATACCACACTTTTCGGTTATGGTTGGCAATGGCTCTCATCTTCAATGTGAGGGAATTTGTAATGATGTCAAACTCATGTTACAGGAAAAACAATTTAAGCTGCCTTTTTACCTTCTTCCAATAGAAGGGGCTGATGTGGTTTTAGGCATGGCATGGTTGCGTACACTTGGCCCTATCCAAGCAGATTTTTCAATACCCTCTATTACTTTCACTCACAACAATGTACCCATGACAATCCAAGGAGATTCATGTTCTCTTCCCCAACACACTTCTTTCCACCAACTTAAACAACTCATCCACCAGAATTCTATTGCCTCTTTACACCTTATGATCCTTCAGCCAAACCCTACAACAATTACTCCAATTGACCCACATCCCTTGACCACTTTACCCACAAATATGAACCCCCAATTTCCAAACTGCTCCACCAATATCCCACAATATTCCAAAATCAAACAAAACTTCCCCCACCAAGACCACATGACCATCATATTAACCTTTTCCCAAACACAACCCCTATCAATGTAAAACCCTACAGATATCCCCATTCACAAAAGACAGCAATGACAACAATAATCGCTGATATGTTAAAGGAAGGACTCATTACACCTAGTCATAGCCCTTTTTCATCACCAGTTTTGTTAGTAAAAAAAAAAGACGGAACATGGCGTTTCTGTGTTGACTATCGCGCCCTTAATGCTGTAACAGTGAAAGACAGATTCCCCATACCCACAATCGATGAATTACTAGATGAACTTGGCGAGGCCAAGATTTTCACCAAATTAGATCTTCGCTCAGGCTATCACCAGATTCGAATGGCATCAAAAGATACACATAAAACAGCTTTTCGTACTTTCGACGGACACTATGAATTCTTGGTCATGCCCTTTGGCTTGACTAACGCACCCTCTACTTTCCAATCCGCTATGAACGATCTTTTGCGACCCTATCTACGCAAATTTGTTTTAGTCTTTTTTGATGACATTCTCATTTATAGCTCCACTATGACTGAACATCTAACTCATTTGCAGGTTATCTTTGACTTATTGAAGACTAATTTTTATGTTGTTAAGCTTTCCAAATGTGTGTTTGCAGTTACTAAGGTTCATTATCTTGGACATGTTATTTCTATGGGCACTGTTGCACCTGATGCAGAAAAAATCAAGGCCATTTTGGATTGGCCTCAACCACGTTCTCTCACGGCTCTCAGAGGATTTTTGGGGCTCACCGGATTTTATCGACGTTTTGTAAAAAAGTACGCCACACTCGCCGCTCCTCTCACCGACTTGTTACGTTCCACTAAGTTTGTCTGGAGTACAGAGGCGGCCGAAGCCTTTACAAATTTACAGAAAAAGATGACCGACATGCCGGTCTTAACTCTACCTAATTTTACAAAGAAATTCATTGTAGAAACAGATGCATCCGGAATCGCGATTGGTGCCGTTCTGTCCCAGGAAGGCCATCCCATTGCTTTCTTCAGCAAGAAAATGTGCCCTCGCATGCAAGCAGCATCGGTCTATGTCAGGGAAATGTTTGCTGTCACAGAAGCAATAAAAAAATGGCGTCAGTACTTAATTGGGCAAGAATTTCATATCTACACAGACCAGAAGAGTTTAAGAAATTTGTTGTTACAGAAAATTCAAACGCCAGAACAACAAAAATGGGCATCTAAACTACAGGGGTTCAATTTCGAAATATTTTACAAACCTGGTAAATCCAACGTCGTTGCTGATGCTTTGAGCCGCAAGTACACCGCTGAGGAACCCGTTCTGCTTTCCCTCTCTTCATCCATACCAGATCTCTTGTCCAGGTTGCGCAGGTTATATACAACAGATAAAGCAGGAAAACAGATGGTCAGCGGAGTTCTCAACAACAGAACAGAGAGTGCTAACTTCAAATTTTCCAATGGGCTATTATTCTACAAAGATAGGTTGTTCATACCTGAAGTAGATCAGTTACGCTCGAAGGTGATTCATGAATTCCATGCTACTCCGACTGCGGGTCACTCCGGGGTAAAAGCGACTCTGGCTCGTCTGTCTGCATCTTTCTCCTGGCCAGGCATTTATAAGGAGGTAAAAATGGTGGTTAAACATTGCGACATATGCCAACATAACAAGTACATAACTCAGAAGAAGAAGGGGTTGTTACAACCTTTACCTATTCCATCTCAGGTCTGGGAAGACATCTCCATGGATTTCATAACCCATTTACCCAACTCTTTTGGCCACACTTGCATTTGGGTGGTTTGCGATCGCTTGTCTAAGTCAGCACATTTCCTTGCCCTTCCCACTAAGTTTACAGCAAAGGATATCGCGACGAGATTCACTGTAGAGATCACTCGGCTTCATGGCCCACCAAAATCCATCGTATCAGACAGAGACCCGTTGTTCCTTAGTACCTTCTGGAAAGAGTTTCACAAAATACAAGGCACAACATTGAAGTTCAGTACAGCTTACCACCCAGAAACGGATGGTCAAACAGAAGTTCTAAACAGATCAGTTGAGACATACCTCCGATGTTTTGCAAGCACTCATCCTCGTAGATGGTATACCTTCCTCCATCTCGCAGAGTATTGGTACAACACGTCGTTTCATTCGGCGATTCAGACAACCCCTTTTCGTGCTCTTTACGGTCGAGATCCACCATCAATCCTGGATTACTTGAAGGGATCCGTGCACGAACCGTCCTTAGATGCAACCTGGCAACAACATCACGAAATACTGAAAACATTAAAAGCGAATCTACAAAGAAGCCGTGTTCAGATGGAAAAGCAAGCTAACACAAAAAGGATGGATTTTACCTTTAAACCTCAAGATCTGGTTCTTCTCAAACTCCAACCGTACCGACAACAATCGGTGCTTAAACGGACGTCTCAAAAGCTGGCTCAACGTTTCTTTGGTCCATTCACGGTCATAAAAAGAGTTGGTGCGGTCGCATACTTGTTAAATCTCCCTTCTTCGTCAAGAATCCACCCTGTGGTCCATGTTTCACTTTTACGTCCATATTTCGGCACCACCCCAGAAGCAGATTTCCGACCACTTCCGCCTCATACGAGCATCCCTTTCCACTCTGGAGTTGAAGACGACACCTGCGACACAACAGAACACACATTAGACAATAACAAACAAAAGGAAGCGTTGAAGGTAACACGCCTATCAGGCTCCTTACGGTCAAAAACGAGTGAAGACTCTTTGCAAAACTTCGCTGAGGAAGAAGGGAAGCGAGATCGCTGCAACTCAAACAGGGACGGAAGAGAAAAAGTGAAAGAAGTTGGAGAGAAGAAGTTAGCGTTTTCAGAAGAGAAAGAGAGTGAAGTAAATGACTTTGTGAAAATAGAGTTAGACTTAAGTGCAAATAATCCATCTCACAAGTACAACTTTGAAACACCTCCCAAGTACATTAAAGACTCTCGTGACAACCTGTACCCTTCAGATCTCAACGGATCTTTCCCCACGCCACATGCACCGTTGGATGTTAATCTCACGGTCCCCATCAAACCCCACACACAGCTGTCTCCAACTACTACTTATCTTCCCAACACTCCACCGCCCCATGCCCCTCTTTTCCCTCACCTACCACGTGATAACACACTGCCCAAGGAAGACTTTTCTGCCCTTTCAAACCACACAGATTCCTTCTTATCTCCAAAACCTACCTCTCCACATACTTCTCGGATTGGGCCCCTTGACCAATTCCAAAGCCCACCACTGCCTGGGTCCATGAACCTTGAGGACAAGGTTCTTCAAGAGGAGATAAGTATTGTTATGCAGCCCAATAGGCCCAAAAGAATTAAAAAGATTCCTAGTTCTTTAAAAGATTATTATTATTAAAGAGGGGTGTTGTATCAGAATTTTTATTTTTGTTGTGTGAGTTTTTGGCCCATGGCCCATTAGTGGGGTGAAAACCCTAGCTATTTAAGTGTATCTTCTCCTTGATGAGAACTATGAAGAAAGTATGAATTTTGTTTAATGTCAATTTCTTTTAATGCCTTTTGATCTAAATTTAGCCTAGCAATTATCTAACATAATACTTCATATTTATTCATTTAGAGTTTGTTTGGTAACATTTAAATACAATTTTTAGCTTTTAACTTATCAGTTCATATTAAACAATAAGTTTTATTTGATAATTGATGTTTAGCTTTTAGCTACTAGTTTAATTTATTAGTTTATAATTTTTTTTTTCAAAAACTATTTTAAGTAGCTTTTGAATTTGTTATTTTTTCTCTCATTTATATTTTTCTTATTTTAACAAAAGTTTATTCTTATTCTTCAATGTGTACCATATCATATTGATTATATATTCCTTAGTTCGAGTCAGTCCAACTTAGGGACAATTCTGTTAGGTTGGTAAAATAGATGTTGGGTTTTCCATGGAGATAAAAACCTTAATGATTGAGTGCCTTTAGGTTAACGTCGACCTTTTTATTATAAATTCACATGAGATGGCCGAGATTGATCCTAGTGTTGCATGCCATCGGTTAAAAGTAAAAGTTGGGGCTCACTACGTCTCTTAGCGGTGGAGGAGGAAATTTTCAAAGAAGGCTCAAGCAACTACTAGAATGGTTAAGGGTCTTTTGGAGGCAAGTTCATTTTCAAGGCCAAATATACATAATAGTTATCCAACGTTGTTTTAGTGATGAAGGCCTCAAGAAAGTGGAGGATATGCATTGATTATACCAACCTTAATAGAGCTTGTCTGAATGATACTTATCCGCTCTCGAACATTGACAAGCTCGTAGATAATTCAGCCGCGTATCAATTGCTCTCTCTCTCTCTCATGGACTCCTATTTAGGGTATAATCAGATACTGGTGTTTGGACCCGACCTGATAAAGACAACCTTCATGACCAAGCATGCCAATTATCAGTACAATGTCATGCCCTTGAGGCTAAAGAATATTGGTGCGTCCTACCAGAGGATGATGAACGAGATCTTATGAGACGAATTAGGGGAGAAACTGGAAGTGTATATGGAAGATATGATCGTAAAATCAGGTCAAGAGGAGTTTTACGCTTAACAGAAAAGTGAACTTTCGAGGTAAGGGCCAAAAAGTTATCAGGCTTTTATTTGATGGAGCGAGGAATCAAAGCAAAATGCGATAAGGGCAAAGCCAAGATCCGAATGAACTCGTTGACATTGAAAAAGGGAGGTTCATAAGCTGAACTTTATGGTGATTTCCTTGAATAGGTTCATTTTAAAATTTTCCAACACACTCTACCTTTTTACTGATTATTGAAGAATATGATTGATTTCGAGTGCATAACCGATTGCGAAGAAGCGTTTGAATATTTAAAGAGGACCTTAGCCACTCCCCTAGTACTTACCCAACCATTTCAGGGGGGAAGTTTTGTATATGTACCTAGTTGTTGCTGAGGAGGCAATAACTTCTTGATTAAAATCTAGTTTCAAAGGCCCTGGCAAGGGCAGAAATGCAATACCAGATGATCGAGAATACGACATTGGCTTTAGTGATAGCATCGTGCAAGCCTCAGCGTACTTCATTATACACTCCATTATGGTTTGAACGGATTTACCTCTAAAGTAGGTATTATATCTGTCAAATATGGCTAGGCGTTTAACGAAATAGGCCATTGAGTTGTCTGAATTCGAAGCAAGGAAATCTTTAAAACTAGAAACTAGAAGGACCCCTAGTATCGAATCCAAGGGGAAGGTAGTAGAGTCTGTGGATAACTCCACCCACCTTCTTGGATGACTCTGATTCAATAGTATGTCATCCAGAATTTTAAGCGAGTAATCGCAGCGGAAACAAAATACAGATCGTATTAGTGATTAATTTTAACCTTTCTCGATTAAGATCGTATTAGCGAATTTTAAGTGAGTAATCGTAGCGGAAACAAAATAGAGAAAAGTAAATTACAAAAAGTAAAGAGATAAAGTTATAGAGATTGCATCATAGATTCATACAGGATTGGTTGAACGTTGGCTTAGTTTTGTCCCCAAGAGGTCTTCTTGAGATTTTCACTGTAGACTTTGAGTTTTTAACAAGTTATATCCACGAACCTTATTACAATTTGATCTTGAGATTTTAACAGGCTTATCCCTAACCAAAATATAATTTTATCCTAGGGTATGCTATCAAACCAATTAGATATTTACGACTGATCTCTTTAACCAAAACAAAGCTTTTTCCGGCAAAGCTTAATAAGCCAATAACAGAGATTTTACCATAAGTTGATCTCAAGAACCAAAAACTCGATCTCTTAAAGGTATCGTACCTTTAAGAATTTAAACGATTATCACGACCACTTACAAAAATATATTCCTAACAAATAGAGCTTCACTAAAAAGCACTTAGGCAATCGTAAGTGGAAAAATAAGATTTTCTAGGAGAGGAAAAAAGATAAATTCCAAAGAAATATGTAATCAATGGAAAATGGCGTGATTTGAAGTGAGGAAGACCCTCCCTTATTATTTAATGAACAACTTATCGTTTTTCTTCTTACTTTTTTATAGATTTTTGTTTAACAGCAAAGCCTCTTCAGGGAAATATATGAAAGCTCATCAGGTCATGTTTGTCGGTCTGTCTGAGCAAATTGAGTACTGTAAAAATAAATTAGTAGCTTAAGAGTTATAAGGAAACTCGCACACATACACTTAAAATATATTTTCATCTTTAAAATGAATTTTCCAAGAACAAGTGATTAAAAATCTATCTAAAACTTTTTTAACTGCTTAATCGATTAGATATAGGTGTCAATCGATTAGCTACATTTTTCATATATTTAATCGATTGGGACATTTACATAATCGGTTAAAAGTATAATAATTGTAACCAAGCACTTGGGCTTCGATGGTAAAGGAGCTCCTGCTAAGGACCCATTTTAGGGAATACCGGGTTCGATTACTAGGTGGGAACAATGCTTGGCCAGTGCCCATACTTCTCGGCACGAGCTCTGGATTACTAGGGTCCCTTTCCCATGGTTCTTAAGATCAACATGTGGTTAAATCTCTATTATTTGTTTATTAAGCTTTGCTAGAAAAAGCCTTGTTTTGGTTAAATTAAAGAGATCAGGCATAAATCTTTAATTGATTTGATAGCATAGCGTGGGGTAAAAGCCGTGTTTTGGTTGGGGATAAGCCTGTAAAAATCTCAAGATCATATTGTAATAAGGTTCGTGAGCTTAATCTTTTAAGAGCTAAAAGTCTATAGTAAAAATCTCAAGAAAACCTCTTGGGGACAGGACTATGCCAACTTCGGCCAACCTATATAAATCTATGATGCAATCTTTCTAACCTTATCTCTTTATTTTTTGCAATATACTTTTCTGCATTTCATTTTCCATGTCATTACTCATATAAAATTACACGATCTTAAACGAGAATATGTTAAAATTTATCACGAATTTTAAATACCACAGTTCATCCTTCTTTTGTGCTTGAGGTCTCTTGTCCAACAAATATGTATATCTATCATTCTTGTCTTCACAGTCTTCAAAACTTTAGACCTGAAGATAGTGAGAAGGACTTGAGAATCATAATGGTAAATCTTAGAGAGGCAAAGGTAAATTTCTATGAGGATTTTCTTATAATTTGAGAAATCCTTAGAGAGTCTAAGGAGGATTAAGTAACACATCTAAATACATGGACTTGTGTGATTCATATATAAAGAGTTAGAGAGATTGAGAAACACTTGAGTAGAAAATAAAGTTTTTTTTTTTTAAAACTTGAGTGACTATTTTCTTCTAGCTCATTTGTAATCTTTTGTAACAATTTTTAAAAATATATTGGAATCAAAGAACTCCTTTATCTCTTAGAGTAAATTGTTTGATCGAACTGGATAAATAAATTATTGCTTTTTTTACCTTTTATCTTCTTCTTCTAACAAATAAAATTGTTGTCATATACAAAGAGATATTTCCTTTTTTACAAAAGGACATTTAACTTGATTGTCATTGTTTTTTATTCCTACACAAATTTATTTAGTTTGATTTAAAAAAAAAATTAAATTATAAAGGATAATTATTGAAAGCAACATGATGTCCCAAAAGAAAGTTGATAAGGAGGAGTTGGTGGGAAATTATATTGTTAGGTTATAATTCCATCAAAACACAAATAAGAGATCATTTACCACATGCACTTGCACGAGTGATACTTTCACTTTCTAGTGGGTGGAACATTATAATTTGTTCTAAAAGTCCAAAAGGAAAACATTCTTGATTTGGACAAATTCGTTGTTCAACTTTCAAATCAATTATATTTAGATGAGATCATGCACTCCCTACGTTGAGTTAGTAAAAGTTTGAAGTTTCAAGACAGGCAAATCTTTGTCAAGTGTATTGATCTTTGTTATTTAGTGTCAATAATTTAGACAAACCGTGTCATGAAATGACTCAATGAATATCACAAAATAGGAAAACTTAATTTTTGTTTAATCTTTTATTTGAATCAAACATATCACAGTCAAAAATAAATTTTGAATAGCTAAGATAATAATTAAATTAAACAAATGCTACCGAGTGTCATGTGTTAAATGTCAAAGAAATTTTGTTTAGATAAAATCATCAAAATTTCTAAGAAATTAATAAATTGACCATGCTAAATCATCAACATCAATAATAGAAAATGCATAAAGTTGTCAATAGTTCATATAGAGAGCCTAACTAAAATTATATCAATTTGGGTTGCCAAGTCAAGCCAATTTTGAGTATGTACAGATAATCATCCTCAACCAAAATATATACGGACCCCATAATGTGTTTTGTTGGTTGATCCATCCAGTAAGAAATATTCCATTCCTTTTCGTTCCTATTTACAAAATATAATTGTTTCGAGATTGATATATTTTAGGAAATATTATTAATATTTTTTAATTGTATCATTTTACTTTATTAATTGAATTATTCTACATATTATAAATTACAAAGTCGATCAGAAGATCCAAGCACCCAACCGACTAAATGGACCAAAGGGCAAAAAGAAAAACAAACACCTCAAATTCTATTATAAAAATTAGCAAGTTTACATAGTGTAAAATCTCCTTAGCTTTGCCTTGAAAAATGATCTTGTTTTTAACCGTCTAGATAGTGTAAATTATTTCAGCGTTGCCATCTTCAACAGTCTTACCCTGGACCCTTTACCACGAGTCATTTGGATGATCCATCTAAGCTCAGTGTCTCAACCATTTAGGGTATGACTCGCATCCGTTCCAGCAAAAATTTGACTCCAAACCTGTTTAGTCTCACTACACTCAAAAAACAAATGTTTACAACTTTCTTGTAACCAACAATACATGCAAATACCATCAGCACGGTTCCAAAACAGTTTAATCTATCTTTGGTGGACAATCTTTCCTAACAAGTCAACCACAGAATGAAGGCAGCTCGAGGTCTAGCAAGATTTTCAAAGAAGAGCTCTCTCCACATCACTTTAGGCTTGTTTCCTCTCAATATTTGATACACCATCTTAATCTCATATCGACTTGAGGCTTGAACAGAATTCCATAGAGTTCATAAGGATATCTCTATGCTTGAACATAGCTTTAAGATTCCAAGAGCAGTGCATAACAGGTTGATATGTACTAATATCCACTTTTTCTAGATAATACTTTTTAGCATGGATTTTGGTAAACAACCGTTAGTCTTCCAAAAGTGATGATTTGGTTAATTTGCAGGATCGACTAAATTGATCCTAGGACATATGTGCATAGTTTTTCTCTAAGTTTTCCTAATAATAAAGATTTTGACACTAATCTCTATGATAGTGCAAGAAAAATTTATAAAATATAAAGGAATGTAAAATGACTTCGACTGGAATTTAAAGGGCAAAAAAATAATATGAACGTAAAAGACTTGATATTGAAAATAAATATGGTGATTCATACGTACATTGCACTCGAAAACTCGTTTCGTAATACGCTAGATATTTTGACTAGTATGAGTTTGTACAAATTGAACACACGGAATCTAACATTGAAAATTCCTATTAATAATGAAAACGAAATAATTGTAATGAACTGTCTCTTCTCCACACTATTTGACATGTTTCACCTGCATGCACTTCGTTCACCACCTGGCTTCCATGCGTCTTCTAAGAATGAATCAACCTAAAAAATAGTTAATTAGCAGCTTGTTTCAAACTTCTCTATCGAAATAGCTGAACTTCCCTAAAATATGCTAAAAAAAGTTATAATATCATATTGAAGAGTAAACACCCCTACAACTAACTTTTGGTCGAAGTCCTCTTCAAAGCTTTGCTAGTCGAAATTTAACCACTTCCACTTCATTCTTCTAAACATTTTCTCAACCTTTTAAAATGCTTCAAATCCATATTAGTGTGGATTTTTCAGCTAACAAATTGTCCACCAAAAATGTCTTTTTTGACAAAAATTAGAGAAAGGGACATTATTTTATCACTTCGACGCTATAGTTTCTCATTATTATGACGCCATTGTCATTATGACCACTTTTTCCAAACGTCTCAATGAGACATGCATTTCTCAGGATTTCATCATAATTCCTACATTCTAGATACATCATAGCAACCGAAAAAGCTAACCTCTCATTCAACCTCTCTAACGTCAATGTGTGTCCCACGTTCTCCTTCACTTGTCCATTTGATTTCATTTTTACTTCACAAATTTACCATCATGGTATATATACAAGTGTTGGGATGTTTTTCCATCCAACCAAAAGCCATAACAAGTAACTGATTACTGCGAATACGTAACCAATATAATTATGGCAACTTCAAAAACATTTATTTTATAACTTATTTAACTAGTTTGATGCATGTAACCAATTAAACTCTTATATTAACCGATTATAGCACTTGAGATACTTAAAATTCTCTTAAAAAACTATAGGTACATTTCAGAAAGAGAAAAATAATTATTAAAAAAAACAAAAATCTTTGTACGGTATTCATTGTCGACTTTTTTTTTCATTTAAATATGTTTTCATTATTTTTTAAAGAAAATAACCGAAAGTTTAGATTAATCTGTTTAAAAATTTTAAGATATTCTTTTGAACCTTTTCTTAAAAGTTCATATTCAAATATATTTGACCTAGTTATGTTTACTAATGATCGGAAATTCAATACCACCGTGTAAACTTGGATGATAAGGATGATTGGAAAAAAAATCAAAAACTCATCAAACAAATATGATAGACATATTCATTACGGAAAATACTTAGATGGACACATCTATACCACTTGGATTTACACACAACCAATCATATTTTTTGATTAATTAAATAATAAAACTAAAATTATCTCTCTCTTCCATTACCACAATCACCCTCCATGTTGGCAATTAAAAACGAAATTAAATTTTAAATAAGTTTAAATTCTCTCACTTCTTATTGGTTGTGCCTAAATATATGGATTTAGGTTCGTGTCCATGCAAAAATTGCTCATTAATTACAATCAACTATTAATTCAAACTCAATAAATTACAATCAAACTATTAATAATCCAAACTCAATAGAAAGAAGAAAAGAAAAAAAAAAACTAAACTTGGATGCACAAAACAGAGAGATCAAATTCACTGCTCTGAATTTTTCTCCTTTTTATGAACTCAACTAACCTACACACCGGATTATCCCTTTTCCGGCAACCGGAAAAGCTTCAACGGCGATTCAATTCAACATGCGACAATTCCTACCTCGATCGGCGTTTCCGTTGACTCTTTTTCGCGAAAGGACTACAGAATCCGCACGCGGAGATTTTCGGAGACGGTGGATCGATCATCGAAGGGGAGACTTTTACGGTACGGTATCCTCTGCCAGCACCGGTGGAGCGGCTTCTCTGTATGGTGGTTCCGTCGTGAAGCGATTTGATATTATTATTATTATTATTATTTTTATCTTCACTCTTGTGCTGCCGTTGTTGTTGTTCAGTATTGAGTTTGTTTAATTCTCCTGATAAGACTTTGTCATCCCAAACGAGACCAGAAGAACCTGACCTTCTGAATGATACTTGAGATCTTGGAAGACTGGCCATCATCACTTTTTCTCTCTAACTTTTCTCTCTGAGGAGAAGATGTATATATAGAGATAAGAAGATGTTTCTAGCTCCTTATTTAGTGGTAGGTTTGTTTCTTTGCAAATATTAATTAAATAAATTATTATTAAAATATACTATAAATAAATGATAACGGTAACAAAGAGGATAACAATACGATAAGATGATGATGATATGATATTATCAAAAGATAAAAATATAAGAGTATGAATATGATAAGGTATTGACTTAGTAATACATAAGAGTATATGATTAATTTTAATATTTAGTAAATTAACAAAGATAGAAAAATATTAGATAAATTTTCTAGAATTTAATTGATTTAGTCTACTAAATAAAACTATCAATTTGACTATATTAAATTTATAAAATATATTATGAGGAAAATATTACTTTTAAAATTTATTTGAAACAAATGTATTTGACTAAATATATACTCAATACATTTATAATTTAATAAATCTAAAATTAATTCTTTTATAATAAAAATAAGAGAGAGTGAAAATAGATTAGATGCGATAAGAAATAAATAGTTGGTTTATTTCGTGCCAATATAAATTAAAGAAATAATAAAAATATGATAGGATAGCCATCAAAATATGATAAATGATGACATGATATTATAAAAAAAATAAGAATATGATTTTAAAAAAGGAAATATTAACTAAAAATATAATTATTTTATTCTAATATTTTATTTGATTGGAATATATATTAAATTTAAATTATAAAATATTCGAATAAAAAATTATAATATTTAAAAATTAGATTTTTTAATATTTAATAAATTAGGATACACATGAGTATGATAAGATAATGACTTAATACATAAGAGTGTGATAAATTTTAATTTTTAATAAATTAAAAAAATATTTTAATAAAATATTATATTTTTTAAAATTTTAATTCATTTTACCTACTAAATAAAAGTATCAATTTGACCTAATGAGATATAATATTTATTTCCTCTTATATTTTTTATTAAAAAATTACATTTTAAATTTACTAAATAATAAATGTATTTGATATATATATATATATATATATATATATATATATATATATATATATATATATATAATATTATTATTCAACATATCTAAAAAATATTATTTTTGTATGATAAGGATTGGAGAGAGTATAAAATAAATTAGATGTAATAAGAATAAAAAAATTTAAAATAACCTGAAACGAATTTTTTAAATATATATGTTGATTAAATATAATATTTATAAAGAGATAAAAAAGGTTACTAGAACTACGGTACTATATGTGTGAATGTAAGTAAAATGATGCATGGTATTCTATTGGTGGAAAATGGATGAGAGTTGGTCTGTGAAGAAAACGAAGAGAATGGGTAATGGTTAAATAAGAAATATTGGTCATAGATACAAAACCAAGTCGATACGGTCAATATATATCATCTATTGGGACTTATATTTTATAATGTCTTAATTTTTACTTTGATTTTGGTCGCATATGGTATTCCTTTGGAATTTAATAATTTAGTTGTCATGGATGCATATACAAAAATGCTTCAACGTCACATAGATTAAGAGTGACCGGACTGCCATACATTTGCATTACAAAGGGATTGTATTTTTTTTGAAAGTCTCTCAAGAATTGAGTCAATCTGATCTTGTTCGGTAATGGAATCTCCAACTGCAAGCAAAGAATTAGCTATGGCTTTGATGCGTAAGACGTACTCAGTTATTGTGCGATTGACTTTCTTTGTAGATTTCAGTTCCACACGCAATTGACGCACTCTGCCTTTCATTTGAGCATTGAAGTATTGGTGAATCTTATCCCAAACTTCAAAGGCGTGTTTACACGCAAGAACCCTAGGTAGAATAGATTCCGAAATCGTGGAGAATAGCCAGAAAAACACAGCTTGATCTTGAACAATCCATGCTTCATACTCGTCAGAAACCGTACCTGCAAGACAATCTTGAGCGTTCTAGAACTTGGCCGGAATCTACGGATTTGCCACAAGCTTGTGCATCTTCTGAGTGAGAATCACATCCTCAACCTGTTGATTCCAGCAGATAATTGTTCTCCTGTAGTTTGATCGAGAGCTTCGGTCTGAAAGCGTTATTGCCTTTGGAAGACGCAAAAATGGAATTCATATCTTGAGTTGATGTAATGTCTTTAATCAGCGATCCTTGATTTTCGTCAGACTCCATTGATGAACTTCGAGCTTTGGATGAGTGGAAGATGAAAGAATCTTGGTGAAACAGCTGAATTCAGAGGGAAGAGTGAAAAATCGTTACTGCGAATGATACCATGTTAGATATGAATCTTTGATCTCATCTTTGCAGTGAAAGGAAAGAGGTGCAAGTGAAGAGAGAAAACGAAAGATTGTACTAACATCAAAATTATAAGAGTAAAAAGAATTATGTAATACAATTAAACATTATTTTTCTAAGTTTTGTTCAAATATATTAAATTGTTTTGTTACCAAAAAAATAAAATTAAACATACACATTATCAACCTTTTATATATTAAATTCCTAATCTAGCTGGTCAGCTAATTAACATGATGAGCTAGTAGTTATTTTCACCATTCATATAATCCCTAGTCCTTCTCATTCATTTCGTAGAACATTCAAATTGGTATTCTAGTTTGGCATGCTTGTATATTAATATTGATATTTACTATTGTATCGACAAATGTCACGCTTTAAACGATTTGCTCTTCTCTTCAACTTATTTGGAATAATGTCAAATGACTCAACATACTAAATTTGAAACAAACAAAGCATCAATTATTAATATCTACGCAAATTTGGTTTGGTCCACAAACACATATGAAAATGAAAATTGTAGTTAATCATGATTTTGAAATTTGGTAAAGCAAAGTATGATTAAGATAGGAGATCAATTGAAGGAATGAATGGTGAACCAACTTTAATCATTCAAGATAAAATGGTTGTTATTGTCGTGATCATCATTATCATATCATCAACATAATAAGAGATTGATCAGCTATTAATTGGTTGCCGTAGGCCGTTAAAGTTGACATAGTAAATATGCATGAAACATTCAAATATATTTTTAAAAAAAAGTTAGAGCTGTCTTAAATTTTTGAAAATCTTGTATAAAGTAATCATAGTTTAAGAGATTTTATTTAAGTTTATCAAAAAAAAAATTATTTAACGAAGTTTAATCCAAACAAACATTTATAAGTTTTATTCAACTATAATTTATCTGTAATAAGTTTTTACTCCTATAAAATAGTCCTTATATAGTCCGTCTTATTCGTTAAAGACGGTGATTTACAATACTTATGTAGTTAAGTTACAACTTTAAAACACTGAGAACATAATATAATTGGTTGGATAAATAAATTAATGATTAATATTGTTATTTTTTAATAATATTAAATGTGATCAAATATTTAAAAAATTGAATTTACTTGTATACTTATATTTATATTTTACGTATCATAAATTTATTTGTGGTCTGTTAAGGTACCAAAATTAATCGGAAATCGGAGGTTGCGGTAGGCAACGGTGGACTCGAGCTTTTGGTACGTTGAGATTGGTTTGCAAGGTTACGATTTAGTAAGTATGAAAGTAAGAAGAGTGAATGAAGTTTGAATTTGAATTGCACCTGAAAATTCGCGCACTTCCTCTTTATATGGTATAACGGTTATAACAACTTACTGATCTTCTAGAATAGGATGCGAGAATCTGTTGGATGGATCTTGGATTTGGATTGTCAACGCTCTAAACTAGCATACTATTCCTACTCTTTAAGTGAATTGGTATATTATTGCATTCTTTGGGCGGCGATTATTGGGCCTTATGACAGGCCCAAAATAGTTGCCTCCAAGCTCTTCCATTAGTTTTGTAGTGTGAGAGCTTTGTTGCATTTGTTCTTTTTATTGGTCGTAGCCCAGCTTGAGTCGAAATCCAAGAGGTGTTGTTGATGTCATTGGGAACTCGCGCCTTAAAAGCGCCATATGCTTGAGATGTCTTTTTCGGAGGCTCTATCATAACGAAATTTGGGAACTAGAGTACTAGAGTGTTTTTCAGAGGCGATCTAAACCGTTGATAATTCCTATGAATTTTCTTTTGGTAAGACATTACAAGTGTTGTGAAAAATGATGCTTGAATCAAAAAGTATAATAGGTTTCTTTCGGCAAGAAACCCACAAGGGTAAGAAAATGTAGGGGTGCAATAAAAACACAACGAAATTGATTATAACTGCTATTCTTTACTTTCTCTTTAAATCAAGATTACAAGTGTTACAAGAATAACAAATAACCCTCTCACTCTAAATTAGGATAAAGTATGCAATGATGAGAGACCAGTATGCTATTTATAATAAACTTAACATACTAAACTAATGGGCTTTTTCACAAATACCCATTACAAGTCAAATTAGGGTACAAGCTAACTTAAACAATTCCACATACCAAACAGGCCCAATTCGAAATACTAACAACCCTAGCATTTTGATACCCACATACTAGAACACACTTCGACTACAATATGTAGGTCTTCGACACATTCTCTGTCGAAACAGGAAGCTGCTCTTCAACCCACTAGAGTTCGATCCAATTGAGGTCTTCCCAAAGTCAGTTATACAATTTATTGAGCTGTTACTTTTCTTCCTTCGTCATATGTATTTTCACAACATATTATTTTCTCAATTGATGGAAGTAGTGCCCACCGTGAGTCCAAAATTAAAAGACTATACTTCTGTCTCTTAGGTTGATCACTCTATTTTAGCAACTGCTTCTATATTTGCTCGCGAAGGTAGTCTTGAAAGGGCTTTCCTTGACGTGGGTCCTTCTTTACGTTGGGGTGTATTGATCCTTGTGGAAGATAAAGTGATTTTCAATGAGCACGACGAGTGCGCTATTCTTTTTTATGAGTGCGCTTTCTTAATACTTAGTATTCTCCTTCCTTTCAACAGTTTCAAAATAGAGGTTTTGAATCATATGATCATTGTCCCTTCGCAACTGACCCATGTGAAGTGGGCCTATATTAAAGTCTTCTAATATCGGTGTGAGTATCGGGAAGGAAAACCATCTTTGTAACTTTCCTTCCACCTTATCAAGGTACAATGTAGTTTAGTAAACCATGTGTAGGGTCAAAGCTTGATTACATTAGCGTAGGTTACCCGTTATATTTCAAAAATAATTCTGGTGGCGTGAAACATTTCGAAGATCGACTCTTTTTGGTTACTTTTCTTAGCAAAGAGGTTCATGTGAATGTATGTGTCATAGGGACCAGAGCAGGGAATCAATGCACTACTTTGTTTCATAATTATTGGAACCAATGAAATTTTTTACTAGGGAACATGTCATATGTCTAAAAGTAGAGAAACATGTCGCCGAAGGAGTTTTACGTAAAAAATAGGTTAGTCGCTTTTTCAAAGAGCTGAGTCTATTATTAATATATAAAAGTAATAGTACTTGGAAATTCCAATAAAAGCCCTCTGATAAATGTACTGAAACTTTTCTTATTCCACGGGTATAAAAGTCTTTTGTCAAAATAACACAATAATATTGATTTGGCATTTATTGCTGCTGATGTGGCAGTCTCTAATTTTTTGTTGATTTTTAATTTTTCGTAATTGATTATTTTTTTCTTCAAATTCAAATCTACACGTTATTAATTATTTATTTATTTATACAGATTACAAAACCCTAATAGGTCTATTAAATGCATGAATTATTCCATAATTTGAAACGATGAATTTTACAATTTTGAAAACACAAAGCCCTCCACTAACCAAAATTACTCCTGCCCTTCCATATTCCAAACAACACTTTTAAAATTCACACAACTTCCTATCTCCATTAAATTCCACCAGTTTTCCATAAGCCCTAATATTCACACCATTATTATGACTATATATATGACTATATATTTACTTCACAGGCAAAAAAATTGTTCCAACATCACCACCAAATGGAATCTGGCGAAAATTGAAAGGAGCAAGGTTACGCCATAACCTTATAAACAACCAGCAGTACATAACCTACAAACAAACTCAAGCCAACATGCAAGCAACCAGCAACGCACCTCAAACTGCAAAACTACAATACACAGAGCAACGACACAACCAAACAAGATCCAGTCACACACAAAATTTGCAACAGAAGAAACATGCTGTCTACGGTAATTTCCGGTAAACAACCGCTAGTCTTCCAAACTATAATAAATATGATTTGGTTACTTGCAGGATCGACTAGATTGATCCTAGGACACATAGTCAAGAAGATTGTTATCAATGTTTGTTCGAACCATATTCATTATTTGTCTTCTTCAATAAGCGTTGTTCGATTTACAGGACAAATAGTCTTGACAATCACTTTGTTATATATAAATGTGACTTCAACGAAGTGACATGACATAAAAAATTAAATGGACAATTGAAACGTAAAGAATCTTAAATTGCAGAAATATAAAAGACTTTGAAAGTAAATAGCATGAAAGTAATTCGAAAGTAAATGACGTTAAAGTAAAGATGCAGAAACGTAAATGGCAAGAAGTAAACGAAATGCAGTAATTCTGAAAGATAAAAAAAAAGATAATACACATGTATTAAAATGGTGGTGTCATACGTACATTTTCTCAGCGAACTCTTTCTCTTAACGCTTGATACTTGAGTAAATATGTGAGTGATTTGTACAAAATGAACACACAGAATCCTAACACTAAGACTCCTATTTATACTAGTTTCGACCTTAACGGTCCTACACTAATCTGCTGCCACGTTTCTCATCAGAACTTCCAGCGAAGCCATCTGTTGTTGAACGGTTACGAAACCGTCTTCAAATTTCAAATCTTCCCGCCTGAGTCCATCTTCGACGCGTGGCAGTGTATTAAACAAACACTACTAAAAAACACGCTAAGTAGTAATACTTGAATACATATTCTATGAATTTTGTCTAAGTCCCGAAGACATATGCTTTCATTAATCTTTCAGCGTTCACTTATCTTCATCGAACTTAGAAGTCTTTATTTTTCGAAGCATGACCATCAGTAGCCATTCTTTTACTTTTTAAGGGATGGCCATCAGTAACCATCTTTCCTTCGATTCTCAACTCCTTCGAAGGATAAACAACATAAAACGAAATCTTCAGCTAACAAATTGCCCCCAATAAATGCCTGTTTCGAGAATCAACAGAAATAGGCGTTTCTTGCCATTATAAGATTTCGTTTTTTTGATCCTTGAAAGTTCCAAGACTGCTGACTAGCGTCATAATCACTGATAACACTGTTTCCGAGACGTCTTGTCATTTTCAAAGATGTCTTCTCATAACCTACATTCCCACGTTTTAACCTTACTTCCTGATCATTACTCCTACATACTAGGAGTGAAGCTAACTCATTCGACCGCCGTTGGATTAAATCACCAGCCGCCACGTGTCTCTCGGGCTTTACCCAAAAGATTTAAAAAAAGGTTTCCGTTAAACCTTTAAATACTTGATCTTGTGTCTCTATACCGCCTTTCATTCATCTTCTTCACCAAAAAAATTGAAA
This sequence comes from Vicia villosa, assembly GCF_029867415.1. NCBI lineage: Eukaryota > Viridiplantae > Streptophyta > Magnoliopsida > Fabales > Fabaceae > Vicia > Vicia villosa. Next base: position 3,732,933 of record NC_081184.1, read on the forward strand.
CATCTTCACTCTTTTTTAAAATCTTGTTCTTTCAATCAAAGAATTTCTTCATGGCTTCATCTTCAAATGTTCTTCAACCCGCTTTGAAGCTCCAATCAACAACACGTTCTGGGGAACGAGAGTTCGTTCCAAACCCTAACACTGAAGAAATACGCGCTATTTACGCTTCCCAGGTAATCATTCCCTTTGAACTTTCTGAGAAAACTCTTGCCTTTATGGGTCCGTTACCGAGTGAAAGTATCCAATCTATGAATAAGTTTTTTCCTGCTTACTACAAGACTAGACCATTAGTTAGCAAAGTTAAGATAGATGAAGACGGTCGCTCTCCTTTAGGCAAATCTGCTAAGATTGAGGAAACTTCAACCGCAATCCCTTTAGCTTTAAACAAAATTAGGTTAAACTATATGACCAATTCTGTAAAAGTGTTTAGGTCAATCCCTTTAGCCAAAGATCCTGACTTGTACTATGCCTGGCTAGAAAGGGTAGAGAAACAAAAAGGATCCTTCTGGAAAACATTAGGAATATACGATTTGATTCAACTGTCAAGAACGGGTTTAGAATACAACCAACCCATGTTAGTAGCAGCGGTTCATTTTTGGGATGCTTCTCACAACACCTTCCATCTCCCATGTGGAATGGTTACCCCCACGCTTTTCGACGTGGCCGCTATTACAGGACTTCGACCAACTGGTGAAACCTTCGACCCCAATGAGATGGACAATGACACTATTGGTTTTAACGATTCGCAAGTCACTTATACGGCATTCATCCAGAAGCATCATATTACCACTGAAGCGACAGTATCTGATGAAGAGCATATTGCTTTTCTAGCATTATGGCTTTCACGATGTGCCTTTTGTTCAAGGTCTATCCAAGTTGCGAAAAGGTACCTTTGCATGGCTAATCAATTGCATGCTGGAAAAAAGCTCAACCTCAGCCAACTACTTCTAGGGTCTCTTTATGAAAACCTTAGTGAAGCTGCAAACCTTACCAAGAATTTCAAATCTGGTAGTTTACTTTACGCTGGTCCTTTCTGGCTATTGCAACTGTGGCTTAATGCTACATTCGAAACTCATCTTCCCTTTCGAGGAGATGTCAATGAGGAGGATAGCATAATCAAAAATCGAACTATAGAGGGGACCAGGTTAGCTTACCTAACTCCAAAAGAAGAAATGGGAAAGCTTCATGAACATTTCCTGGCGTATTCGATGATGTTTGCTCGGCGTGACCAGTTCGATCCTTCTATGGCCCCATTTGTACACAGAACAATAGGCCCTGAATGGTTTACTCGAAAATTTCCACCAACATCTCAGGATCAACAAACTGAATCTATGAAAATTTGGGAAGCCTTTCTGACTCCAAGATTGTTTTCCCACCGTCTTCGACCATCAAAGGGTCAATGTATCCTCATGTGCTATCAACCGAATTTGGTCTCAAGACAATTTGGGCTAACTCAAATAACACCCAAGTGCTTATATGAGAAAAGGAACCATATGTGTTTCCACACTTTGTATTTGACTGAAGAAGAATGTGAACAAAAAATCGACAAATACGTTGACGTCACCAATCTTTCTCCTATTCCTTTTGAACCTTCTTTTTACTCTACACCAGATTTTCATCAATGGTGGACAGAGTATTATAGCTCTCAAATTTTTGATGCTGATAGCCTTGCTCAGGAACTAACTGCAGCTTTCAATGATGTGCAGGAGAACTTCCAAAAAGGTACTTCCACTCATATTAAAGAAATCCAAGCTTTTCAAAAATTCTTTGAAACTATCTATAGGCCTGATGATCTTAGTCGGACTGTTCGTGAGGCTGCAGTTACTTTGCGCGAAAAGTTTTCCGCCAAACTAAATAAGTTGAAATTGCCCTCGTATGTTCGACCAGAACTACGTTATGAAGTGGCTTTCAAACTCAATCCTCCAAAATTCCCCCCACTACCAAGTGCTGATTTTGGTGTGGCTCTAAGTCCTCCTTTCCCAGACTGGTTCGTGTGTGGGAATGCTCTCAAAATTCTTCAAGAGAGTACCAAAAAACGCGCTGAACGAGTGGTTCCGACTAAGCATACCTTGGATACTTTCAAAGGACATCTTCATATAGATCTTAAACATGTTCGTGTCCTGACTCCAATACCTGAAGGTCTGGATTAAGGCAATCTTTTCGACTGACTCATCTTTTCTTTATTGATATACTGATTTCAGTCTCAACTACAGCTGTTGCACGAAGGAGGAAGATTAAGGAAGCTTCTGCCTCAAAGGACTCTGGGACATCTAAAAGCAATAAACCAAGTGGGAGTGACTCCCTCGTCACTGATAAGAAGCCCACGGTACATACTTATCTCATACTCTCAATCTTGTACAATATGTGATTAGTACTCATCTTTCTCATTTTCGACTTGCCAGAGTTCGAAACCCCCAACGGGTTCGAAGCGTAAAGCTTCTTCGACCACTGGTTCGGATGGCGAAGATAAGTCCCCTCCTCAAACTAGACAAGGACAGAAGAAAAAATATAAAGCTGTTACCCCTTCGAGAAAAGGGAAAAAGGCAAGTCCTTCCAAAGCTGCTTCTCCTGGTGATAAAGCGTCCTCTGAAGAGTCTCCTTTGAAAGCTGCTAGTAATGCTTTCGTTGTGGAAAGCCATAATTCAAGTCCAGACAATCTTCCACCCAAGGTATTTTGGTTTTGTCCCACATATTATCGTGTGATTTAAAATCATTGTACTGACACTTTACCTTGTTATTGCAGGATGATGCTGGCACTGCTACTTCCGGTTTTAAGGATCCTGGCCTCACCATTGATGTTGACAAACTTTATGGTAGTTGTCAAACTTTAACTTTCGTTAACTAAACTCTTCAAAAGTTTATTTATTTTTGAATAACTTTGCTCTGTTTAACATAGGTACCTCTCAAAATCAAACTCGTGTTCTTTCACCAGTCTTCGAAGACGTTAGGCCAATTGCTACCATATTGCCTAATGAACCGGTCGAAGAAAGCCACTCTACTGACGAATCCCCACCTACCCATCAAGGCAAAAATTTGGAAGAGGATCATCCATTCTCAGGCAGCGTTAATGTGAACCAGCAATCACATGACAACGAAGATTCCGCGTCGGAGAAAGATGCTATGGAAGAGATTTCTCAGCCTGAAAAACCAGTTTCTCATGGAACTTCAACTCTAGACGCAAAAACCATTCCTGAGACAACTTCGACGCCTGCCCCTGCAAAGCTTACTCCTTCAGAGCTTGAACAACTTAAGCAAACTGATCCTCTCAGTTTCTTAAAGGCCATTATGAATGTGAATACTCCTTCGCCTCCGGAGCTTAATGTCTCAACAGCTATTACTGCAGACTCTAGTGACAAGGAAGATATTCCCAATCTTCTTCGACAAATAAAAGAAAGATTCTTTGGGGTCAATCTTGTAGATGTTCTCAACCGGGACCCTATTAAGAGCCACAACTTAAATCAACTTCTAAAGAAAGTAGATTTGCTTCAAGTTTCCACAGAAGTTTCAGAGGTAATTGTTCTGCTGGGCTCTCTACTCGAGCAACTCCAAGCTAACATCCTTCGAAGGCAAAATGTCGAAAAAGAGTTATCTGAGACAAAGGCCTCTCATGACTCTTCATGGAATTTTGCTATGGACGCAACGAAACAAGGTGAGGCCCTCAGGCTCAAACATTCAGAAAATCAGAAGGCCATTGATGATTATGAGAAGAAAATCGGCTCTTGGAAACAAGAAATCAAAGTACTCGAGGGCAAGATAAAGGAGGCTGAAAGTTGTCAAGCAGTCCTACAAAAGTCTAATCAACAAGACTTGCTCGAAGTGGTGCAGTCAGGAATGAAACATTTCGAGGCTGCACAAAAGTTAGTGCCAGAAATCGAAAGGTTGAAGAAACACCGGGCACTAATTGAACTTCGCATGTCTTCATGGGAGACTCAATATTTGAAGATCAAAAAGGATCTCCCTGAGGATTTCAACTAAATGTTTTCGATCTTGTTACTTATTGCACCTTTATTTTGTAATCGAGGCCACTGTAGACATATAATATTTGTACGCTTGACTTCCTTTTATCTCTATCATATTTGCCATTGTTGATTTAGCAAATCTTTCAATTTCTTGTCAAGATATATCTTTAGATTTCCTACAGTGCTTTTATTAAATGCAACATATAGAACCTGAACATCCTTCGCAGCGCTCTTGCCTCTAGACTTGACGTTTCCACTTCTTCTAGCCATAATCATTATTAAAAGTGACGTCACTTTCTCCAAAACGTCGGTTTTCAGACGTGCGTGCATCAGTTTAATGATTACTTCTCAACTTCCAAGGGCAGGAAACGGCGGGAGCCATAACTCCTTTCTTTGGAAAACCAACCGCAGTCCAATCACTCATTGGCAATTAAACCCACCCTTCAGTATTCCCCTTCTATATAAAGGGTCCAATATCATCTTTATTTCTCATTCATGCGTTTTCTCTCCAAACTAAACACAGAAAAAAGAAAACACACAACTTCTCTTTCAGAACAACTTTCTTACCTTGCAATGGCTGAACCTCTCTTCTTTAACGACATCAAAGCCCTCATTAGAGGCGAGTTCAGACTCTCTGAGGATGAACTTGTTCGCCATTTCATCAACATCGAAACCCTGTTTGTTAACCAGGAACTAGACTTCTACTTTGAGGAAGTCCTGGAGGGTGCCATTTACCCCAACATGGTGGCAGAATTCTGGATGAATGCGTCTTTACGCATAGATCCTGAAGGTAGGACCACCATTGATTCTGTTATTCGACACGCTCGTCTCAGCATTACTCCCACCACTATTGCCAATCTAATAAGATGCAATAACTCTGGTGAAACTTTTGATGACAACAGTTTCAACATGACTACTCATCTCATGCTGAGAGCTCTTGTGGATAATGACCGCTTCAGTGCCAAAGTCATCAGGATCTGGCACAAGATGCTCGTGGGGAACTTCCAACCTCGGCGGATTGACGAAAACGACATCATGGTTGAAGACTTGGAGTTTATCCTCTGCGGTCTTCGAGGGAAGAAAATTAACATCCCTTTGATGATCTTCAAGGGACTTGTTAAAGCTGTCTCTGCCGGTGTCGACCGTCGAGGGGTTGTGACTTGTCTTCCGTACGGGAGACTCCTTAGCTACATTTTTCTTAAGAAAGGCGTAGTGAGAAGGATGCGTACTTCTGGAGCCATGGATATGTTCGAGGCTGAACCTTCTCCCGTGTTGTCTTTGGACAATTTAAACCAAAGGATTGACTAGCAAGTTTTTACCTTAGGTTTAATCTTTTTTATTTATATTTATGCCTTCCTTCTTTTGTAACTTCAGATCCTATTCTTTGGATCTTTTTGTAATGAATGTACTCCCATGCTTGAAATGAAAAAGAATATTTTGGTGTCTTCTTTGATTTTTCTTTCCATAATTCTTCCTGATTGTGAAGCCATTTTGGTGCCTGACCATTTTGGCTTTTCGTAGTACCCTGGGTATCTACGTCTTTGCAATCCTTACTTCGTGCATACTTGGTTTATATCTCTTCAAATATTTCCCGTTTACTCTCAAGATCCTATGATCTTCTGCTAATTCTTCAATTTCATAAGCATTGTTCGAGAATACTTTTAAGATTCGAAAGGGTCCTTCCCAATGTGGGGACCATTTACCAAGTGCCTGATTCTTTCGATCTATAGGCAAAATAACTTTCCAGACTAAGTCATTATTAACAAAAGTTTTACCTTTCACCTTTTTATTATAAGCTCTGGACACTCTTTCCTTTTGCCTTTTTATCATTTCCAGCGCTCGAAGTCTGTCTTCGTCCAAATCTACTAACTCATTCATCATTAATTCCCAGTATATGTTGGGAGGAATGTCTGCTTGTCTTTGTATCCTTACTGACTGCAAACATATCTCAATTGGAAGTACTGCGTCATGTCCAAACGTCAACTGGAAAGGAGTTGTATTCGTAGCTTCTTTTGGAGATGTTCGACAAGCCCAAAGTGCTTGATCTAAAGTCTTATGCCAATTCTTAGGTCTCTTTCCTACATGCTTCTTGATAAGGCCAATTATTATTTTGTTTGCTGCTTCAACCTGTCCATTTGCTTGGGCATAATAAGGTGTAGAAGTAAATAGCTTGAAACCTATTTCTCTGGCAAAATCTTGCATTTTTCGTCCAGTAAAGACTGATCCCTGATCAGTTGTTATACTTTCTGGGATTCCAAATCTATATATAATGTGTTTCTGAATAAACTCAATCACCGCCTCTTGATCCACATTTGCCAATGGTATTGCTTCGACCCATTTTGTGAAATAGTCTATTCCTACCAAAATGTATCTTTGCCCTTTGGATGACTTGGGGTGAATCTCTCCAATCAAGTCCAGTGCCCATCCCCTGAAAGGCCATGGTTTTACTATTGTACTTAGTTCGTTTGCTGGAGCGTGTTGGATACCTGCATGTTCTTGGCACTCTTGGCACCCTTTCGCGAACTCTATGCAATCCTTTAGCATCGAAGGCCAATACATCCCATAACGAAACAAGAGCCATTTCATTTTGTGCCCTGCTTGATGTGCACCACAAGCTCCACTATGTACGTTCGACAGAGCCAAGTATGCTTCTGCTTCTCCCAAGCATTTCAACAATACCCCTTCAGGAGTTTTCTTGAACAATTCATTTCCCATTAGAAAATATGACAAGGCTCTATACTTGATTTTTCTGTCTGTATCCGTCGAAGGATTTTTCAGATAGTTAATAATTGGATTCCTCCAATCTGTGTCAGCCAATGAATCTATATTTAGTACCTCGAATTGTTCTTTACTGGCATAACCCAATTGTGAATCTTCCAGATCACTTGGCGAAAGTTTAGTAAACATTGCTCTTCCTCTTACTTCAATCAATTCTTCCAACTTTTCTTTTGATACTTTATATCCCGAAGCTAATTGAGCCAAGTCGTTTGCTTCCTGGTTATTCACCCTTGGTACATGTTTTAATTCCACGTATTCGAATTTCCTGAGCAACCTATTTGCGATGATAAAATACATGATCAGATTCTCTTTGATGCATTTGTACTCCTTTGTCAATTGTTTGATGACCAATTCGGAGTCTCCTTTAATTTCGACTCTGGTTGCCCCCAATTCTAACAAAGCCTCAAGTCCAGCAATTAAAGCCTCGTATTCAGCTTCATTATTGGAGCATGATGGACCTTCGATTTTATACTTGAGCTTTGTTGGAATTCCATCAGGAGAAATTATCAACATTCCAACACCAGTTCCCTCTCTATGCGTTGAACCATCGAAATATAACTTCCAAGGTTTCAAATCTACACAATGCTGATGATTCTCAACCACCGCATGGTCGACAATGAAGTCTGACACAATCTGACCTTTCATTGCCTTGAGAGGCTGAAATATTAATGAATATTCAGTAAGGGCTAAAGCCCATTTGCCAATTCGACTATGTAGCATTGGCTTAGATAACATATGTTTAATAACATCATAATGAGATGAAACGTAAACATCAACTGGTTTTATATAATACTTGAGTTTGATACAGGAGAAATACAAACAAAGGCAGAGTTTTTCTATATCAGTATATCTAGTCTCTGCATCATTGAGTACTCTACTTAAGTAATAAATGGCTCTTTCGATGCCATTCTCATCCTCCTGGGCAAGCATGCTGCCTATTGTTTTATCTGATGCTGAAATATATAGGCGCATGTGCTTCTTCCCACTTGGGGGAGATAGAATTGGTGGACAAGTCAAGTATTGCTTTATCTGATCGAAAGCTTCTTGATGTTCAGCACGCCATTCGAATTTCCCTTGCTTAAGCCGAAGTAGAGGTGAGAAAGCTTGCGTGCGTCCACTTAAGTTAGAGATAAATCTTCTTAAGAAATTTATCTTACCCAACAATGATTGTAATTCTTTCTTCGTGGAGGGAGACTTGGTCTCCATAATGGCTTTTGTCTTGTTTTGGTTGATTTCTATCCCTTTTTTGTGGACTACGAAACCCAAGAAATCTCCTGCCTGCACAAAGAAAGCACATTTAAGGGGGTTCATCTTCAAGCCATATTTCCTCATTCTTTCGAATGATTGGCTCAGATGATCGAGATGACTCATACCCGAGGTAGATTTTACCACAATGTCATCTATATACACTTGCATGAATGTTTCTATGAAGTCGTGAAATATAGAATTCATTGCTCTTTGATAAGTTGCCCCTGCGTTTTTTAAACCGAAAGGCATCACAACCCATTCGTAAGTGCCTATTGCTCCTGGGCAACGAAATGCTGTCTTGGATACATCATCTTCTGCTATAAAAATTTGAATGTATCCCGAATATCCATCCAACATGCTCAAATACTCAAAACCTGCGACCGAGTCTACTAGCATTTCTGCTATAGGCATGGGATACTCGTCTTTCGGAGTAGCTGCATTAAGGTCGCGAAAGTCTATGCATACTCTTAATGAGCCATTCTTTTTAATTACAGGTACTATATTAGCAATCCACTCAACATACCTTGTAGTTCGGATAAATTTGCACCGTAAGAGTCTTTTGACCTCTGCTTTAATCTTCGAGTGAATCTCTGGCGCGAATCTTCTGGGAGTTTGTTTTATTGGCTTCTTCCCTTCTTTTATTGGTAGTTTCAATTCGACTAAGTCTCTTTCGAGACCAGGCATCTCATCATAATCCCAAGCAAAACAATCTCTATTGTCTTTCAACATTTTGATGACCGTTGCTTTCAATTCTGGTTCTAGTTTCGCGCTGATATATGTTATTCTCTTTTGATCATTGTCTCCAAGATTGACTTCTTCAAGTGGATCTTGGGCCAACATCTTTATGTTCGACGCCATCGGGTCTTTTTCAAATCCCAACGGTTCTTCGTCGTATATTGCATCTAACCTTTGACTTGGTTCTTCTCCTATGATCTCTTCAACTGGACCCGTATCTTCAGAGAGTTCGAAACTCGTACGAAATTCCAATTCTGATATTCCTTCTTTGGTTAGGACTGTATCTATCTTTGTATTTGATAGTTCGGCTTCGAGAGCCGTTTTTCTTTTGTTCTCGGCCACATAGGCCGAAATCTTTTCGAAGAACGCAGACTCAGACATGATTAATGTCATCGTCCCAGCCCGTTGGCCGTACTGCTGGATAATTCTCCGATGGTGCTGGATCTGGTGGACCATCCATGATCTCCCTATCCCATTGGAATCCATTTGGGTGCAAAGTCAAATAGTACATTGCATTTTTGTTTGGGGTATACATCTCTTCAGCAGCATGACAAGGGCCTATGTTTGCCAAGTTCCTGTCGAAGTTGTTTTTGTTCACCTGGTTGACTTCAGCCATGTAATAACTCTGATCACCTTCGATATTTTCCACTATACCATCTTCTCTCCAAATTGTCACCCTCTGATGCATGGTTGAGGGTACAGCCGCTACTCCATGAATCCATTCCCTACCAAGCAAAAGGTTGTAGTTTGCCTTTGCTGGTATAACCATGAACATGGTTGGCCTGGTAACTGAGCCTACTGTCAAATTGACTTGAACAACTCCCAGAGTTTGTCCTATTTTGCCTTCGTAGTTAGATAAAACCATGTTATGTGGCCTTATATCTGTATCGAACATACCAATTCTTTTTAGCATGTATTGAGGCATTAGGTTCACTGCTGCTCCTCCATCAACTAGGACTTTATTTATGCCCACGTTCTCAATCTTAGCCCTGATATAGAGTGGCTTCAAATGATTTCGCATACCCTCATCAGGCCTTTCGAAGAAAGCATTCTGTTCTTCTACTGCACCGTTATTCAGCACATAGTAACACACGGGTCTGTGTTTTGCCATTTCTTCGATATCAGCCTCTTCACAGTCTTCTACTTCAGTTTCCTGATTAAACTCGTGAGGGAGTACCGAGACAACATTGCAATTCAAGTTTATGGATGACACCCCATCAGAGTCAAAATCATTTGTCATTCTATCCTCTTCTTTCCAAGAATTTGAACGCATCTTGTCTTCTTCATCCAAGAGTTTTTCAGCTTCGAATAGTCTGCGTTCCACCGGAGGTTTGTTCGACTTTGCCCCCTGGTATGGGACTTGGTTGCTACTAGAGTCTCCAGCTTCTCTTGGCCTGTATTCCTTCTGAGCCTTTTTTATTCTCTGATGTCTTCTCCACTGGGACCGAGACATAGGATTTTTTCCTTTATAATTCTCCAACCGATACGCCTCTCGATTTGATCTTTGAAATTGTTTCCTATATGCCATTGCAGTTCTACCACCTTGGTCCCAACTTCGCCATTTGTTGGTTCTTGCATCAGCTTGTACCCACCTATCCCTGGGTGCATTTGCAGGGACTTTGAACGTCACCCTTCGAGTCCTAGGATGTGGGCTATCAGGCCTCTTTGTTGGAGTCCAAATGTCGAAACCGTACAGGTTGGGGCGCAACCCCTGAGTTTCTTGACTCATGTAGCAATACACACGTTCGAATGATCGTGCTAGCATTTCGTCATAGACTGCCCCGCATCTTGGGCAGAGAGCAACTTCAGTGTTTTCTTTGTGGCATCTGACCAAAAATCCTACCAAGCTTTCCTCCATCTTTGGGTACAGTTGTAGTAGGGGATTTGGCTCTCTTCCTGGGTGTTCCCACCTTTCGCGTCGAACCCTTTCGAAGTTGGCTTCGACCCTTCGATTTAGCATGATCGAACACCTTGGACACACCCATTGCTTACCACCATTTCTCTCGTGGCAATTCCAGAGATATTCTTTGAGGCTTTCAGTTCTTGGAGGAACTTCGATGCCCCCATTTTTCCTCGTCAGCCATGTCTCTAGTTCGCCAAATTCAGACGCTGGTCGTCTGGCGCTAACCATGTTAACCGCTACTGGAGGAACTTCAGAAATCTGGATTTTCTGGAGTTTCATCCTGAGGTCTTCAGTGGCCTCACTGTTTTCTTCCTTCGAGGCTTCAGTTATTTCTGCCTTGGAAGATTCTTCAACATCAGTATTGAAGACTATGTCACTATTTAGGCTTTCAGTAGCCTGCTTTCCATTGAACATTGCTTTAGTCTCGATTTCAGAAACCTCCACCATGTTGATATCTTCTACCTCGCAGAGGCTGGCGTCAGCAATGTTTAGGGGATTGGTATCGACCCTCATATGACTCTTGGTCTTGTCAGCAAACTTCAACCTTCCATCATTGAGAGCATTTTGAATTAGATCCCTGAAAAGAAAACATTGAGAAGTTTTATGGCCTAAAAACCCATGATATTTGCAAAAACCTCTTTTCTTCCGTTGTTCAAACGGAGGAATTTTTGAATTTGAAGGTAGTATCATTTGGCCATCTTTTACCAATAAATCAAATATTTCATCACACTTGGTAATGTCGAATGTATAAGTTTTCTTAAGGAACCTATCATTCTTATCGTTTTCTACTGGATTTTTTCCATTGGCAGGATTTAGCAGTTTGCAAGCATAAGGTGGCGCTTCTTTCAATTCAGCCAAGTCTATTTCGACTTCTTCAGGGCTATATGAGTCATCGAAAGACTCATTCTCAGCATCCTTGGCTTCGACGTATGCCACTCTTTCTTTCTTATAACTTTTATTTGCCCTAGCTTTTTCTGCCTTCAGGCGTTCGACTTGTCGAACCCTATCTGCTAATTGGGCCATGTCCCTAAGGTATTGGGTATCTAGTTTCTTTCTTATTGAATAATCTAGACCACCTGCAGCCATTTCAACAAGTTCATGCTCTGGGACTGTTGTAAAACACCTTGACTTCAACAGACGGAACCTATTTAAATAATCATCAATTGTTTCTGTGAATTTTCTTTTAACACTGGCCAATTCTTTCAAACTTATCTTAGTTTGGCCCATGTAGAATTGCTCATGGAAAAGTCTTTCCAAGTATGCCCATGCATCTATCGAATTTGGTGGCAAAGTAGTAAACCAAATGAAGGCATTTTTTGTCAGTGAACTAGGGAAATATTTGATCCTTAAATCCTCATTTCCCGCTAAGTCACCTGCTTCCGTCAAATATCTAGCAATATGTTCCACCATTGACTCGTTTGTTTCGCCTGAAAATTTTGTAAATTTGGGTACCTTAGTGCCCCTAGGCAATTCTGCTTGCATGATATAATCTGATATAGGGGACGTATAGTTTGGACGTCTAAGTCCAGTATTAAGGCCATTGTTGGCCATAACCCTTTCTATCATGGGGTATAGTTTGGACGTATATGGAACTATGTCTTGTACACGTTCTAAAATGGGCCTCTCTTCTTGATTCGAAGGCTGTTTGTCTTTCCTTTTGGGTGGCGTTACTCCCATGAATTCCGCCATTCGATTCATCTGAGATGATATCTTTTGGAAAGTCTCCATGTTTTCTCTATTCGTGGTAGTAACATTTGCCATTAGTGGGCTTAAAACTGAAGTCAATTCTCTGGCCAAAACCCCTACCATATCATGGTTGCTTGCATCCATTTCTTGTCGAAATGCTGCTTGGTTATTTGTGGTAAAGTGAGGCATCTGGGTAGAGAAACCAGTGTTATGTGCGCTTCGACCCACTGAACTAACATTTGGTGAAAATGTCGCATTGTTAGTTGGGGCATATATATGTCCTGCCCCTCGTACGCCTGTTCCATGTGGGTATGGCATTCCGTATGGATTATTTGGTCTCCATTCGAAAGCGGAGTTCGTGCCTTGACCAAATAAATTGTTTGCAGCATTTGTCGAGGCAAACAATACGTCCTCTGCGCTTGTGGATGAGGGTGCGGTTGTCGACACTGAAACTGGAACAGTCCCTGTGGGTGCTGTATTATTTTCAGGCATAGTCTGAGAATTATCTGCAGGTCTCGATCCATTTGGACCCGTTGCATCTCGTGCTTCTTGAGTAGAAGTCGAATTTGCCGCTCCAAATCCTGAACCTTGTGGGGGATCTTGATTACCCCCTGCACTGGCCGTAACGACCATTTTCCTGTTGTACCTTCGTTTGGGAATCGGTTGTGCACTGTTCTTTAATTTACCGTTCCTAAGGTTCATACAACATCTTGATATTGTCTAGACAAAAATAAAGCAATTGATTAAAACAATCTGCTTGACACTGTCCCACTGGGCGTGCCAATTTGTTTACGGTAATTTCCGGTAAACAACCGCTAGTCTTCCAAACTATAATAAATATGATTTGGTTACTTGCAGGATCGACTAGATTGATCCTAGGACACATAGTCAAGAAGATTGTTATCAATGTTTGTTCGAACCATATTCATTATTTGTCTTCTTCAATAAGCGTTGTTCGATTTACAGGACAAATAGTCTTGACAATCACTTTGTTATATATAAATGTGACTTCAACGAAGTGACATGACATAAAAAATTAAATGGACAATTGAAACGTAAAGAATCTTAAATTGCAGAAATATAAAAGACTTTGAAAGTAAATAGCATGAAAGTAATTCGAAAGTAAATGACGTTAAAGTAAAGATGCAGAAACGTAAATGGCAAGAAGTAAACGAAATGCAGTAATTCTGAAAGATAAAAAAAAAAGATAATACACATGTATTAAAATGGTGGTGTCATACGTACATTTTCTCAGCGAACTCTTTCTCTTAACGCTTGATACTTGAGTAAATATGTGAGTGATTTGTACAAAATGAACACACAGAATCCTAACACTAAGACTCCTATTTATACTAGTTTCGACCTTAACGGTCCTACACTAATCTGCTGCCACGTTTCTCATCAGAACTTCCAGCGAAGCCATCTGTTGTTGAACGGTTACGAAACCGTCTTCAAATTTCAAATCTTCCCGCCTGAGTCCATCTTCGACGCGTGGCAGTGTATTAAACAAACACTACTAAAAAACACGCTAAGTAGTAATACTTGAATACATATTCTATGAATTTTGTCTAAGTCCCGAAGACATATGCTTTCATTAATCTTCCAGCGTTCACTTATCTTCATCGAACTTAGAAGTCTTTATTTTTCGAAGCATGACCATCAGTAGCCATTCTTTTACTTTTTAAGGGATGGCCATCAGTAACCATCTTTCCTTCGATTCTCAACTCCTTCGAAGGATAAACAACATAAAACGAAATCTTCAGCTAACACATGCATAGAGTATGAAGGCAAGGAAGAAGAAGAATGAACGAAGCATAAAATCTTTACCTGGGCTTTGAGAACTCTTTGTTTCTGTTTATGCTTGCTGGCCTTTTTTGTATGATTGAATTTTGTTTTTCTTGCTAATATTATGTAATTGATTAATGTAACCTCATAAAATATAATGAGATTGGGGTTGAGCATTCCGATTGGGGCTTGGGTATTATATGTTTGTGTGTTTGGGTATTTGGTTGTTGTTTTCTTTTGTTGTTCATGTGATAGCCATGGAAGAACCGAATTGAGAGGGAATGTGAAAAGATGAATATTTCTTAGAGATAAGAGAGGTTGAGCATCGTATATTTGGTTTGCAGAGAGAAAGTTTTTTATTTTTTTATTTTTTATTTCATCTATTTTCAATTATTACTTGGACCAAAAATGGCGGCTTGGTTTTCTTCTATAAGTTCCTAGAATTTTTTTGTTGTTTATGACTATTGTTGTTTATGACCATTTGGGTCTCACACCTTACCAGGCCAGATTATAACATAACTCTTAGTGACTATTTTGCTTCAAGTGGTGACTTTCACGCATAAAATCATGAAATGGTTCAGGCTCTTCTAAAAAATAATCTTATAAAGTCAATTTTTGATTAATTTATTTTGTTCTTTTGTAAATATACCTTAAATATTTCTATTAAAAATACATTTTAAAATTGAATTTGAAAAGTTGGATGATATTTATCATGTTTTAAATTTTTAAAATAGAATTTGGAAAGTTGAGTGATACACGCTTCCTCTTTTCAAGAAGAAAAGTTGAAATTCCCAGGATACTCTAAAAAAACCGTTTCAATTAAGTTTGTCATTAATAAATCATTATTTCTATACTGAGAAGTTTGTAATGATTCTTCCTTTATATTTATATAATGAAATAGTTATTACTCTCTATTAGTAATTATTATATTTCAATTCCGTTTTCACCGTATTAGATTATTATTATTATTATTCTAATAAAAACATAAGCAAATTATTATTATTATTATTATTATTATTATTATTATTATTATTATTATTATTCTATTTTTTTCTTTTTGTTTGAGGATTGTTTTTATTTTGAACTAAGTTTTATTAGTTTTGGTTATGAATTTATGAATATGATGATGAATGGTATATCGAAAAGTTTGCGTAAAAATAAATAGATTCCTTAAAAATATGGAAAATCAAGTTTGATTATAAAATTTGAATTATTGTAATTAATGGAAAGATATCTATAAAATAAATAAATAAATAAAAGAATAAAACGATATCACGTCTAATATGTCCACTTTCATAACTATTGTATTTAATATTTTTTATATTTTCAAATATTGTGTTTACTAATTAAAATCTTACAATTAAATAATACATTAATTTAATTTTAAAATCTTCCAATTATTGTGTTTAATCGTAAAAGATGTTGACAGTAAATTTACATTTAATTAGAAAGAATATTATCCAACAAAAAATATTGCAAAATTCCAATCATGATTAATTTAATTTTTTTTATGTAAATCAATCTGTTTATGATGTTTGTACATAGACTTTATTACTAAAATAAATATTTTAGTCATTTACTAAAGTTTTATTTAGGTTTTTCTTTTTAAAATTTAGTAATACATTAACTATAATTAAAAATACTATTAAAATATAATAAATTATATTAAAATTTCAATTTATTAAAAAATGTTAGTTTTTTCTATGATAGAATTATCATTTATACTAAAAAGTGTTATAAATATTTGTATATGATAAAAGAACATGAGATAATTATGATAGAAACATATATAAATTTATTATGAAAAATAGAAAATTGTCATTCTTTTTACATTTGTACAATTATATATTATCATTTTATTTAATTAGTACACATAATATAAAGTTTTATCACCATATCAAAAATAAGTTTTGGCTCTTTATAAAAATGTAAAAAATAAAATATATTAATTGTGATAATTAATTTTAATTATTATAATAATACATTAAACATAGAAATTTTTAAGCATTTGACGGTAGATGTCATACATTTTAGGTTTGAAAAAATGAGATAATATCTCAAATAGGTTTAATAAATTTTATTCTCTAACTATGTTTAATTTTTTAAAATTATATTTTTTTAAACCTATAAATTATATTTTTTATATTATAATAATATGTTAATGTAGAAACTTTTAAGCATTTGACGGGAGCTGTCATACATTTTATATTTGGGAAAATGGGCTAATATCTTAAACATGTTTAAATTTTTTTAGAATTAAGTCATTTAGATTCAACTGGAGTTTCTTAACTCATCTGAATTGACGGGTAGATATGAAAGTATCTATAAGATACAGTTATTGACAGATCATTTTGATGGGAGCTGTCATACATTGTAGGTTTGAAAAAATGAGCTAATATCTCAAATAGGTTTGATAAATTTTATTCTCTAACTATGTTTAATTTCTTAATTAAAATTATATATTTTTAAACTTATAACTCATATTTTTATATTATAATAATATGCATTAAATGTAAAAACTTTTAAGCATTTAACGGGAGCTGTCATATCTTTTATATTTGGGAAAGTGGGCTAATATTTTAAATAGGTTTAAATTTTTTTAGAATTAACTCATTTGGATTCAACTGGGTTCTTAACTCATCTGAATTGACGGGTAGATGTGAAAATATCTACGAGATACAGTTATTGACCTATCATTTTAATGTCTATATTTTAACTATTTCTTTTGTTACTGTTTTATAAAATTGAAGTTATAAAAATAATTGACGGGTAGATGTGAACGTATCTATGAGATACCAGTTATTAATTGATCATTTTAATGTCTATCTTTTAACTATTTCTTTTGTTACTGTTATAAAATTGAAGTTATAAAAATAATTGTACGATTTATTATAAATATGAAGTTGGTACATATTATTAATATATAATTGAAATTACGTGAATATTTATGAACAACATAATAAGTTATATTATGTTTGATATTCCTAACACATGAATTAAAATCTGATAAATGATTATAAGTTATAAATATATTAATGTTACTCATTCTTTGTATCTATATATGTTACACACTTTATTTATTTATTTTCCAAAGTTTTGATAAATATAAATCTTATTTTATGCATTTTACTATGCAGGTATATGATGCAGGCTTTGTTACTGATTGGTTCTGATAATTTAAGAATATAGTATTTGAAGATTGTACCATCTATATGTTTTATTGTTTTATTTAAAGAGCTAAAAGTTTAGATGTATTATTAGCACTTTTGTTGTTAACTATTAAGTTTTTGGGATTAACATGACTAAGTTTCAGTTGCATTTTGGTGGGATTAACATGACTAAGTTTGAGTTGCATTTTGGTTAAATATATATGTTTGATATATATAAAGGAACTTTTTAAGTCATAATTAGGTACATGTAATGGGAAGTCCCGCCAGACCCGTGCGATAGCACGGGTTTCCTACTAGTTATGATGAAGAAATTGTCCCACATAATAAAGCCTTAAAGAAACTCTTGAAATGACTTATATAAACTCTATCTCTCATATTTTAATTTTCATAGAATATTGCATGTTTAAGTTATTAATTCTTAGTGTAGTTTATCGTTCAAATTAGTTGGTAGCGGTTTATTATGTAAGGTTAGGTTTTGTTAGAATTAGTACCTAATTGAGCTTTAGTGACGATTAAATTCTGAAAAATTAATGTTGTTATAATCCGATCATGATTGAAATATTGTACAGGACACATCTCTATTTTTGTGAGTTTCAATAAAATCATAAGTCCCTATTATTACTTTAAGATGATAATAAAAAAATGATATAAAATTTTTAGGATTAGGAAGCACCTTTTTTAATATAAAAAAATTAATAAAAATTATCAAAACAAAACAAATGTATTTTATTCATGCAATATTAACGAATTTTGATTTATCTCCCTCATAATAAAAAAAAATTCAAAATTTTTTTATAAATAAAATAAAGAAAAAATATATAAAAAATCCCCGTGGATTTTAAAAATTAAAAAAAAATACACGTGGACATGTCATCTAAATAAAATTGAAGATTTCATGTCACTTTGTAAATTGAGGAGCTAAAGACATGGACTCCGATTTTTTTTACTATATTTAACGCTAAGTATTACTATATGATATAGGGGTGCTCGCGGTGCGGTTTGGGCGGTTTTGACGAAAAAAATCATCCGAACCGCAAGAGAAAAAATAGTGCGGTTTGGTTTGGTTCGGTTGGCTTTTAAAAAAAATTCGAACCAAACCAAACCAAACTAATGCGGTTTGGTTCGGTTCGGTTGGTTCGGTTTTTTACAAATATTTTATTGAGCCATACATACACATATAGATGATAACATAATTTTGTAGTTATACATTCATACACTATCAAATAACAACAAAACTCGTCATATTTTGACAACAATTTTCCATTTAATATGTAAAAATTAAATTAGACAAAAGTGAAATATTAAACATAAAATAATAGCATAAAACAATATAAAAATTATTATAACGAAACAAAAAAATAGAAGAGACGAAAGATTAGTGAAAGTGAAAAAGAAAAATAGTGTTGAGAGATTAGAGAAGAAGATATGCGATAAAAACGAAACAGAAATACGGAACATTTACATAAAAAGGAGAAGGTGAAAAAGAAAGAATATAAGAGAGTAGAGATTATAGAAGAAGAGGGAAGATGTATGTGGCAAAGAAGGTGCGATAATATTATTAGAGATTTTAGAAGATCGGGACTGAAATTATATGTGTAAGGATGAGAAAATTGTTCGTAATCATAATGCTAATGTATAATAAGTTTAAGTTTGAGTTGGATGTGAGTTACTAAAATTTAGGTTGTAACATAGTGCGGTTTGATTCGGTTTGGTTCGGTTTACAAAATACAAACCGCAAACCGAACCGAACCGTGCGGTTTTGTAAAAATTGACCCAAACTAATCCGAACCAACTGCGGTTTTTTGCGGTTTCGGT
The DNA here is from genome assembly GCF_029867415.1 of Vicia villosa. Lineage (NCBI taxonomy): Eukaryota > Viridiplantae > Streptophyta > Magnoliopsida > Fabales > Fabaceae > Vicia > Vicia villosa. Next base: position 3,752,012 of record NC_081184.1, read on the forward strand.
TTGATTTGGTTTGGTTTGCGGTTTTCTATTGGGTTGGTTTGGTTTTGATCACCCCTAATATGATATGTCTTGGTGCTATTGTGAGGCTTAGGAATAAGTATAGTGAATCAATAAGTATTTTTACGTCATAGATATTCATCACAATGTTGAATTCTGATATCATATGTTTTATAGTGATCTAATATTTTTTATCATTTAATATCAGTTTGACAATGTATATATACTTACTTGCACATACAAAGTAGGCATTAGAAGATCATTTGTATATAAGTATTGAGCAATTCTCCAAATCGATGTTGAGAGTTTCTTAGAAAGACTACTTGATGATAAACATATTGAAGTTTTAAAAGGACACTCTTGATGAATCTAGCTATTTTTGGTACTATCATAACATGAACAACCAAACAATGACATTTAATAAACATATAATTTCAAATTTTCAAATTTAAACATCTTGTATGCCACAACAAAGAAAAAGAAAAAAAAAAACCTAAAAATTTTTAAACATTCAATCTGGACCTCTACATTTTCTGCCACACACCATAATAAGTCCCTAGACCGATCCTAAGAACATGTGTACAATAGTTGACACAACTGAAATCATCATGACAAACCAAGACATGTTCATCAACTTTGTTGCCGAGTTCTTATCTGAGTTCCTAGAACCACCAGAATCTGAAACAAACACACATGTATATATATAATCATTTCAAAATAACATAATACTAGGGGTGGCAATTGGATCCATTAAGCTAAAATCCATTCAATCCATCCACCAAAAAATCCATCCAATCCATCCACCAAATAAAAAATTAAGTTAATGGATGGATCAAATCCATCCATTTATATACATGGATGGATCCAATCCATCCAACACATTTTGATAATCCAATGGATTATTTTTATTTTATACTTTAAATGGTTAAAATTATTTACGAGTTTCTTCAGAAAATTGAAAAATCGAATTTTTTTCCGAAAAACGAAAAAATCGTATTTTTACGAAAAACAAAAAAATCCAGTTTTTTCGGGAAAACAAAAAAATCGGGTTTTTTCAGAAAAACGAAAAAATCGAATTTTTTCAAAAAAACGAAAAATATCGTGTTTTTCCGAAAAACGGAAAAAATCAGGTTTTTCTCAAAAAAACAATGAAGTCGAGTTTTTTTTTTTTCAGAAAAATGAAAAAATCGAGTTTTTTCGGAAAAACGAAAAAATCGAGTTTTTTCCGAAAAACGAAAAAAGGTGAGTTTTTTTTTTTTTCAGAAAACGAAAAATCGAGTTTTTTTCGAAAAAAGTCGATATTTTTTTGGGAAAACGAAAAAATCGAGTTTTTTTTCGGAAAAACGAAAAAAACCGAGTTTTTTCGAAAAACGGAAAAATCGAGTTTTTTTCGAAAAAATGGAAAAAATCGAGATTTTTTGGGGAAAACGAAAAAAACCGAGTTTTTTTTCGGAAAAACAAAAAAAGTCGAGTTTTTTTGGAAAAACGAAAAAAAGTCGAGTTTTTTTGGGCAACACGAAAAAGTCGAGTTTTTTTTTCCGGAAAAACGAAAAAAGTCGAGTTTTTTTCGAAAAACGAAAACATCGAGTTTTTTTGGGAAAATGAAAAAATCGAGTTTTTTTTCGAAAAAGGAAAAAATCGAGTTTTTTTTCGGAAAAACGAAAAAAATCGAGCTTTTTTTTGGGAAAACAAAAAAAACGAGTTTTTTTCAGAAAAACGAAAAATCGAGTTTTTTTCCAGAAAAACGAAAAAATTGAGTTTTTTTCGAAAAAACGAAAAACACAAGTTTTTTTTGGAAAAACGAGAAATCGAGTTTTTTTTGAGAAAACGAAAATTCAAATTTTTTCGGAAGAACGAAAAATCAATTATTTTTCAGAAAAACGAAAAAACTATTTTAAAATATGTAAATTATTATTTTTATGAAATTTTAAAAAAAATAAAATATTTTTAATTATCTTTTGGATGGATGGATATCCATCCATTATAAATTTGTTAATGGATGGATTTTATTCCTTAATGGATGGATTGGATTGGATTTTTATTTAGAGAGTTTAATGGATTATAATGGATTAATGGATTGGTTTGATCCATCTATTAAGGATCCAATCCATATCCATCCAATCCATCCATTTGGCCACCCCTACATAATACCCTTAAAAAAGTTACAAACTCAAAGATGAGAAAACATACTTGAGAGACAAGACAATGGATTAACATGTTGACCACATCTTCCAGGCAAATTCTGAGCCTCAGTAACATTAATACCAGCTTCCTCAGCTTGTCTTGTACCTTTGTTACTTGCCAAGCTACATAAGCATGCTGCATCAGATTTAATCAAAGATTTTAATGGTTCACAGCAACTATCAGGTGGGTTTTTAGTCCCATTGAGGTAGTTTAAGCAAGGTGATAGCTTGTTTAAGCAAGAGTTATCTTGAGCACTTCCACTTGAGACATAGGTTAGTAGTACAATAAGTGTAACTAAGCAAAGTGGGTTCAATTTGGTTTTCATCTTTGTGATATGTTCTTGGAGTGTGATAATGCATGTGTTGTATATATATTAAGTGATTTGAATAATTATAAAGTTGGTTATCAAACTTGTAGCCAACTAGTTGACTTTTTTAAGGTTAAAATCTTTGATTATGTGTGTGTTGTTATTGTGACAGTTAGATAGGTGAAGCTACTTTGATTTTCTAATTTCAAAGATTAAAGATTTCAATGGAAACATAAGCCAGTTATAGCAACACTTTTCTAAGGGTTAAGTGTATTTTTGATTTATAAAACTATGTGTATTACTAAAGGAGTATTAATATAACACTTTTCAATATGCTCTTTTATATTTGTTTAAAATTTTCAGATTTTTTTAGATAATAAGAAATTATATTTTAACTTTTTAAATTTCTTTACAACCGAACAAAATTTCTGATATGATGATGAAAATTTTAAATATCAACAAAATTTTTGGTAATTTTTTAAAAATTTTCGATACGTTATAAATTTTTTTTGGAAATTTCGAAATTTATCATTTCGTATCGGAAATTTAATTCATTTGAAATTTTTCAAAAAAATTTTGAACTATCGAAAATTTTATAATTTCCGTTAAGACTTACCGAAAATTCTGGGAAATTTTATCAAAAATTTTCAAACTTTCGGTATTCCACTAAATTTTTTCAAACAATTTTCGGTATGAACGTGAAATTTCTGGTATTTTACTTACTATTTTCAAAGAATTTCTGATATGCGTATCGTCCAAATTTTTCGAAATTTTCATTAAAAACGTGAATTTGTAAAAATAATAAAAAATTTGAGTAAAATTATAATGGATTTTTATTAGATTTGGAGGTGTCATATATAATTCAGAGGTGGCATTTAGTATCCTTCTACTTATCTTAGCAAAATTCTTAAGCCCAAATAACTACACGCAACCCAGAAAGAAGAATCCATAAGGCAAAGCATCAAAGGCATAAACTTCCAAAATAATGTTACAATCATTAAATTTCAATCATAATAATTAAATTTCATGACATACATGAATAAATATCATGACATTTCAACCATTAAACTTCTACATAATAAATTTTCATAAAAACTACATTTACTTTCAATAAAAAGTTCATACATGAATAAATCCTCTAAAAATCACTTACACAAACACACCTCAAGATAGTTCCCAATTCAAAAGAAATTAGAAGAGCAAGCAAGACTTGGATTAACAAGCACTCCTCTAATAGCACAATTAAGCACTTTTTTCCCCTTAACATAACCACACCCATCAACCCAAACCCATTCCCTAACTTTTCTACAAATCACCATTCCATTTCCAAGTTCCCTATACAAACAAATAGCATCATCATCACTCACACACTTAACCCCTTCCCAATTTCTCTTCCCACACAACAATCTCAACCCTAATTCAATAGGCATCTCATCAACCAAACACCACCTATCATCCTCTTCACTCATCTCCCAAACACCAACACTCCCACCACACGTGCCACCAACCAATCCCAACCCTCCATTCCATCTCACAAGTGTGGCAAACTCAAGCTTATCCGCATAAGGCACACCAAATTCCCTCCAACAATTATTTCCAACATCATATCCCATCACACTATAAGCCCTAGCCGAAGTTATCCAATACAACGTTGTTGTTTTTGTTGTTGTTCTTGTTGTTCTTATTGTTGTAATGGTTCGCTCTACACAAACATTCTCATTTGGTGTCCAAACCGTTAGCCTAACCGAAAACTCAACCGCCACTGACCCGACAATCTCCCACGTGTCAACACATGAATCATACATTTCCACGGTTGTGTCATAGACGGCGCCACCGTGTTTAGCCTCGGACATACCACCGGCGACATAGATTCTAAAACGTGGAAAACACCAAACATCATTTGTTTCCTTAATTGTAACAATTCCACAAGCTGGATTGGTTCTTGAAACATTCAACTTAGGTAAGTACTTGAATTGTCTAGTAAAAGGATTACAAAGAACCAATTCAAGTGTTGTTGAATTTGTTACCTTAAAAAGGATCAAGCTTCCAATTGGTGCAACTGGCTTAAGTGATGTTTGGGTTGGAATGAAATCTAGTGAAATTTCATGCCAATTGTTTGTGATTGGATTTTGAGCATAGCAACATGGTTTTTGATAATTTCTAATAGGTAGTGCTAGGAACCATGGTTGTGTAGGATTCTCATGAGGTTTGAATTGGGTTATGATGAAAGTTCCACATGTGTGCCAATTCTTGCAAGATGATCTTGCTCTTGCTAAGGAATCTGGGGAGAGAAAAGAGAAGATGGAGGATAGAACATCAAAGGGTAGGTTGCTCCACATGTGAACAAATGAATTAACTATCACAAAACGTAAGGTGATGGTATAAGAATAAGAATATATATATTTGATCTAGTAGATAAGTATTCTTTGGTTTTAAAATTTTGTCAATATAAAAATTGAGAAAGGGCATTTTGCAAATATATAATTTTGATGTCAATTATATGATGTCAATTGGGAAAGGATTTTTTTTAATTACTATACTTTTTACTAGTTTTTATCAAAGGTTACTATTTACTTTTTGTTGTTTAGTATTTTATTTTTATTTTATAGGTTTTTTATAATATAATTTTCTTTTCTTTCTTTATTATAATAAAATCATTTTTACTTAAAAAAATTTAGGTTTCATCTTTGAATTACTTTATAAATGTAACTTAAAATATAAAGTTTTTGTAATTAACTGTAAAAACTAAAATTATTAATTAAAATAATTTAATTAAAAAATACATAGTGCATCAAAATTTGATATAAATTTTGTTGTGATAATTTTATGCATAGATATAGATTTTAAAAACTTAAAATAGTTTATCAAAATTTTCATCAAATATGTTAAAAAAAATATTCATAAAATAACTAATGAGTATTTTCACATGAATAGCCGAATAGGTGGTCCTGATATCACCATCATTCATCATAGGGAGGAGATTCTCTCTCATAACATTTATTTGCAGTGAAATCCTACCTTTTCATTTTTTTTTCTTCTTTTAAGTACAATAAAAATATTTTTTAAACAAATCAATGGGGTGGATCCGTGGATGTCCACTTTATTTCCTCCAATTAAATGTTCATTGAAGACAATCCTAATCCTTCATTATGAGAGATCAATTATTGCATTGGGGTGTGTGAGTCACATGATGTGATGACTTGGATTTTTGTCATGTTCCTCCATATCAACTTGTGTGTGTATTTGTCTCTTTCTAATTTAATATTACTAGAATATTTTTATTTTATTGCTTTTTATTTTGAAAAACAATTATTATTTTTACTCGATCGAATTAGGGATGACATCGGTCGGATGCGGGTTTCACAATACTAAAACTCGCATTCGAAATCGGCATCCGAATTCAAATCCAAAGACTATTTAAGTGGTAAAATAATACTCGCATCCACACCTGTTGGGTTCAAATTTTTTCACTCAAACCCAAAACACAGTAAAATACATAAAATATATTTTTCTTACAACAAATTTCCAATATAATATATATATATATATATATATAAAATATATAATATATATAATATATATAATATATATATATATATATAATATATAATATATCTATTATACATATTTTATATATATATATATATATATATATATATATATATATATATATATATAAGCGGATATGATTTCGGGTTTCGGCTGCGAGTTTTACACTATCCAAACTCGCACTCGAAATATCGGGTGGCACCCGAACTCGAACCAAAATCCAGTCAATTTAGATTTTCATCCGTTGACCCGGGTTTGGGTGCGGGTGGGCCCCGCGGGTTTGGATCTGCTTGCCATCTCTACATTGAATCTCTACTTCAAAAAATTAATTTTTAAACTTATTGTTCATAATTAAAAAAATTAACCCATCTTAATATGAAGTGCCATCACACTCAAACATAATAGTATCTAATTCTTGAAAAATTATAATGAGACTGCAAAAAAAATTACCATGTTCCGAAAGAAAACATAAGACAACATCAACAAGATAAGGTCTATCAATATTCGATTCCCTAAAAATATATCAGAAAAATTTTTAACGACCTCTTTCTTAATTTTAAACACTCATTCAATCCAAAACATCACATGCATTCAAGGCTATGATAGCATTTTGTCTACCTCCGATTTAGACAAAAACATGAAAATAGTTAGAATTATTGTCACTTTCCCTAAGACACTTAGGCCAAGCCTTTTGAAACAATTAAGAATCTTTAATCCTTGACAAGGACCACATATTCCTAAAAGCTCCATATCTAGTCCCAATCTCCTCAAGAGATAAGGTCTAATTAAGATCTGCCAATGAATCTGCATTACTCACCACCTCTTTTAAATTATCAATATGATAATCAAGATTATAAAACACATATTTTTTCAATATTTTAGAACTAATTTGAAAGTTTTAAACTTCTCCAATATAACAGAAGCTTTTTAGTCATGAACATTAGTACCAACTGTGGTTGAGGGAACTAGCTTAAGAAAGCAATTGTAAGATAACAAATAATTATTGAATCTAAAAGACTTAGGACCCCACACTTGATTAGTATACATAAGTATAATAAGACAATGCTTTGAAACATCCCTAAGAAAGACCCCTTGGGACACCTCACCCTAGTGGTCTCACCATCATTAGATATCGAAATCCAAGTGAACTTTCTTCCTAAGAGAGGTAATTAATTAGCTCCACCTAGAAGATAAAATTAGAAAAAATCTAAGATTTCCACATTCTTATAAGAACTACAAGGAGTTGTCACCTCTACTTTTTCTTCAAAAGCACAAGTGGAGTTAAAATCACAAAAAAACACACTAATTGATACCTCCAAAACTCTCTTTACGAGAGCAAAGAACAACCCACATAGATCTCTTGCCGATTAGGGGACACTTCAAATAAACATTAATTACATAACACACAGTACTTGTAGCACACCACTCCAAACAAACACCTAAGCAACTGGGACCAAAGAAGGAGAACAAAATATTTAGAAGGACTTTGCTTGGATGGTCACCGAACAATGGAAGCATGTTATTTTCCTTCTTTTTTCTCCAATAAAATTTATTTTTGAATTTCATTTGTGATTTTGGTGTTTTTTTCCTTCCTTTTTGAACATTACTTAACCATCTTTTCTTTTGTTAAGTAATCTTAACTGCAACAAATTCAAGTAGAGATTGATGATATGTCAAAAGCTGATGGGTAGATATTTTTATCTTTACACTCAAACTTTTTAATTTTTTTATTTATTTTTAAAATTCAGCTGTGAATTTGTTCAAAATATTTCACTATTAAGTTTTTTTTCATTGTGAAACTAGCTCAGTCATTTTTGAGATGGATAATACCAAAGTGATTGTTGTTGTTGTTGTTTATGGGCCTAGAGAGGTACTATATGATTATTGAACTTTCTTATGCACTGTTACTCATGTAATTTGAAAATGGATAGCTATAATGATCTTTTATAAGGGTTTAATCAACTTTGGATAGCCTATAAAGGTTTAATCAACTTTGATGTAATTTGAATTTGCATTTGAGATTTAGATGATATTTCCATTTTTTCAGTAACTTTTATATATTTTAGGTTCAAAATAGGAGCCAACAACTGAGTGACCAAGCTTTGGTATCTTTCTTCTATTAAGTTATAATATACTTCATTAGGGTGTACTTTAAGTTTATTTGTATGCAATGTAGTGTACTAAAATTTTAATCTTCTTTTCGTGTCTAGGTTGGATGGGAATACAACATCACTAATTTTAGCACTAGTGATCGCATGAGTAAATCAAAGGGTGACAAGTTATTTCCTTTTTACTTGTTTAATCTCCCAGTCTTTTGTATGATCTCAGAACTTTATACTTATTTGGTAAAGTATTTATGAACTATTAGGACGAGAATGATTGCAATAACAAAATCAGTCTTAAGAATAACTTGCAATTATGAATTAGACATTTTTATCGTTTTGCTTAAATAGGAATTAAACTACAAAAGAGGTGTTGAAATTAGAAGTCATAATTACTTAAAGTGGTTGAATGATTATTTGCATATTTAAACTATGTAGAAGACATCAAATTTTGTTTGCATTACTCATTTTTTGTGTAACTATGTTGTAGATGGATTATAAACTACCAATAGACATTTTGAAAAATGTTATGCAATTAGCTTCGGAAGCCTGCAATGAAACTGCAAACTACATGCGAGAAATAAGAGTCTATCTCATTATTGTGATTGATATAGAAGTAAAAAACACAATTCTCATTTATTTCATATCCTTAATTCCCGATTTCTTTATTGGTTGACAGATTTTGCTGGAGAACACAAAGGAACTTGAGTATCGACGAATTTCATAATTTAATAGAAGTAACTTTTCCTCTTTTCTTGTTTTTGTTTGCCGATTTATTTCATGTTATTCATATAACCGGATGCTATGGTGGTTATTGTTGATGGTAGTCCTTTTCATACACTGCAAGTTCATTTGTTCATCAATAATGTCTTTTTTCTTTCTATTTTCATGTTAGAATTCTACAGTTTTTACCTAGAAAAGTTTGAAGGTGCTCAAATGTTGTGATCCCCTAGTTTTTATTTTACTATTGATGCCTAAACAACAGTGTTTTGATTAATTTAAGCCGTGTTTGAATTTGAAATTCGCTCAAATTTCTATTTAATGAATTAATGAAAAACTCAACCTTAAATAAATAGTATTTTTTCCTAAATTTAAATTTTAAGCTATGTTATTAATCTTAGATAGCGGCAGAGTGCGGCGTTTTCTAAAAATAAAACGGAACGTGTAATACCTCAATCTATTCTTGAAGTACTTAACCCCTATTTCTAAGTAACTAGTGTAACTAATGGAATTATCCTTCTAAATGTAATAAGAATAAGGGCATTTTGGTACTTTCCTTTATTAAACCAAATTAAACCCTCAATCTCCATTTTTCATTTTCTGGGAAAAAAACTAAGTGATGAGGGGGAACCATATAAGAAGAAAGGAGGAAGAGGAAAAAAGGAAGGAAAGAACTTAGTAAAAAAGCATCATCATTATTCTTGCATATGAGCACTTGAAGGCAAAAGGCTTGGGAGAACCCGAATTGATCATCATCACCAACTCCTCACCTTTTTAATCACGTTTTTAGGTGGGATTCGTTAGGTAGATGGATAGAACTGTATAGGAAATGGATTATCTTGCATGATGAGTTTGGGGTTAATGTGTTCTTGCTTGCATGCTTAATATTTTGTTATTTTCTTATTCTAAATTGTTAATTGCCTTATGTGGTTGTCTTTTGTATTGTATGTGTTAATGAGTGTGTTTTCGTGTGTGTTGGGTGTTAATTGGGAATTCAGAACCGTTTGGGGATATCCAATTCTGGTACGCTCACTAAGCGAGCAAGAAATTTGCTCAGCAAGCCTTCTTGCGTGGAGAAACTCAGTTTCTAGGTTTTCTCACTAAGTGAGACCCTGGTCTCGCTAGGCAAGACTTCATGCATGGAATAACATGATCCTTCTTTGGCTATATACATCGACTTTGATGCATAACGACTCGACTACATCAACATAACATCGAAAGGTTCAGAACTTCATACCTAACTTCAGATTCAACTTCTCTTCCAATTTCGACTTCATATCTGAATTTGGATTTCTCCGTCGCTTCACTTTTAATGACCACGAGTTGGCGGTGATGGAGTGCTTGTCAATAGTAAGGATCTTCCGACGTTGAATTAGATTCCATTCAATGAGGATGCATATCTTTAAAGACTTCAGAGGTTTTTAAAAAGGCCTGTAAGTTATGGCTTCACACCATAGTTTTTCATGCCATCTCCGTCTCCTTCAGATTACTTAATTCTTGGATTCACAAAGTAAAGAGAAATCTAGTGTTTACTACGATTGATCTTGAGGCCCGAGTCAATTTTACGGGCCCCACGATGGGTGCTAAATGTTCTTGCAAAGAACATCAATTGGTTAATCCCCCTGATGCGAGTCAGGAGGGATCACAGATGCAATGGTTTTTTTGGTGTTTTAGGTGTTTTTAGGGGAATGCGGAGTGGCAACCATTGTTTGGATACTCCAAGATCTCTATGTCTCCTCTCCTTTTTATGTTACTCATGCGCTCTCTTCACCCTTTGTAATAGCACATACCTCCCTTTTATAGTTTTGACGTGCTTAATGACCTTTAAGAAACGTAATTGATTCCTTTAAATATTTGTAACGAGTTTTATTAATAACCTGTGGCGGTTTCATGTCCTTTGATCCTTGGGATACCGTAATGGCAACACGCGCATGGAATGAGGTTTTCTAGAATCCGAGATGGGAAGTCCATCCTGTTCATTCTACCTGTCACGAACGCATAAAATTTATGGGATATTGTCCTTAATGTTTCAATCAACCATAAGTCCACTGGCCGCAACGTCTATGAGATATTGTCCACTATGGACGTGAAAACCTGTCACAATTTTGTCCTTTGAAAAAAACGCATCGTTAGAAAGATGAGTATGAGTATTGTATATAAACTATCATTAATATTTCGACCGACCTTAAATCTGATGACTACTACAAATACGAGTCATTGTTCACTATTGGTGTACTAGAATAGTTGTCTCCTAATCAAGATAAATGGTTAATCAAGATAGATGAGTTAAACGTTCGAACATCAAACATGAAGACACAACACCTCCTTTTAGCTTCAATGTGTCTGCTCACCTCAAATCCTCTTAAAAAAATTTCGAATTTTTTAAAAAAATTTGGGTCAAGATAAAATAATGGTTCATTAAAGAAATTTGTAAAAACAATAATGAAATAAATTTTGTCAAAAAAATTAAAATAAATAAATTCAGTAAATAAAATAAAATATTTGTAAAAAAATATATAAAAAATAGAAAAGGGATTCTAGGTCAATTTGATTTGATTTTTTTTACTGAAAAACTGAACTCGTGAAAACCTGTTACCTCCATTACTATAGCTTCAATGGGTTCTTCTAAGCGATTGGCAAAACTCATTTCCACCATTGCTTTTTCCACTTATTTCTTTATCATCATTTTTCAACTTCCCATTTTCAGGTATATCAATCATCTTTTTCATTTCACCTTTTTCTTTTTAACTCTGAAAAGTACTACAAAGCTTTCTTTATTATTTTCCTTCTTTTTCTTTTTACTATTTTATTATTATTTATTTTCTGTCAATTACATGATTATTGTAGTGTTCTTGAAATCAGATGGTGCGTTTTCAATTTTATATTCTGTTAATTAGGGTTAATCATTGATGTAATGTAACGTTTAGGTTTTGTTTCTGTTGTTATTTTTTATTTTGCGTAGTAGTTTTCTGTTTTGTGGATCAAGTGTAATTTATTGAACATTGTATTGATTATGACACTCAACTACCAAATTGAGGTGCAAAATCCTATTTGCTATAAATTGGAGTAATTGAGTTTTGCATTTATTTTTATGCTATTGAGTACCACGCGATAATACTTTGAAAAAAATATATAAATTGAATGTAATCACATGTGTATCAGTGTTGTGTCACATCTTTGTTTAGTGGTATCGGTGCTACGGTGTTCTTATGTAAACATCAACTAAGATTCAAACTTGTATTGTTTTTAATGGAAGTTCATTAACCACTTAATTCTAACTAGTACTTGGTTAGCCTATGATAACTGATTAATGTAGTATAGGTCTGACAAACGGGCATGCCCACCTTGTTTAGACCTGCATTGCAAAAACTAAAAAAAAACGGGGCAGAATGGACATAGTTGAAGTTGCGGAGCTAAATCTTGATCTGTTCTAAAATAAATGAGGGTGGGGCGGGGAAGGCCCGTAGACACTGCACCTCTAAAGTCTAAAATGCAAAAGTTTATGTTAATGTCAGAGTCCACAAAAGCCCGAAAAAAAACAAAGCGGGGCGGGCACATTAGAGTGTGCAGGTCTAATATCTTGGTCTGTTATGTAAAAAGGTGCGGGCAAAACAAGCATGCCCGGCAGCTCGGCCCCGTTTTGCCACCATGTAGTATTTGCTAGCAAATGCTAGGAGAGTTTATAATTCTCTCTTTTTGAGCTTATGTCAAAACATAACTCAAACTCCAACGTATCATACAATCAAAGTGGAATGTATATAATTATGACAATGTTCACCCAATTTTTTTTGACATTAATTGGATTCATAATTGCAGTGTAACTGGCTCAGTGTCATATACTAATAGTGTGTGTGTTTTAATTCATGCAAGAATTAACCCCTAAAGCTTGAAATGAAGTTCTGATTCAATACTTTCAGTTTCAAATCCTATTTCAGTTATGAAGTTCTGATTCAATAGTTTCAGTTTCAAATCCTATTTCAGTTATAACTCATGAATTAAAACTTCTCTTTGAATTGCAGTACTGATACTAACAAAGGCTTTATTTCTTTCTCAGTGTTCCATGCCGAACCGGAATCTGCAAGACACCATTAGAATTGACATCTTCTCAATTAATTGCAAGTGAGGTTTTTCCTCTTTTCATAGTGAAAGCTCTCATCTACCCGGGAACAGTTGCAAAGGCTATTTTCAAGCAGAAAACCATCCCAAGTTACAGAAACTTGTTGCACAATTTCAATACAAGGACAATCTCTGTTGAATCGGAACTCCAACGCCTAGAGGTTGGTTAGTAACTGAAAATAAATAAAAATGTCTCATATCTGTTGGTAGGTAGTAGTTATAGCACTGCTATAGCGTTATTTAAGTAAGTTTATATGAAATAAGCTTTTGAGTAGGCTAACCGACCAAATCACACATTAGAAAAGGTTAAAGGTAAGGCCTAAAATTAAGCCTATGATAAGCCGCATGCCAGATATAGGCCTTGCAAAGCCTAGCTCGGCCCGACCTATTTCCACTTCTACGTGTAGCATAATTTGAACAAATTGATATTCTTCTGCATTATGTTATTTAGTATAAAATTTGTCAAATGATGGCTACAGTTGCATATCACAGTTCCATTGCTGAATTTGAGCAATCCCTTCTTTGAAGGGTTAAGCTTTGGTACTCATTTTTTAAGTTGGGTTCTTTCTGCAGGTTCTTGCAGGAAGCTATTTGTGTGTAGGAGGAGCAATCTTGGGTCTGATAAAACCAGGAAGAATGGGACTTTTTGGAGTACTTCTTCTTTTGTTGGGTCTGATCAGAGAACATATCATGGGAAAATCTGATTTGGCTCATGCAAAGGGTATTCAAATCTATCCAACCATTTTTATTGCTCTAGTCTCAGCATTCTTCTCCATTAGAAGCGATGTTAGAGCGATAATTCGTACCTTTAATCTAAGGCGTGTTGGGAAGGCAAAACATTACTGAATGAATGACAAATTGAGATTGGCAAACATGCATTATGCACCTGCTTCATCCATCATGTAAAATGTTAGGATGCTTGAACCTTACATGAGTACACTGAAAGGTTGGTAGCTAGGAATACTTCTGCTTACTGTTAAAGGCAATTGCAAACACAGAAATACTAGACTTCTTAATCATAGGCTAGCCATCAGAGAATATACATCATTTTTTTCTCGGATCATTTGTTAATGAGAATGTGTTGGTAGTCAATATATACATAGCACCTGATTCAACAGGGCACAATTTTTATAAAGTTTATAATGCAGCAGCTTAATGTGCACTTTTAGTTTTTTCATTGCATTTGTTAAATCTAAACAAAAGGATGAGTTATAGACATAGTGAATGTATGCATTAAGGTTTTCGGAACAGAAAATTGCAAATCATGCAGCATGAAATGCAACATATTTGTCTTGAAACTAGCCACGTTCTGTTGGTGATAATGCAAACATAACCATATATAGCCACTTGAATATATGCATGTTTTTTTTGGCATTGGAGGAATGCTGAAGACACGTTGAGTCGGAAGCTTTTATAAATCACGATGAATTGGCTTGCCTGATTTGAGTCGGAGGTCGATGGCCTCGCTTTCAAACAAACAATTTCTTAATTAGTTGAATGTAATTATTCTGAATAGAGGATTTGTAGGATCATTTAGAAATATGCATTATGCATTTTTGTTAGGGTGAATTCTGCTATGCACAGATCAGTTAAGGTTTGCATGTGCATTAGTACATTATATTTTCACCCTTGAATGAAAGAGTCCTGGCAGAATTAAGGTAAATACTCTACATTGCATTTTCTCCTTACACCTAAAAAGCCAAATACAAGGAAGCTACTCACCTCTAAAGTTGCCTAGCTGGAAAAATGCCACCTTCATGCCACCCTTCACCTCTCATTTTCCATCCTCTACATCCCCTTAACCCCTTTGGAAACAATTATCCTCTTTACATTTTTCTAAAACAATTTGCCCAACTCTTCTATGTTGGCTTTTAGTGAATCATCATTCAAAAAATGGAGATTATAGATGAAACCAAATGTAGAGTTTTTTTTTTTTTTTTGGGTCAAATGTCCATGTTTATTTAAATGAGTCTATTCTGACTTGATCATCCAAGGTTTATTTCACTTTTTGTATAAATTCTCTATGCACAATTGAGACTAATTAACAATGAACAAGCATTTTTAAAATCCCATTCATCTACTAATTGTTAAAAAAAATATAATTTTTAGTTAATCAAGTATTAGCAATCATTTATAATTTAAAAACGAACTTTGTACTGTATAAAAAGAACTTTAACAATTTCTTTTCTTTATGAATTTAAAAAAAAATTAGCCTCGAACTCCATATATAAACACAACCATGAATTCTCTCTAGTGTAATTTATACTTGAGAGAGTAAAGTGTGATCTAACATTATTCATGAAAAGTGAGAACCACATAAATAATTTAGATAAAATTTATTTTGTCTAACCATTTCTAAAGAGAAAAACACTTGAATAATGTAAGTATTTTTGACTGGTATATCACTTTTTTTTTTTTTGAAATTGTATTAAAATTAAAAAAAATAAAAATAACAAGAAAGATAGGACACGAAAGCTGTAATGGCGGCTACCAAAACAACCTCTAAACGCAGTCGTTTAAGTGAAGTATATAAATCAAAATAACCAAAACTCAGCGCCGCAGAAAACGTGATCAACGCTAGAGAAGCAGAGCCAGTGAGTGAGAGTGTGTTTGAACTTCGAACTCGAAAACGATGTCGTTTTTCTCCGCAACTGCAACCGTTCCTCAAAACCTCACCTTCGCTTCCTCTAACAAACTCTCATTTTCTCTCTCATCATCTTCTTCTTCTACGTCGTCGTTTAACTCTCTCTCATTTCCCTCATTTCAATTCAACTTCTGCAAAAGCATAACTACCTCACCCCAAATCACACGCGCTCACGCGCCTCCTACTCCTGCAACCACAACCACCGCCGCCTCATCCTTCCATGGCATCTGTTACGTCGTCGGCGACAACATCGACACCGATCAGATCATTCCCGCCGAACATCTCACTCTCGTCCCTTCCAAGCGCGACGAGTACGAGAAGCTAGGTTCCTTCGCCCTAATCGGACTTCCCGATTCGTATTCCGTCCGATTCGTTGAACCCGGGGAGATTAAAACCAAATACTCAATCATAATCGGCGGTGCTAATTTTGGCTGTGGATCCTCCCGTGAACACGCGCCGGTTGCGTTAGGTGCTTCTGGTGTCGCTGCTGTTGTGGCGGAATCCTATGCAAGGATCTTTTTCAGAAACTCGGTGGCTACTGGTGAGGTGTATCCGTTGGAGTCAGAGACGAGGTTGTGTGAGGAGTGTCATACGGGAGATGTGGTCACGGTTGAGCTCGAGGAGAGTCGTTTGATCAATCATACGACTGGGAAGGAGTATCAGTTGAAGCCGATTGGAGATGCTGGTCCGGTCATTGAGGCTGGTGGCATCTTTGCTTATGCTAGGAAAACCGGCATGATTCCTACTCGATAAGGTATTGAGCTTTGTTGTTTGTTCTTTCTTTCTTGCATTTGTTTCTTAATTTTCCATTATAATGGTGCAAAAGTTCTTGAATCAAAGTGAGTTATGGATAATGATGAAGGGGATTCCATGTACTAACTTAACGGCATGAGAACCTATAGTTTTGTCACTTCATGTTGTTAATTTTAAGATTCAGTTACAAGAGTGGATTGACATTTAGAATAATAAATTCTCATTGGATGCATGTGTAAGGTTGGTTTGCATTGATAGAGCATCCCCTATAAAATCATATTAGATATGTGTGTTTGGGCGAGCATTTGGTAAAATTGGTTTTGTATGAGCTTGATGTGATACTATTAGTTTTGGCTGAAGTTTAGCTTGAGGTAGAATAATTCATATTTAGAGGTTTTTTTTTGCAAACTAGGTTTGTAGTGGAAGTTGCCAGCTTCGTTTTATTGGTCAAACTTGCTTTGTTTGCAAGATAAATTTCGATTTATAACAACTAAACATTTAACTTGTTTTTCCCATAACCATGTTTTCTTTCCTCAATAACCATTTTAGAAGTGCTCCACCATTCTTCCAATCATGATACTATATGTCACCTATGAAAATGATAAAAGTGTTTTTCTACTAAATGAGATTGGCTACCTTGGCCTAACAAAGTTGCAATGTTCTATTTGAAATTATATATATAGTGATAGACCTTTTAAGTAAAACTTTTTGTGAACATTGATCAACCACCACCAATCAAAATCATTTTCACATGATAAAGAGAATTATTTGTGAACCTTAACCTAATAAAAAACACAGACAAATCTTCAAGATGAAAATTAAATGGAGGTGTTCAAAGCTTCAAGCTTTTTAGAGATAGTTCTTTGCAAATAGAAGGAACTTCTTCGACATACTCTTTTTCCATTGTTTTTCTATGGGGATTTATTTTTGAAATGAACTGTAAGCCAAAATTTTGATACCTGACTTTTACAGTTAAGTTACTATTCAGAACTTCTTCGACTCACTCTTTTTCCGTTGTTTTTCTATGGGGATTTCTTTTTGAAATGAAATGTAAACCAAAACTATGATACCTGACTTTTACAGTTAATTTACTATTCAGAACTTTAAGTCTGGAATTAAAATTGAGTTTTTAGGGTGGGTACCTGAATGCTTAAATGGGTTACCTAGCGAAAGAATGAGTTGTGGTAGTAGGATTATCATTTTTAAAATCACTCTAGACTCTAGAACTGTTTTCTTGTGCAAGACCTGCATTTGTGGCATTTTGCCTTTTGAATCTTTTTCTTATTAATTCACATGTGTCAAGTGAAGTCGTATAGTATATAGACATGCTATTGCTATGAGAATATGGATAGTAAACTTGATTTACTGCATATGCCCAGATTTTGTTAAACTTATACAGTTATAGCATTAGAAATCAACTTAGTTTGAAAGCTTTAAGCCTGTAACACGTTTTTACAAATGTAAGGAGAATATGAATACCACTAGGAAACTGACATCTTC
Source organism: Vicia villosa (assembly GCF_029867415.1). NCBI lineage: Eukaryota > Viridiplantae > Streptophyta > Magnoliopsida > Fabales > Fabaceae > Vicia > Vicia villosa. Next base: position 3,769,884 of record NC_081184.1, read on the forward strand.
CCACTTCATCATACTATAAATTTTAAATTGGATAAGCTAAAGTTTCATTTGCTTATAGCTTTTGAAAGAAGTATTTATTTTCAAAGTTGTATAAAAATATTGTTCAGAGATATTACCTTAGCAAAAGTTTTTTTGTTGTTTGGTTACAGTTATAAAAACAATTTTATTTTGAAAGGTAGTTATAATTACAACTTTTTTCAAGAAACTTCTCAAATAGCATCTCAATAATCCAAGATTTGATTTTTTTTCTTCCAGATGTTGATTTTTTTATCTAATGTTTTTACAAACAGCTAAAAAATATTAAAAGTGGTTTATTTCCATGTAAATAAGTTGAAATGAATGAGCTCTTAGTCTAGCAGTTATGTAGCTTTTAGGATGATATGATGGCAAGTTGTACAAGTTTGGGTTATTCTTCTGATCCAGTTGTGAGAATCAAATGTGGATTGCATGAATTGTCTTCACTGAGTCCTTGATAGTGTAGCATAGTTGTCAGCTAGGAGAATCCATATAAAGCCAGTTGCAATGTTTGTTCAAATTCAACTATGCAACAGTGCTATAGCACCACTATAGTGGCTAAATAGTGTAATGTAAAATAATATCGGTTTGAATCTTTTTCTTATTACTTCACATGTGCCAAGTCAAGTTGTATAGATATGCTGTTGCTATGAAATAAGGATAATAAACTCGATTTACTGCATAGACCCGGGTGTTAGTGTTATTAAACTTACACAATTATAGCAGTAGAAGTCAGTTTAGTTTGAGAGATTGGAGCCTGTAACATGTTTTTACAGATGTCTGGAGAATTAGAATACTATTAGGAAACAGATGTTTGCCTATTTCATCATAATATCGATTTTAAACTGGATTAACTAAGGTTCCGTTTGTTTAAGCTTTTGAAAAAGGTATTTTGAAAGTTTTGTTCAAACAACCTAAAGTTTTTAAAAGTGGTTTTTTCCATGTAAATAAGTTGAAATGAATGAGCTGTTAATCTAGAAGTTATGCAGCTTTCAGGGTGATGGCATGTTTTACAAGTTTGGGTTATTCTTCTGATTCTGTTATGAGAACCAAATAAGGATTGCATGAATTGTCTATACTGAATTCTTGATAGTGTAGCAGAGTTGTCAGTTAGGAGAATCCATAAAGTTCTGGAGTGTCTTGAGAACTGCAAAGTTAAGTAGGATTTCTATCTTTTTTCGCTCCTCTCATTACAAGTCATCCTAACGTAAGATTGAAACTCAGACTGCAAAGTTACTTAGTCCCTTTCTCCTTCTCATTAAAGATTATCCTAACCTTAGATGGAAACTCAAAATAGAAAAAAGTAGGCTAACTTTTCAAACTAGGGTTACATTTGGATTGACTAATGAACACGGCTAATTTGAACTTATCTACTAGCATATGTACTCATTGTAATGTTTGGAAGAGCTAATGGAAACACCTTTTAGCATGTTTTAGTTGTTTTCAGCTTAATTTCAGTAAGCTTAAGAGGATAGTTTGTTAAAACAACTTATAGTGTATATGAAATCAATTTGAATATATTTTCTCTTCTGTTATTTTAATAGTTTATACATTAGCAACTATAGGATAAGTGTCCTAAATTGACATGTTAACCTAAACATGCCCTTTATTTCATATTTGGTTATGGATCTGGACTGGTGCATTTGACTACACTCTGAGATTAAACACTGGAATGCATAATACTATTATGGGAAGCATTTCATATTCACAAAATGAATTAGGATTTGCAATTTAGCACATTTCAGATTACAAAATGAATTAGGATTTGCTTAATTTTGGCTCTTGGGCCGGGTAGTTTAGACCAGCCGCCTTGTTTATTATTGGACATGCTAAATTGAAGCACATATTATCTCGGACAATCTATTCATATGCATCTTAGACTTCAGTTTATTGATGAAAATCAGGTTAGAACCATATATGAGTGCAGTTTAAACAGACTTCTTATTGTTCATTATATTTATGTAATTAAGATTTTACATCTTTAAACTTGTAGATAATTGATTGTAAAATTACTTTTGTCATTCTCCTGAGCTTTTGTTGTTTGATTTGTTGTCAGCGTTCAAGAAGGTTATGATCTGTTCTCAGTTGAAAGTTTAAGTGATGTTGGCATGCAGCAGTAGATGTTTTAAGAGGCACGGGTTTGCTGATTCTATTCAGATACTTGTTAAGCAGCTTTGATAAAAATTAGTATTGTAATTTGGCATTAGAATTGTTAACTATTGTTAAATATAAATTGTTAACTATTAGAACATTTGAAACTTTGGATACAAGTTGTGTTAACATTTTATTTTATACTTATTTCAAGTCCGATTTATGGAGATGGATTCCTATAAAAAAACTGCAAAATGCATTTTATCAGCTTTGGATACAAGTTTATGCAGTGTTTGGATCCAAGTAATAAGCTTATTTCAAGTCCTCTAAAAAAAGTCTTGATGCAATCCACCAATTGAGCTTAGGCTCTTGGGTACACTGAGATATTTTAAATACCAATTGAGCTTAGGCTCTTGGGTACACTGAGATATTCTGTATTTAAAGAATTCTACTTGGTTACATCAGCAACATACGTGCATACAAGATACATCATACATGAGTAGCCATTGGCTTCTGTTATTTGCAGTACACAATTTTGCAACACAGTACCGCTGTTGTATTTCGGGTGTGTTTGGATTGGCGGTGAACAGAATTGATTCTAGTAGAATTGAGTTTGGTAGAATTGATTTTAGTAGAATTGAGTTTAACAGAATTGATTTATGTTTGGATACATTTTTGTAAAAGTGAGTTAAATAATAAATTATAGTGTAAAAATCATCCAGAATCAATTCTGGAGGCAGAAGCTACAAATTCTAGCTTCAAGTAGAATCAATTCTGGAGACAGAATCAATTCTACTTTTGTCAAATCAAACATCTTAAAATCACACAGAATTGATTCTATACCTCTAGAATTGCTTCTGGCCTTTTCAAAAGCCAAACCAAACATGCACTAAGTAATTTTCTTTACAATTTATTTCGCCTTTTGATTATTTCCTCATCCATTCCCTTGCTTCTCTATAATGCTAACTTTTGCTTTTTATCTTGGTCTATTTCTCCATTCTCATGTTAACCTCCAGACAATGACAATCTTTAAAAACTTAATTAATGGTTTGCTACTTAAAAAGGATGTATTTGTGGTTATTCTTGCACCAGTTAACTTCTATATCCTATTGTTATGGATTATTCATCACTTTTTGGATATTCGGAGGTCTATTCCTTTTTAGACAACTATATTTGTGAAATTTTCAAACACCAAGCAAAGGGAAAGGAGGGCTTTGGGGTTAGGGGATCAGAGAGGAAATAAGAGAAAAATCTATTATGATTATTTTTGTTGAAAATGATAAATAAATATTTATTATCAATATATTTTTAATTTTGAGAATATCATGGCAATATGGGAAAAATAGAAAAATTGATCTCTCCTTCTCCAAAATCATTCTTGACTACATTTTTGAGTTCCTCTATATGATAAAAAAAAGTAAACTTTCTCCATTCCAACTGGGTGACTATTATTCCTCTTTCAATTTCTATTGTCTGATTATCCTCATTGCTGATATTTTTCTTTAAATAAGAAAAGCAATGACTTCAAAGAAATAATGACATGAGTTCCAGCTTGATGAACCCAAAAAACAAGAGGAAAATCAATTTTGGTAAATGAAAATTACCCATATTGAAAAGAAGAGTCACATATATATTCACCTTCAGAATTGATAGGTTAATAGGGTTTTAAAGGGGATAACATTTTTATAATCACCATTATAGTAATAAAAAAAGTTCATGTATCTTAAATATAATCTAAATTGGGAGACACTTCACCAACATAAAGCATACCTTAAAAGAATTGGAGACCCTTCACTAACATAAAGCCTGCCTGAAAGGGAGAAAAAAAGAGTCCTACTTAAAAAACACATTTTGTTATTGATTCTTGAATTCATCTTTTGAATCCACAATGCACTTCTTTTTAAAGGTATACTATACTTTACATTCATTCAAAGGAATCCAATGTCATTTTTGTATCAAATATGATAACTAAGACAGTGAATATCATTCTAAAAAAAATAAAAAATAAGACAGTGAATATCAAGAAAGGAATGGCTTATAACGGATATGTTAAGTTTAATTATCTTCAAATATGGGGAACATATTATTTTTTATAATTAAGTTAATATCACTAAGTCATTTTCCTCTTTCCTCACTAATCAGCTTCTTTTATATAAATCACTAATCAACTTTTAAGTCAAAAAAAAATTCACAAGTTATGTCCAAATGTTAAATTAAAAAAAAAATAATGTTAAAAAAATAAAGGTTGAAATAAATTTGTAATGAATTTATGAAATGTGTATTTAATACTCCGTCTCAAATTAGACGTTGTTAGTAAAAAAAAAAAAATCTTATTTCATATTTTATTTTGTAATACAAATAGATTATTATTTCTTTTCAAATAATAAATATAAATTGAAAAATAGATTATAATCTTTTTTATGTAGAATTTTTTTATGATAACGTAATATTATATTTTAGCAATCTTATTGATGAGTATGCATATGTAGTGAAATCATCATATTTGTCTTTGTCTTCGTTAACTCATGAAATAAGATGAATGATAAGTTAGGATTGTAACGGGTAGAGTCGGGTGCGAGTTTCACATTACTCAAACCCGCATTCAAAATTACTATCTGAATTTGAATTTAAACTCAAAGGTTCTTCAGGTGGTAAAATAATACTGACGTCCACATCTATTGGGTTTAGGTTTTTCATTCGAACTCAAACCCGCAGCAAAATACATAAAATACAATAGCAACATTGAAATTTTCTATCAATCCAAACAGATGGAAAAACACCGTAAAATTAAAATATATTTAGGGGCATAAAATACAACAGCAACATTAAAATACAACGTAGAATTATATATATTTAGAGGCACTTATGTAATTTCAAGTTTAAGCGTGTGTGATTTTGGGTGCGGATTTCACACTACCCAAACTCGCACCCAAAATATCGAGTGACATTCAAACCCGAACTCAGTCAACTCATATTTCCACCCGTTGACACAGATTCGGGTAGACTCCACGAGTTTAGATCTGTTTGCCATCCCTAGTTATGGCATGACACTCCATGGTGTATTTATGGATAAAGCCTACCGAGCAAGTTTGATAAAATTACAATGGTATAAACCGTAACTTTATAGGTTAATATTTGTGGATAATATTTATTTATATTTATATATTAATGTAAATAAGTTATTGATATTTATATATTTGTAATTTTGTTAAAATTGTAAATAATAAATCTTATCAAAATTGCAATGAATGTGATGAATGTGATTTAACAAATCTGAGTGTCACTAAAAATATTAGTATTAGGCGATTTTGATGAGAAAATAAAGGAGAGATATTCATCTTCATTCAACAAAACCTCGCACCATACAATAAATGAACTCTCTAACACAAAGGATCAAAGAAAATAAAAATAGTTTAAAACACCAAAACAACATTGTTATAGTTTTTAAAGGGAAATCTAAACAAGATCCTAAGAAACGTGGTTTCTCTTATAACATGTCATTTCAAACCACCTTTTCAACTATCATCACCATCATCATCAATCTTAACATCTCATAGTAACTAATAAAGAAATCTTGCACCATCTCTAGTCTCATTTCTCTAGTAGGTGTCTCTTGGTGCACTGCATTTGAAACATTCCATTCTGCTTGCAAAGTTGTGCTCATTGCATCCTAATCTGTTCAAACCAAAAGAACAAAATAAAAATCATGTTTCCACCATGATAAAAATCGAGAAAAAAAAAGCATCTGTTATAAAAAATATAATATAGTATCAGAGTATATCTAACTGAATATTAAACTCTAAATGTTGTATGCGAGAGAGAAATATAATATGATATCAGAGTTTATTTATGTTAGTCTGTCACAGACTAAATATTAAACCTATAATATTGTACGCGACAAATTTTACCTGTTACAAATCCAGTCGCCCGATTTCCAACCAGGTCTAGTACTTCCACCAAAGCCTCTTGAAAGCAAAATATCAGTACTATTGTTAAATCCTCCACTAGCTAATTCATCTTTGAAAGCACCACATTTGAAGCAACTTAAACGACTAGCAAAATTGTGAGCACCACAATTTCCAGCACCACAATACCAATCACCCAAACGAACATCTGAACCACTCAAACCAAATGAAGACCCTCCTCTAATTCCTCCAAACACTGATCCATAATCAACTCTCTCTCCGTATTTCGAATCGCCACATCTTTGACACGATTCGCGCCTTTGGAAGTTCATGTGTTGGCATGACCTGCAGTTCCAATCTCCTGGCCTACTCATGTTTAGAACTTCTCCACAAATTACTGTTGCATTCAACAAATAACTCCATTAAAAAACATTGAAGAATGTATGAATGCATGATACATAGTGATTTTATCTAACAAACTTTGTAACTTTTCGTATCAATATGGGAGTTATAAATAAAATTGTCCGCATTCGTGGGATTTGGTTTGTCACATCAAGATTTTTGATGTGTCAGAGATAATAATTAAGGTTATATTTGTTTTTTTTACTTCTATTTTTGACAAATATAGACTGTGACGTGTCTGCGACCGCAATTTAAAATCAAATTTCTCATTTTTTAAAAAACAAAATTTAATTTTAATAAAAGTTAATATTTCTCCTAGATAATCATTAGGTCATTATTTTCTCATGCACAAGAGTTTATGAATATAGTCCTAGGTAATAACTATAGCTTGCTAGCTAGAATTTTGCATATTATATATAAGAACAAATTAAAAAAAATAGTTAAGGATTAACATCTTTGAAAACTAGAAATAAAAGTGAGTGAAAGAAAAATGAGTAAGAAAATTATAAATGAAGAACCAAAGACTAACTAACCTCAAGAAAAGAAAGTAAGTTGAAGTATAAGAGATAGAGAGGCTCAAGAGTATAAATTGATGATGAAATGTGAGAATAGGCATGGTTTATATAGTAGGATAGAGCACATAAAGAAGAGAATAAATGGAGGGAAAAGAGAATATTGTAGTACTTTTTAGTGTTGTTTAAGTGACAACCTTGATAAATGGAATCAATGAAAATTTAAAGGAGAGAAAAAGAGATAAAGGAAATTCGTGCTTCAATTCCAAAGAGAGGTTACTTTGAATTTTGAATATTACTTTGGAAGTGTGGGCTACAACTTCATTTTTTGTTTTTTGTTTTATTGGTATGCTAGCTAATGAATGCAAAATTGGATAGAAGTAGGGGAAGAGAGTGGGAAGCGGTGGGGCTACTCTGAATTTGAATTGTGTACTACACTATTACTCAACCTTAAGGTGCTTAAAAATATTTACATTGTTCAAGCACAAAAATAAACATTAAAATTCAAAGAATTGTTTTTTTTTTTGTCAAACCATAACAAGTTTTCTAAAAATCAAGTGTAGAGATTTTGTTTTTAAAATTGTATATACAATTTGAGGATGTCAATTTGTATCCATAGACGTAGACGGTGATTCATGTAGGAATTCGAGGCACAGAATTAGGGCCGGCCCAACCTGTTTAGAGGTTTAAAGCAAATTTAAAGTGAGGCATTTAAAATATATTTTAAAATATTAATTTTGTGGTTGTTAAGAGTTGAACTAAATATCAAAAGAAAAAGAGGCCTATATTTTACCAATTCAACTACAATAATATATGTAATTCAAATGTCATTATATATTTTTATATTTAAATAAAAAAAATTGAGGCCTTTTTTAAGCCCGAACTTTTGAGACCTAAGGCCCTAGCTTTAGCAGCTTGGCCCTTGGGTCGGCCCTGCATAGAACATATCCCTTGTATTAGGTGACTTTGCCCGTCAAATTAATAAAATACTTTTTAGATAAATATTATATATATATATATATATATATATATATATATATATATATATTTTACATAATATACATATAATTTGTTTTTTTAAAATACAATGTTTACTATAATATTTTGATATTGTATTTGTTTTACGATTTAATTTATATATTTTTGTTAGTTATTTTATTAAAAAAATAGATATTTAATTATTTTTTCATTCTTATCTAAGGGTTAAGCAGGAATGTCGAATATGCGGGGATGAGGCAGGAATGCATAAGGTTATGCCTTATTAACGACCAATTGAGAATCACTTTTAGCTATGAGGTGAGTGGCTCCTACCTCACGGGCTAACTTTATTTCCGCTATAAGAGCTTTGCACTTCGCATGGTTATTTGTCTTGGAAATTGAAACATAATTGTTCTAAGAGTACTTCATTACATCCTTCCATCACAATTCTTGTTACGCTTCCTTTCAATTTAAAAGACCTGTCCACTGATAAGAACCAAAGGCATGGGGATTCCGCCTCAATCGGATTACTGAGCTCGACCAAGAAATCTCCCAGGGCTTGAGACTTAATAGTGCTTATGGGTATAAATGATATGTCATATTCAGAAAACTCTACCGACCATGCCATTATTTTCCCTTTATTACTCGAACTAGTTCATTGCTCAGTGGATACTTCATGGTCATATATAGCATCAACAAGACCACCTCTAAAGTGTTGAAAGTCGGCCTGCCTATGATGATGTTGTAGGGTGAAGGGGCATTTATCACCGCATATCTTAGTTTTATCGTCTTTGCACTCCGGTCCTCCCCGAAGGTAGTCTTGATGGTGACATAACCCATGACTTACACTTGCTCGCTTGAGAAACCTACTAATGATCCTTTGAAATTTGAATGGTTGGAGGAATTTAGGGTCCAACTTCAATCCTTAAAAAGCCTCTGAATAAGGGATATTCTCAGAACTATTGGGATCAATCAATACTCTTTTTACATTCCAATTGTAGATTTGGAGATTAATCACCATTAGATCGTCTTTATGTGAAATTATACCCTCAGCATCTCTGTGAAATAAATTTCCAGTCACGATTGGAGCTCTTGATTTGGTTGGAGGAGCACTAGCAACATGCATCACCTCTCGGTCATACTTCTTTCTAGATAAACTAGATTCATCGCTACTTATAAATATGCTAACTATTGTGTTAAATGTATATCATGGTGCACTTTATTATCGCTCTTCCTACATACTTGGGGCTCTCTTGGTTGGAGGGGTTCTTTATCGGGCTTTTTTCTGTGGCAATATTCTTCTTTTTGCGCCCGTCCTCCCTCCTAAAGATATTTCTGAAGGAGACCTATCTAGATCAAATTATCGATCTCATGCTTTAAGTGGTGACAATCATCATTATGGTGACACGTACTCTATGGTATTAGCACAATTTTTCGATATCCATTCCCATTACATTGCTTTTAGACGGGTTTGGCCCGAGAAGGATCTTTGTATGGAAAACCTCTTGTAAAATTCTCTCCTGTTTTATGTTTAGCGGAGCAAAATATTCATTTGGCTTCTGATTAGTCATAAATGTTGCTTTCTGTCACGTAGGTTCTTGATCATGATGCATTCTTCTCCCTCTAGTTTCTCATTTTGATACTTCATTCTCTTTCGCACCCCTCCTTCTTTTTTGTGCATTAATCTCCTCCCATTTAATGTAACAATTTGTTTGTGCCATTATCTCGTCCAATATTGTCGCCGACTTCTGGGCTAGGGACTCATTGAAGTTCTTATATTCGAGGATGTTATGAAAATCCCCTACAAACATCTCTTGATTAGGATGGACTACTTTAATGGCATCCTTGTTAAAATGAGCCAGGTATTCTCGTAGCTACTCGATCTATCTTTGGCGGATATTGAAGATACTTATGATTGACACCTTGGTTTATTTGTTGGCAGAAAACTAATATATCATTTTCCTAGACAAATCACGATACTTGGTAATGGAGAACCTAAGGAGACACATGTACATATGTAAGGCGCCGTCCTTCAACGTTCCTTTCATCAACTGACATTTCAGCGAGTTAGTAGTTCCAATGATGGCTATTTGAGTGTTCACCATTATGATATTCTCTTAAGGATTACTCTTATCGTCAAAAGTGGCCAACCGGGGTGGTGTGAAATTATTTGGGACTTGATCATTCCAGATTTCCACTGTTAGAGGTTGTGGGTAAATCAAATCCTCCATTTTGTAGTCTTTCGATGTAGGTTGTGTTGATTCTACTGCAAGGTGTGCACGCTTCAATGCAGTAGTTCGTCTTATTGACATAGGTCTTCCACGACGATGAGTAATTCCTCCATGGCAGCTTGTGATCCTTGATTATTGTTGCTGGTTGCTATCGTCATGTAGGGAGATGAGATGAAAGTTTTGAAATGTTTTTGTGTGGCCCAAGAAAGTTTTACTAGAGCCTCACAGACGATGCCAAACATTCACGCAAGAACACTAGGTGGTAACTCAACGATGTTGGTTCATAAGAGTTGCAATGAGTAATTTTCTATCTGAGAGTTGATTATGTCCCTCTTGGTTGATGCGCATTCCTTTTATACTAATTCACCTCTACCAGATAAGAGACAGGGGCTATAATTGCAGTTAATCATTATAATGGGCCTTAATAGCTATTTATTCAGTCATTGTCATATTGAGGAAAAATGTTTGGACATATTAACATCATTTGATAAATAACCATAAATGCTTGTCTTATGCTACCTTGTCTAGGGCGACAATTGTCACGCCCAAACCTGGAAACGAGATGTGCTGAAACAACCATAACTGGGCCTAACTCGATTCTACAAGATGTAGGCATGGTCGGGCAAGTTGACTACATGAATTTTTTGGAATATACACAACCTCATAAGCATGAAGCCTAATGGGGCGAGATTCTTACGAAAGAGGTCCTCCAAGTAAGCCGACCACGAGAATTTCTCGTGATGTACAGACCCTTTATTGTGTTTAACAGTATTGTAATATTTTTTGGTATTCCTCCTCTGTAATGAATTTGAGTACTCCCATATTAACACCATTTTCTTTTTATATATATATATATATATATATATATATATATATATATATATATATATATATATATATATATATATATATATATATATATATAAAAGAAAATCAAAATTGTGACACGAAAAGAAAATTTTGATAAAATTCATAGGAAGAAATTCAAAATTTCTTAAAATTTACTGATAAATGCATCATTAATATCGTTCTTAATTAATTAATCATATTTTTTTTTTAAATAGCTGATGGACATTATATGATTAAAAAATAGTGACAATCATCTTGCAACATGATTAAACTCATAAGTTCTAAAGATAATTAACATCAACAAGAAAATATCAATTAATATTATTTTAGAGCTTTGTCACACTATGATATCTTTTGCACTAACTTAACATACACTTTATCATGGTCTTCTATAGCAACAAGCAAGCTGGCCAAGTCAAAAACTCAAACCAACAAAAAAAGCATGTAACCTAATAACACAACATAAAATGTCCAAAGATCTCATCAATCAAAGAAACCATAAACCTATAAAGGTTCCCTTTGACCACACCATTTTGGTTTATATGAATCAAAATTAATTCGAATTTTAGACCCACAAGCAAAATCCAAAATCCATGTATAGGACAAAATTTAAAATTAACTGTATGAAAAAAAATGTTGTCAGTGCATTATTGGAGGATGGAGAATCCAAGTCAGCAAATTGTGAAGATTCGTACCAATAAAATCATATTGAGTGACCCTACAAGTTATCACAATAACATCCATGAAAGAATCCATGTCACTTTCATGTCAATTACTCTTTGGGAATCAACGGAATTTTGACGGTCAATTTTGTTGGAAAATAGTTTTTGCTTTACATGCAATTTGAATATTCTTTTATTCCTATTTTCTGCTTTATATATATAATTTGAATATGTTTTTAATATTCATTCGAAATTTAAATATATTGAATATGTAAATTCTCTCATAGAGAAAAAATAGAAGACAAATGAAAAATAAATTGCGTTGTTATTAGTTTTTTTAATGGTAATACTAATTTTTTAGTTGTGTTATGTTAATTGAGTTGATATAGTTGTATAGAAACATCGTATATAAAAGGTTGTTATTAGTTTTTTTAATGGTAATACTAATTTTTTAGTTGTGTTATGTTAACTGAGTTGATATAGTTGTATAGAAACATCGTATATAAAAGGTTATGTTCAAATCTGTGACATCATCATACTGAGTCATCTTTAAAAAGTGAACTACAATTATAAGGCTATTTGACAAAAAAAAAACCAAACATTTTAAAAGATACATTAATTATCCTAAGAGACGCAACATTGTTATGCATGAATATCTATAAAAAAATTCACCATCTCTGCCACAAGAAAACTAAATGAGTGACATGATATAAAAATATGTTAGATCGTCGAAACACGTTTTTTCTTTTTTGTCGACTTTAGTTAAAACAACTTTGAAAGATTAATTTGAACACGCTTTTTTAAAAATGGAATATGAATTCCATCGAAACACCTTCTTTTTTTTTTTTGAAATCTTGTATAAGATCATTTGCGGATACTCATTTAAAAACCAAACAAAATTTTGTATGAAATTGTCCCAATACAAAAATTGTCAACAGAATTCAGGATTTCACCACTAAACCAACCAAAATGATTAGAAAAATAGCGACAATGATCTTGCAACATTATTAAACTCACAAGTTCTAAATATAATTAACATTAACAAAAAGTATCAGTCAATATTATTTTGTATGAACTTGTCCCAATACAAAAATTATCAACAGAACTCACGATTTCAACCCCAGGGCTTTGTTCTGGCTGGGCCCGATTGGTCCGCAAGACACGGGACCTCGTTAGTAGACGGTGAGATTGGTCGGCAAGGCCGGATACCAAGATTGTTAATATTCAGTTTCATATGTTTTTTTTAATTAATTTGTGTAAAAAGAAAAGGCAAAATGGTGAGTTTCAATAAAGATATGTAAGCTTATGATGTAGAATGAATAGCAAGCCATTTTGACCATCTTTTGTATTGCCACTACTGCGGCTGCTGCTGACTAACTTACTTTATTCTCTCTTTCCATATCTCTCTCTTCTCTCTCTCACACACACTAACCTTATAGTAGTAGCTTTATTATCTCTCTCTTCTCTTGAATGAACAAACCAAGATCTGTCCTCCATTCTCTTGGGGAAGGGTAAAGAAAAAAATAGATGCAAACTGTAAAGAAGAATAAAGAGAGTGTGCATGATTCGATTTGCATTGAAAATCGTTTCCATGCAAAGACCACGATATACATCATATCTATTGTTCTATCTCTTCTGCTATGTGTCATTGTGTGCGTACTTTTTTATCAACCATTTCTTAAATGTGTTGCTACTCATTGCTGCTGCTAGTGCTAAGTGCTAACTATATCTATATCCTTATTGTTTCTTTTTGGTTTGTTACATATACTTATTATAATATATAGTATTAGTAAATCAACTTTTTTTCTTCACTTTCTTTAACATTTTTTGTAATATATATTATTCATTGGGAAGATCATTGATATTTGGTTGTGTACATAACTTAATGGTTAAGCACAAAGCTGACCCAAAGTGTTTTATGGTTTAAAGTGAATTATTAGATAAAGTATTTTTTTAGGTAATATTTTTTTTTTTTTAAAAATAATATATATTTCTTATATAAAAATATATATTTTAAGGGTTTTGTTGTTGTTGTTGTTGGTGTGTGAATAGAATATTTCTTAAAACGAAATTATGATAATTAATCTTTTAAGTTTTGTGTGACTAATCACTACTATGAAATATGCGTTTACGTTAGGTATTTCAATATCGTGGAGCTTTTATCTCAATATTGGAGGAAGTAACAAATGGTGTAATAGAAAGTTTGTCCTTTTTTTTTCCAACTGGGGTAAAATCAAAATTATAAAATCACTAAACTTTTTCCGTCGTTGGTAATTCCACCTAGGTGAAATGAAACACTACAAAACCATTCTCTAGAATGGATCGTAAGAGCAGAAAAACGTGAATCAATGTTCTCTTCCTTAATGAAATATCTTTTTTTTTTTTTTTTACAATTGCTAAAATTATTTTCTTAAATACATGGGTGTAAAAAAGTTTTAATATTTCTAACAACAAACAACAATAAAAATACAATGATCTTGGTAATGTCTTGACAGTTGTTACTTTATGCATTGATTATATAAACAAACACACATTTTTCCCTCGGTTGCCAGCCCAATTGAGGGAATGTGTATTAAATAAAAAACTAAAAAAAATAAAAGACACTAAAATGATGTTGTAAGGATTCAAAGGGGGTTAATCATAATATATTCCATCTATTCCTAGCACAGCCGAGGGAATATGTCATCAATTTAAAAAACTTAATTGCAGTAAGGATTCGAAGAAGGGTTGATCATAATCTTTTCCTTGGCTCCTAGCACAACTAAGAGAATAAGTAGTATGTTTTTTTAAAAAAAATTAAAATGTGACGCGCCTATGATAGCCACCTCAGTTGTTCATCGGTAGAGGTGAAATATTTGTCATAAAATATATTATTTGTAGTAGTGAATAGACAATATAAACTTTTTGTAAAAAATTTTGTTTTGATGTTATTATGAATAAAGACATATCATTGTAGGTAGGGTCATAGTCATTGTGAAGTTTATTGGATGGGTCGATAAGTGTAATGACTCATTTAAAGCCTGGGTAACCTGCATCAAATTCTAAATATAACAAATTTCATTTAACATGATTATATTTCTTACGTAGAAGGAGCCAATTTAGTGTAAGGAAATACTCAAGCTGGTCAAAATTTTTTATTTGAAAAGATATGTGTAGTACATGATGATATCATAAAACTCGAACGTTGAATTACCATGAACTATTATTTCATCTACATATACTCTCATGTAAACATCTTCATGTAGTTCACCATACAAAAATGTTGACATCTAGTTGGTAAATGAACCAAATAGATATGATAGTGATTGCAACGACAAGTTTGAAAGTTGTGAGATAAAATACTAAAGAATATGTATCAAAATAGTCCAAGCCTGACATTGGTTTGTACATCTTTTTCACTAATATGGCTTTGAATCTCCCAATATATGTGTGGATATATGTGCTTGCATGTATGATGTGTGCAGTGATCCGTTTAGTTTTGATGTTGACAACAATCTTAAGTGAAGTCTTCATTCGAAGTGTTGATCAAGTCCATTTGAATTTAATGTTCTTAACTCTACGAGGTGCAGGCATTAGTTGATGCAATGATTAAGTTGTGGTGCTTAAAGCATAAGATATCAAGATATTAACGCTCATCTAACAAGGTTATCAAGTTTAGTGATGAAGTTGTGGTGCTTAGAGATCAAGTTATCAAAGCCTATATGAGGAGGACTACATAAAAGCCACGAAGTTATTTAAATTTACAAAATTTGATTTTTTTGAAGATTTTCATGTGCTATACTACATAAAAGTCACGAAATTCGTTAAACCTGCAAACTTTGGTAATTATGAAGATTTTCTTGTGCTATACTGCATAAAAGTCACGAAGTTCGTTATACTTGCATACATTGGTATTTTGGAAGATTTTGGTGTGTTATACTACATAAAAGTCACGCAATTCGTTAAATTTGCATACATTGGTTTTTCATGTGTTATACTATATAAAAGTCACGAAGTTATTTAAATTTCCAAAATTTTGTCTTTTGGAAGATTGTCAAGTGCTATACAACATAAAAGTCGCGAAATTTGTTAAACTTGCAAGCTTTTGTATTTATGAAGATTTTCTTGTGCTATACTGCATAAATGTCACGAAGTTCGCTAAACTTGCATACATTGGTATTTTGGAAGATTTTCGTATGCTATACTACATAAAAGTTACGAAGTTTGTTAAACTTGGAAAAGTTGGTCTTTTGGAAGATTTTTGTGTTCTATACAACATAAAAGTCACAAAGTTCGTTAAACTTTCAAAATTTGGTCCTTCTGAAGATTTCCGGGTGCTATACAACATAAAAGCCACGAAGTTCGTTAAAATTGCAAATTTTGGTATTTTGGAAGATTTTCGTGTGTAATACTACATAAAAGTCACGAAGTTTGCTAAACTTGCATACATTGGTATTTTGGAAGATTTTTATTTGCTATACTACATAAAGTTCATGAAGTTTGTTAAACTTGCAAAATTTAGTCTTTTGAAAGATTTTCGTGTGCTATACTACAAAAATGTCTCGAAGTTCGTTAAAATTGCAAACTTTAGTATTTGGAAGATTATCGTGAGCTAACTACATAACATACATGAAGTTCGTTAAACTTGCATACATTGGTATTTTGTAAGTTTTTCTTGTGTTATACTATATAAAAGTCACGAAGTTATTTAAACATACAAAATTTTGTCTTTTTGAAGATATTCATGTGCTATATTACAAAAAAGTCACGAAATTCGTTAAACTTGCAAACTTTGATATTTATGAAGATTTTCTTGTGCTATACTGCATAAATGTCACGAAGTTCGTTAAACTTGCATACATTGGTATTTTGGAAGATTTTCGTGTGTTATACAACATAAAAGTAATGAAGTTCGTTAAACTTGCATACATTGGTTTTTCATGTGTTATGCTACATAAAAGTCACGAAGTTATTTAAACTTACAAAATTTTGTCTTTTGGAAGATTTTCATGTGCTATACTACATAAAAGTCACGAAATTCGTTAAACTTGCAAACTTTGGTATTTTAAAGATTTTCTTGTGCTACACTGCATAAATGTCACGAAGTTCGTTAAACTTGCATAGATTGGTATTTTGGAAGATTTTCTTATGCTATACTACATAAAAGTCACGAAGTTCGTTAAACTTGCAAATTTAAATATTTTGGAAGATTTTTCCTGTGCTATACTACATAAAGGTCACGAAGTTCGTTAAACTATACATTGTTATTTTGGAAGATTTTCTTGTGCTTTACTACATATAAGTCAAGAAGTTTGTTAAACTTGAAAATTTGATATTTTCGAAGATTTTCGTCTACTATACTTCATAGAAGTCACAAAGTTAACAAAATTGCAAAGTTTATAATTTTGTAAGATTTTCGTGTGCTATACTACATAAAAGTAACGATTTTCGTTAAACTTGCATACATTGGTATATTAGAAGATTTTCGTGTATTATACTACATAAAAGTCACGAAGTTTGTTAAACTTGTAAAAGTTGGTCTTTGGGAAGATTTTCGTTTGCTATACCACATGAAAGTCAGGAAGTTCGTTAAACTTTAAAATTTTGGTATTTTGGAAGATTTTCGTGGGTAATACTACATAAAAGTCACGAAGTTCGTTAAACTTGCATGCATTGGTATTTTGGAAGATTTTCGTGTGCTATACTACATAAAAGTCAAAAAGTTTGTTAAACTTCAAAATTTGGTCTTTTGGAAGATTTCTGTGTGCTATACTACGTGAAAGTCACGAAGTTCGTTAAACTTGCATACATTGGTATATTAGAAGATTTTCGTGTGCTACACTAAATAAAAGTCACGAAGTTTGTTAAACTTGCAAAAGTTGGTCTATTGGAAGATTTTCGTGTGGTATACTACATAAAAGTCACGAAGTTCGTTAAACTTGCAAATTTTATAATTTTGGAAGATTTTCGTGTGTTATACTACATAAAAGTCACGAAGTTCGTTAAACTTGCATACATTGGTATTTGGGAAGATATTAGTGTGCTATTTTACATAAAAGTCACGAAATTCATTAAACTAGCAAATTTTATAATTTTGGAAGATTTTCGTGTGCTATACTACATAAAAGTTACGAAGTTTGTTAAACTTGCATACATTGGTATTTTGGAAGATTTTCGTGTGCTATATTACATAAAAGTCACGAAGTTTGTTAAACTTACAAAATTTGGCCTTTTGGATGATTTTTGTGGGCTATACTACATAAAAGTCACGAAGTTCGTTAAACTTGCATACGTTGGTATATTGGAAGATTTTCGTGTTTTATACTACATAAAAGTTACGAAGTTTGTTAAACATGCAAAAGTTGGTCTTTTGGAAGATTTTCGTGTGCTATACTACATAAAAGTCACGAAGTTCGTTAAAATTGCAAATTTTAGAATTTTGGAAGATTTTTGTGTGCTATACTACATAAATTGTTAGAACAAGATTTTTTCTGATCAATATTCTTAGTTTTGATGATAACAAGGATATGAATTTTGTGTGAGATAATGTGGTACTCTAATACACTGCAATTTCCCTTTTCAGGAAATATATAAAGAGTATGCACAAATCAGCGCTCAGAAGCTTTGACTCAGAAGGTTCAGCATGCAACATCAGAACATGGTCTGGCAAGACATCACAAGATGGTCAAGCAGAATCAGAACATGGGTCTATGGAAGCATCAGAAGAACTTGAGATCAGAAGCAGAAGCACTGAAGCTCTCATGGTATCACGCTCAGAAGCACTTCAAGGTCAGAAGACAAGAAGATGCTTTGCACCAAGCTGTTTGACTCTGATGATATTCAAACGTCGTATACACAAACATCATATCAGTAGCAAGTACAAGATGGCAGGCTACGCTGACTGACAAAAGGAACGTTAGAAGCTATTAAAGGCAACGTCAGTAGACACAGCGTAAACAAGGCTCGAGGTAGTTGACAAAAGAGTGAAACATTAAATGCAATGCTGTACGGAATACGCAAAGCATTAAATGCTCCCAACGGTCATCTTCTCAAGTGCCTATAAATATGAAGTTCTGATAAGAAGCAAGGTTACCGATTCTGACGAATTCTGTGAATACAAACTTGCTGAAACGCTGTTCAAATCAAAGCTCACAAACTTCATCTTCATCAAAGCTCACTACATTGCTGTTGTAATATATTAGTGAGATTAAGCTTAAACTTTAAGAGAAATATCACTGTTGTGATTATAGCTTTTCAGAAAAATTGTAATACTCTTAGAATTGATTACATTAATTTGTAAGTAACTAGAGTGATCAAGTGTGATCAGGATACTCTAGGAAGTCTTAGCTTGTGTCTAAGCAGTTGTAACTAGAGTGATCACGTGGTGGTCAGGATACTCTAGAAAGTCTTAGCTTGTGTCTAAGCAATTGTTCCTGGAGTGATCAGGTTGTGATCAGGATACTCTAGAAGACTTAGTCGCGGACTAAGTGGAAAACCATTGTAATCTGTTGAGATTAGTGGATTAAATCCTCAGGTGAGGTAAATCACTCCAAGGGGGTGGACTGGAGTAGTTTAGTTAACAATGAACCAGGATAAAAATAACTGTGCAATTTGTTTTTATCGTTCAAGTTTTTAGACTACACTTATTCAAACCCCCCCTTTCTAAGTGTTTTTCTATCCTTCAATTGGCATCAGAGCGCCGGTTCTAAGGTGCAAGCACTTAACCGTGTTTAGAAAAGATTCAGGAAGAGAAAACGCTTCAGTAAAAGATGGCTGGTGAAAATCCAATAGACCCACCTGCATCTACATCTGGCTCTGCTGAGCAATACAATGGTAACAATGGTTATACTAGACCACCAGTATTTGATGGTGAAAACTTTGAATACTGGAAAGATAAACTGGAAAGTTACTTTCTTGGTCTAGATGGTGAACTATGGGATCTCTTGATGGATGGTTACAAACATCCAGTGAAAGCTAGTGGCGTAAGGCTTACAAGGCAAGAAATGAATGATGATCAGAAGAAGCTTTTCAAGAATCATCATAAATGTAGAACTGTTTTGCTGAATGCTATCTCTCATGCTGAGTATGAGTAGATATCTAACAGGGAAACGACTTATGATATATATGAGTCATTGAAAATGACCCATGAGGGAAATGCTCAAGTCAAGGAGACTAAAGCTCTTGCTCTAATCCAGAGATATGAAGCCTTCAAGATGGAGGATGATGAAAACATTGAGAAGATGTTCTCAAGATTTCAAACGCTAACTGCTGGATTAAGAGTTCTGGATAAAGGCTACACCAAGGCTGATCATTTAAAGAAGATTATCAGAAGCTTACCCAGAAGATGGGGTCCAATGGTAACAACATTCAAGATTGCAAAGAATCTAAATGAAGTTTCTTTGGAAGAGCTTATCAGTGCCTTGAGAAGCCATGAAATAGAGCTGGACGCAAACGAGCCTCAAAAGAAAGGTAAGTCTATTGCATTAAAATCTAATGTTAAAAAATGCACTAATGCTTTTCAGGCTAAAGAAGAAGATTCTGAAGAATCAGAATCAGAAGAAGAAGATGAACTGTCCATGATCTCCAGAAGGGTAAACCAACTCTGGAAGAGCAAGCAAAGGAAGTTCAGAGGCTTCAGAAGTTCAAAGAGATTTGAACGAGGAGAATCTTCTGGTGACAGAAGATCTGACAAGAAGAAGGCTGTCTGCTATGAGTGCAATGAGCCTGGACACTTCAAGAATGAATGTCCAAAACTTCAGAAGGAGAATCCCAAGAAGAAGTTTCATAAGAAGAAAGGTCTTATGGCAACATGGGATGATTCTGAATCAGAATCAGACTCTGAAGGAGAGCAAGCCAACTTCGCGCTGATGGCTATAGAAGATGATGGATCAGAATCTACATCAGAATCAGATTCTGAAGAGGTATTTTCTGAACTATCTAGAGAAGAGTTAGTTTCCAGTTTAACAGAACTTCTGGAACTCAAGGCTCATCTTAGTATCAAATACAAAAAGCTGAAGAAGCAGTTTGAATTTGAGACTAAGAAGCTGGAAGTGGAAAATTCTGAACTGAAGGAAAAAGTTTTAAATCTATCCAAAGATAGTGGATCTCCTTCTGAAACAAAAAAATCCATTCCGAGTCTCAATCATATTCTGAAAGAATATGACTCGAGCTTCAGAAAGTTCTTATCTAGAAGTATTGGCAGAAGTCATCTTGCTTCTATGCTATATGGAGTTTCTGGAAACAGAAGGTTTGGTTTTGGTTATGAGGGTGATACCTCACATAAATTTGAACCTATTGATTATCTGAAGATCACATACAAGCCATTGTATGATCAGTTCAAATATGGCCATGCACATGATATTAGGCTCACTTCACATGCACAGAGCTTTAACACTGTTCACACCAAGAAGCATGTGACACATCCTAAGAAATATCACGCTGACAAACCTAAAGAATATCATGCTGTTCCTCCTGTTAAATATTATGCTAAACCCAAGGTCAATCAGAACTTGAGGAGAACTAACAAGAAAGGACCCAAGAAATTGTGGGTACCTAAGGAGAAGATAATTTCTGTTGCAGATATCCTTGGCTGCAAAGAGGACAAAAAGCAAAATGTCATGGTACCTGGACTCTGGGTGCTCGTGACACATGACGGGAAGAAGGTCTACATTCCAAGACCTGGTGCTTAAACCAGGTGGAGAAGTCAAGTTTGGAGGAGATCAGAAGGGCAAAATCATTGGCTCTGGAACCATAAGTCTTGGTAACTCTCCTTCCATAACTAATGTATTTCTTGTAGAAGGATTAACGCATAACTTATTGTCCATAAGTCAATTAAGTGACAATGGTTATGATATAATCTTCAATCAAAAGTCTTGCAAGGCTGTAAGTCAGAAGGATGGCTCAATCCTATTTACAGGCAAGAGAAAGAACAACATTTATAAGATTGATCTTTCAGATCTTGAGAAGCAGAAGGTGACATGCCTTATGTCTGTTTCTGAAGAGCAATGGGTCTGGCACAGAAGATTAGGACATGCTAGTTTGAGAAAGATTTCTCAGATTAACAAACTAAATCTGGTCAGAGGACTCCCAAATCTGAAATACAAATCAGATGCTCTTTGTGAAGCATGTCAGAAGGGCAAGTTCTCCAGACCTGCATTCAAGTCTAAGAATGTTGTGTCTACCTCAAGGCCGTTAGAACTCTTGCACATTGATCTGTTTGGCCCAGTCAAAACAGCATCTGTAAGAGGGAAGAAATATGGATTAGTCATCGTTGATGATTATAGCCGCTGGACATGGGTAAAGTTCTTAAAACACAAGGATGAGTCTCATTCAGTGTTCTTTGAATTCTGCACTCATATCCAATATGAGAAGGAGTGCAAGATCATTAAGGTCAGAAGTGATCATGGTGGCGAATTTGAGAACATATTCTTTGAGGAATTCTTCAAAGAAAATGGTATTGCCCATGATTTCTCTTGTCCTAGAACTCCACAGCAAAATGGAGTTGTAGAGCGAAAGAATAGGACTCTACAAGAAATGGCCAGAACCATGATCAATGAAACCAATATGGCTAAGCATTTCTGGGCAGAAGCAATAAACACTGTGTTATATTCAGAATAGAATCTCTATAAGACCTATTCTAAATAAGACTCCTTATGAATTGTGGAAGAACAGAAAGCCCAACATTTCATATTTCCATCCTTTTTGATGTGTATGTTTTATTCTGAATACTAAAGATCATCTTGGTAAGTTTGATTCTAAAGCACAAAAATGTTTCCTTCTTGGATATTTTGAACGCTCTAAAGGCTACAGAGTATACAATACTGAAACATTGATTGTAGAAGAATCAATCAATATCAGGTTTGATGATAAGCTCGGTCTTGAAAAACCAAAGCAGTTTGAGAATTTTGCAGATTTTGATATTGATATATCAGAAGCAGTAGAACCAAGAAGCAAAGCTGCAGAAGCTGATAGTCTCAGAAGCACTGGATCAGAAGATCAAGTTGTTGCATCTTTAGAGAATCTCAGGATTTCTGAAGAGCCAACTGTCAGAAGATCACCCAGACTTGCATCAGCTCATTCAGAAGATGTGGTCCTTGGGAAGAAAGACGATCCCATCAGAACAAGGGCATTCCTTAAGAACAATGTAGACTGTCAATTAGGTCTTGTTTCTTTGATCGAGCCAACTTCTATTGATCAAGCTCTAGAAGATCCAGACTGGATAATTGCCATGCATGAAGAACTCAATCAGTTTACAAGGAATGATGTATGGGACTTGGTTCCTAGACCAAAAGGATTTAACATCATCGGCACTAAGTGGGTATTCAGAAACAAGCTAAGCGAGAAGGGAGAAGTGGTAAGAAACAAAGCCAGACTGGTTGCTCAGGGCTATAGTCAGCAAGAAGGGATTGACTACACAGAAACCTTTGCACCAGTGGCCAGGTTAGAATCTATTCGTCTATTAATTTCTTTTGCCATTCAATACAACATCACTCTTTATCAGATGGATGTCAAGAGTGCCTTCTTAAATGGTTATATAGATGAAGAAGGTTATGTCCATCAACCTCCTGGTTTTGAAGACTCCATGTCTCCAAATCATGTTTTTAAATTAAAGAAATCATTATACAGATTGAAGCAAGCTCCTAGAGCTTGGTATGAATGTTTAAGTTCTTTCCTTCTGGAAAATGGTTTCACTAGAGGAAAAGTGGACACTACTCTCTTTTGTAAAACCTTTAAAAAGGATATTTTAATATGTCAAATATATGTTGATGATATCATCTTTGGAACATCTAATGCTACACTTGGAAAGGAGTTTGCTGAGTCTATGCAGGCTGAATTTGAAATGAGCATGATGGGAGAACTCAAGTATTTCCTTGGGATTCAAATCAACCAAACTTCTGATGGAACCTATGTTCATCAAACGAAGTATGTGACAGAACTTCTGAAGAAGTTTAATCTTTCTGAAAGCAAAGAAGCCAAAGCTCCTATGCATCCAACATGTGTCCTAGGTAAGGATGAGGTAAGTAAGAAGGTAGATCAGAAGTTGTACAGAGGTATGATTGGTTCTCTTCTATACCTAACTGCTTCTAGACCTGACATTCTCTTCAGTGTTTGCTTGTGTGCTAGATTCCAATCAGATCCGAGAGAATCTCATTTAACTGCTGTTAAGAGAATTCTGAGGTATCTGAAAGGTACTACTAATGTTGGTTTAGTCTATAGAAGATCCAAAGAATACAACTTAGTAGGATTCTGTGATGCTGACTATGCTGGAGATTGAATTGAATAAAAGAGCACTTCTGGAAGTTGTCAATTTCTTGGAAGTCATCTGATCTCATGGTACAACAAGAAGCAAGCTACTATTGCCCTCTCAACAACAGAAGCAGAATATGTTGCTGCTGCTGGTTGTAGCACACAAATGCTTTGGATGAGAAGTCAGCTATAAGATTATCAGATATATGAGAGTAACATTCCTATCTTCTGTGATAATACTTCTGCTATATGTTTATCAAAGAATCCTATCTTACATTCAAAAGCTAAACATATTGAGATTAAACATCATTTCATAAGGGACTATGTTCAGAAGGGCGTTATATCTTTAAACTTTGTGGATACAGACCATCAATGGGCTGATATCTGTTAGAACAAGATTTGTTCTGATCAATATTCTTAGTTTTGATGATAACAAGGATATGAATTTTGTGTGAGATAATGTGGTACTCTAATACATTGAAATTTCCCTTTCAGGAAATATATAAAAAGTATGCACAAATCAGCGCTCAGAAGCTTTGTCTCAGAAGGTTCAGCATGCAACATCAGAACATGGTCTGGCAAGACATCAGAAGATGGTCAAGGCAGAATCAGAACATGGGTCTATGAAAGCATCAGAAGAACTTGAGATCAGAAGCAGAAGCACTGAAGTTCTCATGGTATCACGCTCAGAAGCACTTCAAGGTCAGAAGACAAGAAGATGCTATGCACCAAGCTGATTGACTCTGATGATATTCAAATATTATATTCACAAACATCAGATCAGAAGAAAGTACAGGTGGCAGGCTACACTAACAGACAAAAGGAACGTTGGAAGCTATTAAAGGCAACGTCAGTAGACACAGCGTGAACAAGGCTCGAGGTAGTTGACAAAAGCGTGAAACATTAAATGCAAAGCTGTACGGAACACACAAAGCATTAAATGCACCCAACGGTCATCTTCTCAAACGCCTATAAATATGAAGTTCTAATGAGAAGCAAGGTTACCAATTCTGAACGAAACAACTCTGAACCAAAGTCTGTGAATATTAACTTGCTGAAACGCTGTTCAATTCAAAGCTCAGAAACTTCATCTTCATCAAAGCTCACTACATTGCTGTTGTAATATATTAGTGAGATTAAGCTTAAACGTTAAGAGAAATATCACTGTTGTGATTATAGCTTTTAAGAAGCATTGTAAAACTCTTATTTGATTACATTAATTTGTAAGTAACTAGAGTGATCAAGTGTTGATCAGGATACTCTAGGAAGTCTTAGCTTGTGTCTAAGCAGTTGTAATTAGAGTGATCACGTGGTGGTCAAGATACTCTAAGAAAGTCTTAGCTTGTGTCTAAGCATTTGTTCATGGAGTGATCAGGTTGTGATCAGGATACTCTAGAAGACTTAGTCGCGGACTAAGTGGAAAACCATTGTAATCTGTTGCGATTAGTGGATTAAATCCTCAGGTGAGGTAAATCACTCCGTGGGGGTGGACTGGAGTAGTTTAGTTAACAACGAACCAGGATAAAAATAACTGTGCATATTGTTTTTATCGTTCAAGTTTTTAGACTACACTTATTCAACCCCCCCCCCCTTTCTAAGTGTTTTTCTATCCTTCAATTGGCATCAGAGCGCCGGTTCTAAGGTGCAAGCACTTAACCGTGTTTAGAAAAGATTCAGGAAGAGAAAAACGCTTCAGTAAAAGATGGCTGGTGAAATTCCAACAAATCCAGCTGCATCTACATCTGGCTCTGCTGAGCAATATAATGGTAACAATGGTTATACTAGACCACCAGTATTTGATGGTGAAAACTTTGAATACTGGAAAGATAAACTGGAAAGTTACTTTCTTGGTCTAGATGCTGATCTATGGGATCTTCTGCTGGATGGTTACAAACATCCTGTTAAAGCTACTGGTGTAAGGCTCACGAGAAGCGAAATGACTGATGATCAAAAGAAAGATTTCAAAAATCATCACAAATGCAGGACTGTTTTGCTGAATGCTATCTCTCATGCTGAGTATGAGAAGATATCTAACAGGGAAACGACCCATGACATATATGAGTCCTTGAAGATGACTCATGAAGGAAATGCTCAAGTCAAGGAGACTAAAGCTCTTGCTCTAATCCAGAAATATGAAGCCTTCAAGATGGAGGATGATGAAGACATTGAGAAGATGTTTTCAAGATTTCAAACTCTGACTGCTGGATTGAGAGTTCTCGATAAAGGCTACACCAAGGCTGATCATGTAAAGAAGATTATCAGAAGCTTACCCAGAAGATGGGGTCCAATGGTAACAGCATTCAAGATTGCCAAGAATCTGAATGAAGTTTCTTTGGAAGAGCTTATCAGTGCCTTGAGAAGCCATGAAATAGAGCTGGACGCAAACGAGCCTCAGAAGAAAGGTAAGTCTATTGCATTAAAATCTAATATTAAAAAATGCACTAACGCTTTTCAGGCCAGAGAAGAAGATCCTGAAGAATCAGAATCTGAAGAAGAAGATGAACTGTCCATGATCTCCAGAAGGGTGAACCAACTCTGGAAGAGCAAGCAAAGGAAGTTCAGAGGCTTCAGAAGTTCAAAGAGATTTGAACGTGGAGAATCTTCTGGTGACAGAAGATCTAACAAGAAGAAGGCTGTCTGCTATGAGTGCAATGAGCCTGGACATTACAAGAACGAGTGTCCAAAACTTCAGAAGGAGAATCCCAAGAAGAAGCTTCATAAGAAGAAAGGTCTTATGGAAACATGGGATGATTCTGAATCAGAATCAGGATCAGACTCTGAAGGAGAGCAGGCAAACTTTGCGCTGATGGCGACAGAAGATGATGGATCAGAATCTACATCAGAATCAGATTCTGAAGAGGTATTTTCTGAACTATCTAGAGAAGAGTTAGTTTCCAGTCTAACAGAGCTTCTAGAATTAAAAGCTCATCTTAGTATCAAATACAAAAAGCTGAAAAAGCAATTTGAATTTGAAACTAAGAAGCTTGAGTTGGAAAATTCTGAATTAAAAGAATTTTTTTTAAAATTATCCAATAATGTTGGATCTCCTTCTGATTCAGAAAAATCCATTCCCAGTCTGAATTATATTCTGAAAGAATATGATTTAAGTTTCAGGAAGTTCTTATCTAGAAGTATTGGCAGAAGTCAGCTAGCTTCTATGATATATGCTGTGTCTGGGAACAAGAGAGTTGGCATTGGTTATGAGGGTGAAATCCCATACAAGCTTGAATCTGTGGATGATATGAAAATATCATACAAGCCTCTGTATAACCAATTTAAATTTGGCCACTCCCATGATATTAAGCACACATCACATGCACAAAGTTTTCACATAACACACACCAAGAAGCATGTGACACAACCTAAAAAATATCATGGAACTCAGAATAAGAAATATCATGCTGTTCCTCCTGTTAAATATTTTGCTAAACCCAAGTTCAATCAGAACTTGAGGAGAACTAACAAGAAAGGACCCAAGAAATTGTGGGTACCTAAGGAAAAGATTATTCCTATTGCAGATATCCTTGGCGGCAAAGAGGACAGAAAGCAAAATGTCATGGTACCTGGACTCTGGGTGCTCGCGACACATGACGGGAAGAAGGTCTACATTCCAAGACCTGGTGCTTAAACCAGGTGGAGAAGTCAAGTTTGGAGGAGATCAGAAGGGAAAAATCATTGGCTCTGGAACCATAAGTCTTGGTAACTCTCCTTCCATAACTAATGTACTTCTTGTAGAAGGATTAACGCATAACTTATTGTCCATAAGTCAATTAAGTGACAATGGTTATGATATAATCTTCAATCAAAAGTCTTGCAAGGCTGTAAGTCAGAAGGATGGCTCAATCCTATTTACAGGCAAGAGGAAGAACAACATTTATAAGATTGATCTTTCTGATCTTAAGAAGCAGAAGGTGACTTGTCTTATGTCTGTTTCTGAAGAGCAATGGGTCTGGCACAGAAGATTAGGTCATGCTAGTTTGAGAAAGATTTCTCAGATTAACAAACTAAATCTGGTCAGAGGACTCCCAAATCTGAAATACAAATCAGATGCTCTTTGTGAAGCATGTCAGAAGGGCAAGTTCTCCAGACCTGCATTCAAGTCTAAGAATGTTGTTTCTACCTCAAGGCCGTTAGAACTCTTGCACATTGATCTGTTTGGCCCAGTCAAAACAGCATCTGTCAGAGGGAAGAAATATGGATTAGTCATCGTTGATGATTATAGCCGCTGGACATGGGTAAAGTTCTTGAAACACAAGGATGAGTCTCATTCAGTGTTCTTTGAATTCTGCACTCAGATTCAATCTGAGAAAGAGTGCAAGATCATAAAGGTCAGAAGTGATCATGGTGGTGAATTTGAGAACAGATTCTTCGAGGAGTTCTTCAAAGAAAATGGTATTGCCCATGATTTCTCTTGTCCTAGAACTCCACAACAAAATGGAGTTGTAGAGCGAAAGAATAGGACTCTACAAGAAATGGCTAGAACCATGATCAATGAAACCAATATGGCTAAGCATTTCTGGGCAGAAGCAATAAACACTGCATGCTATATTCAGAATAGAATCTCTATCAGACCTATTCTAAATAAGACTCCTTATGAATTGTGGAAGAACAGAAAGCCCAACATTTCATATTTCTATCCTTTTGGATGTGTATGTTTTATTCTGAATACTAAGGATCATCTTGGTAAGTTTGATTCCAAAGCACAAAAGTGTTTCCTTCTTGGATATTCTGAACGCTCTAAAGGCTACAGAGTATACAATACTGAAACATTGATTGTAGAAGAATCAATCAATATCAGGTTTGATGATAAGCTTGGTCTTGAAAAACCAAAGCAGTTTGAGAATTTTAAAGATTTTGATATTGATATATCAGAAGCAGTAGAACCAAGAAGCAAAGCTGCAGAAGCTGGCAGTCTCAGAAGCAATGGATCAGAAGATCAAGTTGCTGCATCTTTAGAGAATCTTAGGATTTCTGAAGAACCAACTGTCAGAAGATCACCTAGACTTGCTTCAGCTCATTCAGAAGATGTGATTCTTGGGAAGAAAGATGATCCTATCAGAACCAGATCATTTCTTAAGAATGGCAATCAGAAGCAGTGATCAGAATCAAAAGGCGTAAAGACTATTCTTAATTTATAGCTGTCATCCATTATCTGATGGTGAACACGTATCTGTACGGTTTGTACAAAGCGTGCAGTTGAAAAGACGCCGACCTAGGTAACTGTGTTAAATCATTTCATTTACCACGTTCTCTCACCTAACGTCACTTATCAATAAATGAAAATTGATTTCTCTTGATTCTGTAATTGTTCATTTACTAATCTTATTGCATTTTTTTAAAAATCCGTCTCTATATATTCTTTTCAAATCATCTCATATATTTTTTTTCGCTCCGAGTCTCTCTTTCTTCTTGCATACTTTCTTTTGAAATCTTCTTAGTTGCTTCTAAAACCCTAACCGAAAACCCAGAATTTTGTTCTTCCTAGCTGTTCATTCTGTTTCAATGGCTGCTTCTTCATCTCAAAATGTTGGTTCATCTACTCTTCTCCATAATCAAGATGAAGTTAATCAGGAACTCACTCCAGTTGTTGCGTGCTCCATTCCTAAGGATAAATTAGAATTTCTATGTGAACTTATGGTTGATTTTGATAACATTGAAGAACACGATTTTCATCTCAAAGAAGATATAATTTTTCAAGGATGGACTTCTTTGTTTGCTGAGTTCTGTGGACCAGTCTACCCAGATCTTGTCAAGGAATTCTGGGTATATGCAGTTGTCGCTCCAAAATCCATATTGTATTTCGTCCATGGAAAGTTTGTGGTAGTAACTGAGAACATCTTAAGGGTGATGTTTGATCTGAAAAACCCTGAAGGAGC
This sequence comes from Vicia villosa, assembly GCF_029867415.1. NCBI lineage: Eukaryota > Viridiplantae > Streptophyta > Magnoliopsida > Fabales > Fabaceae > Vicia > Vicia villosa. The sequence continues at coordinate 3,799,630 of NC_081184.1, forward strand.
TTTTGAAATCGATCAAAGGGTAAATTGGGAAGATGTTTTATCTACTCTCTACCCAGACATAAATGAAACAAAGAGTGTTAAGGACTTGAGAGATCTTTACAAAATCTGGACCAAGATTCTTCTTGGGTGTTTCTATCACAGGAAAGGAACACATGCTTCTGACTTCATCAACAATGAGCAAAAATACATTATGTACTGCATTGCCACTAAGAAGAAGGTTGATGCTATCTACATTATCTTCAACCATATGTGGAAGGCTGTGAAGGAGTCCAGAAATGCCTTCAGAGAAAGAAGTTGTACCATCATTCCGTTTGGTAGAATTATCTCAAATCTTCTGGTTCATTCCAAGATTGTTGAAAACCTGGAATCTGAAGGTATTATCAAAGATCTTGCTGTCACAACTGGGGCCTGTCTGAATGCCTTCACTTTAAAGAAGATGAAAGTAATTAAGGCTATCATTAAGACTCCTCAACCTCTTGCTGGAACAAGAATCAGAAGAGAACCAGTTCTAGCTGAATTTAAAACCTTCTTCAATAGTGAGGTACCAGAAGTCAGAACTAGGTATCTGAAGTCACAAAAAGAGGATAAAAGTCTTAAAGATCAAGAGAAAGGTGCTCCAATTATAGTGAATCACAAGAAGGAAGAAAGGACCAAAAGAAAGTTTGATCATCCTGCTGCTACCACCGAGAAAGAAGTGGTCCCAGAAGAAGTCATTGCAAAAGTTGTTAAGGCTGTTTCTGTTGATTTTGTGAAGAAAAAGAAGGAAGCTGAGAAAAAGAAGTCAAATAACAATGCTGAGATTGCTGAAGTTGTTGAGAAGAAGAAAACCAGAAAAGGAAGATGATTCTTCAAGAATCCGATGAAGAAAATGTTGTTCAAGAGGCTGTGAATCAACAGAAAGTCCTGACAAGTGTTAGAAGAAAAGAGATCTCTAGCGGCAAAACAAAAATTGTTGAAGAGCCGAAGAGTAAGAAGCAGAAGAAGACTGAGGCTGTGGTCAAAGCCCTTCAGAAAGCATCCAAAGGTATATGTATTTCTGAACCTGATTCTACTCCTGCTAGTAACTCAGAAGTTGCACCAATAGCGGTTGCCCCTATCCCTGAACCAGAAAAAGCCACATCTGAATCACCTATAACTGTCCATGTTCTTACACCTCCATCTTCTCCTGTAACCATTCCTTCGTCTCCACCCACCATCAATCCTGTTCTGGATATACCACCTCTTCAAACTCTCTTTCCACCACACACAAATATCTCCATCTCTCAACCTCCTCCCCATGCCACCTTTGAACCTATTCCTTCTACCTCTCTAAATAACCATAGTGACTCTATTTTTCCAACCTCTGCATCACATGAACAGCTGCTCCGTGATTGCAACTACACTCCCAAGCCTCGTCCTGAAGCTGAAGTGGTAGTGTTAGATTCTGATACTGAAGTAGAATCTTCTTATAGGTTGAATAGAGAACTTCAACCGTACTTCATCCCCAACCCTGCCTTTTCAAAAACCCAATTAAAATCCCTCCCCATCTACCCTATTGGTGAAATTTTTGAAAAAGTAAAGAGGAATCTCAGAAGTATCTTTGATACTCTCAGAATTGCTGAAAGTTCTGGCTTGAATGATGTTGCTATGCGGAACTTCTGGAGGATCCTACGCAGAGAATCAGATGCTCTGTTTTTATAACTTCAGGAAGCCTGTATAGAAGCTGCCCCACGGCCTCGTGGAATTCTGAGAAGCTATGAAGACTTCTGGTTTGTTCGTCTCAGAGGAAGACATCTTTTGGAAGAGAAGCCCTTTTTGGATGAATTGGAACAAGCAAGGCTGGCTGCTGCATTAGAAGCGAATCCATGCAGGGATATTGTTATCTGGATTCCTGACTATCCAGTTCTGCTCGGGGATTTCAAAACCCTCTTTGACTTTCTGCGGGAAAACCCTTCTGAGAAAGACCCAAGCTTGGTCATTCCAGAAGTTGTTGACCCACCAGAAGTTGAAGGTCCTTCTGCTCCCAGGAATCTTGCTGCCATTCTTCAGGCACTTGAGAATGGAGATTCGGAAATTCCTGCTGCAGAATATGGAGATGCTTCTATGCCAGAAGCAGATGTAGAAGATCATGTTGCTGAATCAGTTCCTGTTGAGGAAATCCCTGCAAATGATCTATCTATGGAAGCTACAGATCACAATGCTATTCCTGTGGTTAGAAGCGGTGAAGCTTCTTCTGATGAATCTTCTCGTCTTGCAACAACTCTGAAAGATATTCAGAAGAAACAGGATGAGTTTAGAGCTTTCATAGAGAAGCAAAATGAGCACAACAATGGGGTTCAAGAGATGCTGGCCAAGATCTTGTCAAGGCTAGGGTCGTCTTAGATTGAGTCTGTGTTGTTTTGTTTTTGCTTTTGCTGCATCTGTTTTGTGCATCTTGTCTTCCTTCTCTTTGTGTACTTCTGTACCTGTTGTTTGAACTTCAATGAAATCACCTTTTTTTTCCTCCGTGTGTTTCTTTTTGTCTGTATCTGAATCTTTTCTGTTTTTTGATGATATGACAAAAAGGGGGAGAAATATGTGATAAATGATTTGATTTAATCAGTTGCTTTACTAACAGAAGCTGCAAGCTTCATATGTTTTTAAGTTGTGTTGTTGCAGGAATCAAAGATTCAAGATCAACATGAGAAGCAACGAGATAATGAAGCAACTCTTTAGAGAATCAAGCTCTTGGATTCTTGAAGCAAGCTGAGTGCTATGAAGCTTCAGAATCAGAAGCAAGAAGGAAGAATGATCAGAAATATCTCTTGGATTCTTGAAGCAAGCTGAGTGCTAGGAAGCTTCAGAATCAGAAGCAAGAAGGAAGAATGATCAAAAATTCTGATAATAGAATATGATCCAAATCACTGTCTATTTGCTCTGATACATTGTCTATTGGATCTGATATATTCTATATGGCTTATATGGCTCTGATACATATTTTGTGTTCTGATACACATTTTATGTTCTAACTCATTCATGCTGACTTTTGTCGTTTAGTTTTGTTCTGTAACATTTCAGGATGTAGAGATGCTCTGATGATGCTCTGGTACATTCAACAATGTTCTGATACAATCTAGCATGAAGTGATGTAAGAAGAAATTCAAAGCTCTGAAGCTATCCGAGGGAAGCAGAAATCAGAAGCTGTGAATGTTCTAAAGATTCAGAAAACTCAAGTTCTGAAGCTGTCCTAAATGGAAGCATGAATCAGAAGCTGTGAATGTTCTGAAGATCAAAGAAGTTCAAGTTCTGAAGCTGTCCTAAATGGAAGCAGGAATCAGAAGCTGTGAATGTTCTGAAAATCAAAGAAATTCAAGTTCTGAAGCTGTCCTAAATGGAAGCAGGAATCAGAAGCTGTGAGTGTTCTAGGGATCTAAAGAAATTCAAGTTCTGAAGCTGTCCAATGGAAGCAGAAGTCAGAAGCTATGAATTATCAGAAGCAAGAAGCTTATGTGATCGTCTCTACCGAAATAATCAGGGAAGTCTTTTATTATTAAAAGTTCTTCGAGTATTTATTTCAGGGGGAGATTATTCATCTCAGGGGGAGATTGTTAATCTCAGGGGGAGACATATTCACATGCTTATGCTATAGCTGTGTAATTTGTCTTTAGCCGTCTGCTCTTTCTGATCGCAAATTCATATCATTTATATATGTTTTTGTCATCATCAAAAAGGAGGAGATTGTTAGAACAAGATTTGTTCTGATCAATATTCTTAGTTTTGATGATAACAAGGATATGAATTTTGTGTGAGATAATGTGGTACTCTAATACATTGCAATTTCCCTTTCAGGAAATATATAAAGAGTATGCACAAATCAGCGCTCAGAAGCTTTGTCTCAGAATGTTCAGCATGCAACATCAGAACATGGTCTGGCAAGACATCAAAAGATGGTCAAGGCAGAATCAGAACATGGGTCTATGAAAGCATCAGAAGAACTTGAGATCAGAAGTAGAAGCACTGAAGTTCTCATGGTATCACGCTCAGAAGCACTTCAAGGTCAGAAGACAAGAAGATGCTATGCACCAAGCTGATTGACTCTGATGATATTCAAATATTATATTCACAAACATCAGATCAGAAGAAAGTACAGGTGGCAGGCTACGCTGACTGACAAAAGGAACGTTGGAAGCTATTAAAGGCAACGTCAGTAGACACATCGTGAACAAGGCTCGAGGTAGTTGACAAAAGCGTGAAACATTAAATGCAAAGCTGTACGGAACACGCAAAGCATTAAATGCACCCAAAGGTCATCTTCTCAAACGCCTATAAATATGAAGTTCTGATGAGAAGCAAGGTTACCAATTCTAAATGAAACAACTCTGAACCAAAGTCTGTGAATATTAACTTGCTGAAACGCTGTTCAATTCAAAGCTCAGAAACTTCATCTTCATCAAAGCTCACTACATTGCTGTTGTAATATATTAGTGAGATTAAGCTTAAACGTTAAGAGAAATATCACTGTTGTGATTATAGCTTTTAAGAAGCATTGTAAAACTCTTATTTGATTACATTAATTTGTAAGTAACTAGAGTGATCAAGTGTTGATCAGGATACTCTAGGAAGTCTTAGCTTGTGTCTAAGCAGTTGTAATTAGAGTGATCACGTGGTGGTCAGGATACTCTAAGAAAGTCTTAGCTTGTGTCTAAGCATTTGTTCCTGGAGTGATCAGGTTGTGATCAGGATACTCTAGAAGACTTAGTCGCGGACTAAGTGGAAAACCATTGTAATCTGTTGCGATTAGTGGATTAAATCCTCAGGTGAGGTAAATCACTCCGTGGGAATGGACTGGAGTAGTTTAGTTAACAACGAACCAGGATAAAAATAACTGTGCATATTGTTTTTATCGTTCAAGTGTTTAGACTACACTTATTCAAACCCCCCCCCCTTCTAAGTGTTTTTCTATCCTTCAATATCTTTACAAAACCCCTTGCCGAAGATAGGTTTAAGTTCATTCTAAAGAATATCAGTATGGACTTGTGCCCAGAATGAGAAGATGAGAAGATCTTTGTATGAGTATCTTCTGAAATGTGGTTAGACTAGGCAGCCATAAGAAGTTCTGAGTTTAATCAATTAGAAGTAATGATCCTGTTATTACTAACGTTTCATTTTCTAAGTTGATTCAGAAGCTCTTTTAAAGCAAAACAGCTGTCACCAGTCTCTCCAGAAAATGAACACGTATTCACTATCTCTGGAAAAGCATGCGTGCAGTTGAGGGGACGCCTACTTAGGTAACTGTTCTAATCACTTCATTTGTCATAAGTCTCTCTCCTCATGTCACGTAACATTAAATGCCATTCATCATTCCAGTTTATTTCTTTTTCTTTTTATACTCTTCAAACGTTTCATTTCCCTCTTATATTTCTCTCTCTTGCATTCAGTTTCATCTTTTTATTTCTCTCTCTCATTTTCTGCATTTCGCATAAACCCTAGTTTATTCATCTTCAACCTAGCATTCACCATGAATCCGTCTTCAAGTTCCTCTCAACGAGCATTCAACAGACAAGAGGTTTCTCCACTGAAAACTTGCTCCATTCCTCCACCAGAAATGGAAGTTTTGTGTAAATCTCATGTGGACGCTGATGACTTGGGTGCTTATGGTTTCAACCCAGATGCGAAGACGAAGGCTCAAGGGTGGTCGATCTATTTGAATAGAACGGTTGGAAGGGTTGATTGGTTCCAGGTTGAGAAACAAATCTCGGGGATCGCCTACATTGATTTCAAGACGGATCTCACAAGAGACTCAAGATTCCAAGAAGTCTCAAGTCAGATCTCTTCTGTGATGCTGTTATCAACATTTATCCAAAGGAAGAAGACTTTCTTGAGATATTGGATGAAGTTAAGCATCATGTACTTGACTTCTATGTTAAGGGAAAGCCCCGTTTGAGACATTAGCTTTCTTCCTGTGAACTGTCTCTCACTTCCTCCTTGGATTCATGTATTCTCTTCCCGTAGAGCTTCTCGTCTGGACAGGCATGCAGAGTCTCAAGCTGTCATGGCTAGACAAACTGAGAACAACGCAGGGATTCATGATATGTTAGCTAAGATTATGTCTAAGCTAGGGTTATAGTCCTTGAGTCCTTGTAGTTTTCTTTACTTGCAGCATACTTTTGTTTGCATACCTCTTTTTTTGTAACTCTGTTTGTTTGATCAATGAAAAGTTCTTCTGTTTGTTGTTTTCTACATCTGAATCTTTTATGTTTTTGATGTTATGACAAAAAGGGGGAGAAATATGTGATAAATGATCTGATTAATATTATCAGTTACCGGGTAAAAAGGCCCCACATTTCTAACAGAACTTGCAAAGTTCTACGCTTTAAGTTTTGTTATTGCAGGAATTGAAGATCCTCTTCAAGGAGAAGCAATTCTAAAGAATCAAGCTCTTGGATTCTTGAAGCAAGCTGAGTGCTATGAAGCTTCAGAATCAGAAGCAAGAAGCAAGAAGGAAGAATGTTCAGATATTCTGATGATAGAATATGCTATGAAACATTATGTCCATTTGTTCTGATACATATTATGTGGCTCTGATACATATTATGTGTTCTGACTCATTCATGCTGACTTTTGTCATTTAGCTTTGTTTTGTAACATTTCAGGATGTAGAGATGCTCTGGTGATGCTCTGGTACATTCAACAATGTTCTAATACAATCTAGCATGAAGTGATGTAAGAAGAAATTCAAGCTCTGAAGCTGTCCTGATGGAAGCAAGAATCAGAAGCTGTGAATGTTCTGAAGATCAAAGAAATTCAAGTTCTGAAGCTGTCCGATGGAAGCAAGAATCAGAAGCTGTGAATGTTCTGAAGATCAAAGAAATTCAAGTTCTGAAGCTGTCCGATGGAAGCAAGAATCAGAAGCTGTGAATGTTCTGAAGATCAAAGAAATTCAAGTTCTGAAGTTGTCCGATGGAAGCAAGAATCAGAAGCTGTGAATGTTCTGAAGATCAAAGAAATTCAAGTTCTGAAGCTGTCCTATGGAAGCAAGAATCAGAAGTCATGAATGTTCTGAAGATCAAGCACTGTGAACGTCTCTACTGAAATACTCAGGGAAGTCTTTTATTATTAAAATTCTTCTAGTATTAATTTCAGGGGGAGATTATTCATCTCAGGGGGAGATTGTAAATCTCAGGGGGAGACATATTTGAAGGATAGAAAAACACTTAGAAAGGGGGGGGGGGGTTTGAATAAGTGTAGCTTTAAAAACTTGACCGATAAAAATAAATTGCACAGTTATTTTTATCCTGGTTCGTTGTTAACTAAACTACTCCAGTCCACCCCCGCAGTGATGATTTACCTCAACTGAGGATTTAATCCACTAATCGCACGAATTACAATGGTTTTCCACTTAGTCAGCAACTAAGTCTTCCAGAGTCTTCTGATCACACACTGATCACTCCAGGAACAACTGCTTAGATACCCTCTAAGACTTTCTAGAGTATTCTGATCCACACGATCACTCTAGTTACAACCTGCTTAGATAACCTCTAAGACTTCCTAGAGTATTCTGATCCACACGATCACTCTAGTTCCTTACAACTTAATGTAATCAAATCTAAGAGTATTACAATTGCTTCTTAAAAGCTATAATCACAAACTGTGATATTTCTCTTATCGTTTAAGCTTATTCTCACTAATATATTACAACAGCAATGTAGTGAGCTTTGATGAAGATGAAGATTCTGAGCTTTGAATAGAACAGAGTTTCAGCAAGTTAATATGAGTTGTTTTGTTCAGAATCGTTAACCTTGCTTCTCATCAGAACTTCATATTTATAGGCGTTGGAGAAGATGACCGTTGAGTGCATTTAATGCTTTGCGTGTTCCGTACAGCATCGCATTTAATGTTATACGCTTTTGTCAACTACCTCGAGCCTTGTTCACGCTGTGTCTACTGACGTTGCCTTTAATAGCTTCTAACGTTCCTTTTGTCAGTCAGCGTAGCCTGCCACATGTACTTCCTTCTGATCTGATGTTTGTGAATACAACGTTTGAATATCATCAGAGTCAAACAGCTTGGTGCAAAGCATCTTCTGATCTTCTGACCTTGAAGTGCTTCTGAGCGTGATACCATCAGAACTTCAGTGCTTCTGATCTCATGTTCTTCTGATGCTTCCATAGACCCATGTTCTGATTCTGCTTCGACCATCTTCTGATGTCTTGCCAGACCATGTTCTGATGTTGCATGCTGAACCCTTTGAGACAAAGCTTCTGAGCGCTGAATTATGCATACTCTTTATATATTTCCTGAAAAGGAAATTGCATTGGATTAGAGTACCATATTATCTTAAGCAAAATTCATATTATTGTTATCATCAAAACTAAGATAATTGATCAGAACAAATCTTGTTCTTACAATCTCCCCCTTTTTGATGATGACAAAAACATATATAAATGATATGAATTTGCGATCAGAAAGAGCAGACGGCAAAAGACAAATTACACAGCTATAGCATAAGCATGTGAATATGTCTCCCCCTGAGATTAACAATCTCCCCCTGAGATAAATAATCTCCCCCTGAAATAAATACTCGAAGAACTTTAATAAAAGACTTCCCTGATTATTTCGGTAGAGACGATCACATAAGCTTCTGTCTTCAGAGAATTCATAGCTTCTGACTTCTGCTTCCATTGGACAGCTTCAGAACTTGAATTTCTTTAGATCCCTAGAACACTCATAGCTTCTGATTCCTGCTTCCATTTAGGACAGCTTCAGAACTTGAATTTCTTTGATCTTCAGAACATTCACAGCTTCTGATTTCTGCTTCCATTTAGGACAGCTTCAAAACTTGAATTTCTTTGATCTTCAGAACATTCACAGCTTCTGATTTCTGCTTCCATTTAGGACAGCTTCAGAACTTGAGTTTTCTGGATCTTTAGAACATTCACAGCTTCTGATTTCTGCTTCCCTCGGATAGCTTCAGAGCTTTGAATTTCTACCAACATCACTTCATGCTAGATTTGTATCAGAACATTGTTGAATGTACCAGAGCATCATCAGAGCATCTCTACATCCTGAAATGTTACAGAACAAAACTAAACGACAAAAGTCAGCATGAACGAGTCAGAACATAAAATGTATATTAGAACACATGATATGTATCAGAGCCATATAGGCTAAAATAATGTATCAGAGCAAATAGAATTTTGTCAGAACAAATAGACAAATATGGATCAAATTCTATTATCAGTGCTTCTGATTCTGAAGCTTGACAGCACTCAGCTTGCTTCAGTTTCCATAAGCTATCTCTGATCATTTCTTCTTGCTTCTGATTCTGAAGCTTCATAGCACTCAGCTTGCTTCAAGAATCCAAGAACTTGATTCATCTTGTTGCTCCTCATGTTGGTCTTGAATGAACCCTGCAACAACACAACTTAAAAACATATGAAGCTTGCAGCTTCTGTTAGTAAATGTGGGGTCTTTTTACTCGGTAACTGATAATATTAATCAGATCATTTATCATATATTTTCTCCCCCTTTTTGTCATAACATCAAAAAGCATAAAAGATTCAGATGCAAAGCAAGAGACAAAAGGAAAGAAACACAAATAACTTTTCATTGATTTCAACAAGAAAGATTACAAAAGAGGAATGCAGGAAAACAGATGCAACAAGGAAAGAAAACTACAAAGACCAAAAGACTAAGATCCTAGCCTACGCAAAATCCGCGCCAGAACATCATGAATCCCGTCAGTGCTTGTAGCTTGCCTTGCCATGAAGGAGCGAAACTCAGCATTGGCTACTTCTTGCGCGTCCAAACGAGAAGCCAGCATAGCTTGATTCTGATGAAGAGCTTCCAAGGTCTCCATCAGAGCTGAGGCTTCACCAGAAGAAGAGGCACCAGAATTTCTGCCAAAAGGGACAGCAATCTCAGCAGGGTGATCTTCTGGAAGGTCTTCAGCTTGTGCATCTTCCATCTCCTCATCTGAGTCTGACTCAGAAGTAGCCTTAGCATATTCTGGTTCAGGCAGCTCAGAAGTTCCAACTTCCAACGCTTGAAGAATAGCTGCTAGGTTTGTTGGAGGAGTAGGACCAACAACTTCAACAGGATAAACCACTACTGGAAAGACCATGTGAGGTGCTTTTTCAGAAGGGTTCATTCTGAACCAGTTAAACAGCCACTGAAAATCTCCAGTCAGCACAGGAAACCATGGTCTCCACACCACGATGTCTCTGCAGAGATTTTCTTCTTCCAACTCATCTGCAGGTATCTTCTCCTCAAGAACTCTTCTGTTCCTGATGATATGGTGATAGCTGCTTTCACCAACTTCCAACCGAAGACCACGAACACCAGGAGCTTCAGACATGATCCTTCTCTGAGTGTCTGTAGCCCTAACCAGAAAATCCTGACGAAAGGTATCCCAAAGGTTGCTTGTAGCATACTCATCCAGATGGTTAAGGTGAGCAGCACCCAGAATCTCCAACCAGCCATTTACATCAGAATGTAAAAGCTCCAGAAATGATTGAGTGGTAGGGGTTGGAGGGTTGACAGTGAACCTGGAGTCGGGAAAAACAACACTGTAGGGGTTAGGTGTTCTGGTGGGAAAAGGGTGTGAGAGAGATGAAGAAATATCTGATGGATGGGTTGAAGGAGAGGAGATATCAGATGGTGAAGAAGGTGGTTCCGAGAGGATGAATGAGGAGGAAGAGGTGGTGGAGGTCTGTGAAGAGGGAGGTGATTGAGGGGTACCGTCAAGGGGTTGATACACACGTCTAGAGTAGTTTCCAGACATCATAGCTTCAAACGGGTTCACTTTGAGAGGGTCATAGGTGATCCTTACTCTTTTTGGTTTGGTTTCTAGTTCAGCAGTTGCCTTTCTCTTTTGTTTTCGATCATTATCTTGATTCCCAGAGCTTGACGATGGATTCATGATGAAGTTGCAGATATTGGAAACTGCTAGGGTTTATGATATGAATGCAAAGAGAGAGAACGAAAAAGAAACTGAATGCAAAGTGAGAGAAATATAAGAGGGAAAAGAAACGTTTGAAGAATATAAAAAGAAAACTGAAAGAGAGTAAATGATGAAAAGCATTTAATGTTACGTGACGTGAGGAGAGATAATAATGACAAAAGACGTGATTTGCACAATTACCTAAATAGACGTCCCCTCAACTGCACGCACGCTTGTCCAGGAATAGTGAACACGTGTTTACCATCTGGATAGCCAGTTACAGCTGTTTTGCTTTTAAAGAGATTCTGAATCAACTTAGACAATGAAACGTTAGTAATAACTGAATCGCAATTTCTAATTGATTTCAATCAGAACTTCTTATAAACAAAAAAAACAATTTCATTTCAGAAGATACTCATACATAAGAACTTCTCATCTTCTCATTCTGGGCATAAATCCATACTGATGTTCTTCAGAATGAACTTAAACCTATCTTCAGCCAGGGGTTTTGTAAAGATATCAGCCCATTGATGGTCCGTATCCACAAAGTTTAAAGATAGAACACCCTTCTAAACATAGTCCCTTATGAAATGATGTTTAATCTCAATATGTTTAGCTTTTGAATGAAGAATAGGATTCTTAGATAAACATATAACAGAAGTATTATCACAGAATATAGGAATGTTACTCTCATATATCTGATAATCTTCTAGCTGACTCTTCATCCAGAGCATCTGTGTACTGCAACCAGCAGCAGCGACATATTCTGCTTCTGTTGTTGATAGAGCAATAGTTGCTTGCTTCTTGCTATACCAGGAGATCAAATGACTTCCAAGAAATTGGCAACTTCCTGAAGTACTCTTTCTTTCAATTCTGTCTCCAGCATAGTCAGCATCGCAGAATCCTACTAAGTTGTATTCTTTAGATTTTCTGTAAACTAAGCCAACATTAGTAGTACCTTTCAGATACCTTAGAATTCTCTTAACAGCAGTTAAATGAGATTCTCTAGGATCTGATTGGAATCTAGCACACAAACAAACACTGAACATAATGTCAGGTCTAGAAGCAGTCAAATATAGAAGAGATCCAATCATACCTCTGTATAACTTCTGATCTACCTTCTTACTTACCTCATCCTTACCTAGGATGCATGTTGGATGCATAGGAGTTTTGGCTTCTTTGCAGTCTAGAAGATTAAACTTCTTCAGAAGTTCCTTCACATACTTGGTTTGGTGAACATACGTTCCTTCTGATGTTTGATTTATTTGTATTCCAAGGAAATACTTGAGTTCTCCCATCATGCTCATTTCAAACTCAGCCTGCATAGACTCAGCAAACTCCTTTCCAAGTGTAGCATTAGATGTTCCAAAAATAATATCATCTACATATATTTGACAAATTAAAATATCCCTTTTAAAGGTTTTACAAAAGAGAGTAGTGTCCACTTTTCCTCTAGTGAAACCATTATCCAGAAGGAAAGAACTTAAGCGTTCATACCAAGCTCTGGGAGCTTGTTTCAATCCATACAACGATTTCTTTAGTTTAAAAACATGATTAGGAGACATAGAGTCTTCAAAACCAGGAGGTTGATGGACATAAACTTCTTCATCTATATAACCATTTAAGAAGGCACTCTTAACATCCATCTGATAGAGAGTGATGTTATGTTGAGTGCCAAATGAAATTAATAGACGAATAGATTCTAACCTGGCCACTGGTGCAAAGGTTTCTGTATAGTCAATCCCTTCTTGCTGACTGTAACCCTGAGCCACCAGTCTGGCTTTGTTCCTTACCACTTCACCTTTCTCACTGAGCTTGTTTCTGAAGACCCATTTTGTACCGATTATATTGAATCCATCTGGTCTAGGAACAAGATCCCAAACATCATTCCTTGTAAACTGATTCAGTTCTTCTTGCATAGCAATTATCCAGTCTGGATCTTCTAGAGCATGATCAACAGAAGTTGGCTCGATCAAAGATACAAGACCTAATTGACAGTCTGCATTGTTCTTAAGGAATGCTCTTGTTCTGATTGGATCATCCTTCTTTCCAAGAATGACATCTTCTGAATGACCAGAGATGAGTCTGGATGATCTTCTGACAGATGGTTCTTCAGAAATGCTTAGATTCTCCAGAGAAGCTGATACTTGATCTTCAGATTCTTTGCTTCTGGGAAGCTCTGCTTCTGATGCGTTGCTTCTTGGCTCAACAGCTTCTGATACATCAATATCACAATCTGCAAAATTATCAAACTGCTTTGGTTTTTCAGAACCAAGCTTATCATCAAACCTGATGTTGATTGATTCTTCTACAATCAATGTTTCAGTATTGTATACTCTGTAGCCTTTTGAGCGTTCAGAATATCCAAGAAGGAAACATTTTTGTGCTTTGGAATCAAACTTACCAAGATGATCTTTAGTGTTCAGAATAAAGCATACACATCCAAAAGGATGGAAATATGAAATGTTGGGCTTTATATTCTTCCACAATTCATAAGGAGTCTTATTTAGAATAGGTCTGATAGAGATTCTATTCTGAATATAGCATGCAGTGTTTATTGCTTCTGCCCAGAAATGCTTAGCCATATTGGTTTCATTGATCATGGTTCTGGCCATTTCTTGCAGAGTCCTATTCTTTCGTTCTACAACTCCATTTTGCTGTGGAGTTCTAGGACAAGAGAAATCATGGGCAATACCATTTTCTTTGAAGAACTCTTCAAAGAATCTGTTCTCAAATTCACCACCATGATCACTTCTAACCTTTATGATTTTACACTCTTTTTCAGATTGAATCTGAATGCAGAAATCAAAGAACACTGAATGAGACTCATCCTTGTGTTTCAAGAATTTTACCCATGTCCAGCGGCTATAATCATCTACGATGACTAATCCATATTTCTTCCCTCTGACAGATGCTGTTTTGACTGGGCCAAACAGATCAATGTGCAAGAGTTCTAATGGCCTTGAGGTAGAAACAACATTCTTGGACTTGAATGCAGGTTTGGAGAACTTGCCCTTCTGACATGCTTCACAAAGAGCATCTGATTTGAATTTCAGATTAGGGAGTCCTCTGACAAGATCCAGTTTGTTAATCTGAGAAATCTTTCTCAAACTAGCATGACCTAATCTTCTGTGCCAGACCCACTGCTCTTCAGAAACAGACATAAGACAAGTCACCTTCTGACTCATAAGATCTTGCAGATCTGTCTTATAAATGTTGTTCTTCCTCTTGCCGGTAAATAGGATTGAGCCATCCTTCTGATTTACAGCCTTGCAAGACTTTTGATTAAAGATTATATCATAACCATTGTCACTCAATTGACTGATAGATAAGAGGTTATGTGTTAATCCTTCTACAAGAAGTACATTTGAAATGGAAGGAGAGTTACCAGACTTTATAGTTCCAGAGCCAATTATCTTGCCCTTCTGATCTCCTACAAACTTGACTTCTCCTCCAGACTTAAGCACCAGGTCTTGGAACATAGACCTTCTTCCTGTCATGTGTCGTGAGCATCCAGAGTCCAGGTACCACGACATGTTGTGCTTTGTCCTTTTTGCAGCCAAGGATATCTGCAATAGGAATAATCTTATCCTTAGGTACCCACATTTTCTTGGGTCCTTTCTTGTTAGATTTTCTCAAGTTCTGATTGAACTTGGGTTTAACATTGTAAGCAATAGGAGGAACAGCATGATAATTCTTAATGTGAGTTTCATGATATTTCCTAGGTTGTGTCACATGCTTCTTAGTGTGTGTAATGTGAAAACTTTGAGCATGTGAAGTGTGCCTAATATCATGTGAGTGACCATACTTGAACTGATCATACAATGGCTTGTATGTGATTTTCATCTTATCAACAGGTTCAAGTTTGTATGGGGTTTCACCCTCAAAACCAATGCCAACTCTACTGTTTCCAGACACAGCATATATCATAGAAGCTAGCTGACTTCTGCCAATACTTCTAGATAAGAACTTCCTGAAACTTAAATCATATTCTTTCAGAATATGGTTTAGACTAGGAGTGGATTTTTCTGAATTGGAAGGAGATCCAACATTATTGGATAATTTTAAAACTTTTTCTTTTAATTCAGAATTTTCCAACTCAAGCTTCTTCGTTTCAAATTCAAATAGCTTTTTCAGCTTTTTGTATTTGAGACTGATCTGAGACTTGAATTCCAGAAGTTCTGTTAGACTGGAAACTAACTCATCTCTAGTAAGTTCAGAAAATACCTCTTCAGAATCTGATTCTGATGTAGATTCTGATCCGTCATCTTCTGTCGCCATCAGCGCACAGTTAGCCTGCTCATCTTCAGAGTCTGAATCATCTTCTGACTCATCCCAGGTTGCCATAAGACCTTTCTTCTTATGAAACTTCTTCTTGGGATTTTCCTTCTGAAGTTTTGGACATTCATTCTTGAAGTGTCCAGGCTCATTGCATTCATAGCACATGACCTTCTTCTTGTCAAATCTTCTATCATCAGAAGATTCTCCACGTTCAAATTTCTTTGAACTTCTGACGCCTCTGAACTTCCTTTGCTTGTTCTTCCATAGTTGATTTAGCCTTCTGGAGATCAAGGATAGTTCATCTTCTTCTTCAGATTCTGATTCTTCAGGATCTTCTTCTCTAGCCTGAAAAGCGTTAGTGCATTTCTTGATATTGGATTTTAATGCAATAAACTTACCTTTCTTTTGAGGCTCGTTTGCATCCAGTTCAATTTCATGACTCCTCAGGGCACTGATCAGCTCTTCCAAAGAGACTTCATTTAGATTCTTCGCAATCTTAAATGCAGTCACCATAGGACCCCATCTTCTGGGTAAGCTTCTGATGATCTTCTTTACGTGATCAGCCTTGGTGTATCCCTTGTCAAGAACTCTCAATCCAGCAGTAAGAGTTTGAAATCTTGAAAACATCTTTTCAATGTCTTCATCATCCTCCATCTTGAAGGCTTCATACTTCTGGATTAAAGCGAGAGCTTTAGTCTCCTTGACTTGAGCATTTCCTTCATGAGTCATTTTCAAGGACTCATATATGTCATAGGCCGTTTCCCTGTTAGATATCTTCTCATACTCAGCATGAGAGATAGCATTCAGCAAAACAGTTCTGCATTTATGATGATTCCTGAAAAGCTTCTTCTGATCATCGCTCATTTCTTGCCTTGTCAGCTTTACGCCACTGGCATTTACCGGATGTTTGTAACCATCCATCAGAAGATCCCATAGATCACCATCTAGACCAAGAAAGTAACTTTCCAGTTTATCTTTCCAGTATTCAAAGTTTTCACCATCAAATACCGGCGGTCTAGTATAACCATTGTTACCGTTGTGTTGCTCAGCAGAGCCAGATGTAGATGTAGACTTTGCAGTTTCATCAGCCATCTTTTACTGAGGCGTTTTTCTCTTCCTGAATCTTTTCTAAACACGGTTAAGTGCTTGCACCTTAGAACCGGCGCTCTGATGCCAATTGAAGGATAGAAAAACACTTAGAAAGGGGGGGGGGGGTTTGAATAAGTGTAGCTTTAAAAACTTGACCGATAAAAATAAATTGCACAGTTATTTTTATCCTGGTTCGTTGTTAACTAAACTACTCCAGTCCACCCCCGCAGAGATGATTTACCTCAACTGAGGATTTAATCCACTAATCGCACGGATTACAATGGTTTTCCACTTAGTCAGCAACTAAGTCTTCCAGAGTCTTCTGATCACACACTGATCACTCCAGGAACAACTGCTTAGATACCCTCTAAGACTTTCTAGAGTATTCTGATCCACACGATCACTCTAGTTACAACCTGCTTAGATAACCTCTAAGACTTCCTAGAGTATTCTGATCCACACGATCACTCTAGTTCCTTACAACTTAATGTAATCAAATCTAAGAGTATTACAATTGCTTCTTAAAAGCTATAATCACAAACTGTGATATTTCTCTTATCGTTTAAGCTTATTCTCACTAATATATTACAACAGCAATGTAGTGAGCTTTGATGAAGATGAAGATTCTGAGCTTTGAATAGAACAGAGTTTCAGCAAGTTAATATGAGTTGTTTTGTTCAGAATCGTTAACCTTGCTTCTCATCAGAACTTCATATTTATAGGCGTTGGAGAAGATGACCGTTGAGTGCATTTAATGCTTTGCGTGTTCCGTACAGCATCGCATTTAATGTTATACGCTTTTGTCAACTACCTCGAGCCTTGTTCACGCTGTGTCTACTGACGTTGCCTTTAATAGCTTCTAACGTTCCTTTTGTCAGTCAGCGTAGCCTGCCACATGTACTTCCTTCTGATCTGATGTTTGTGAATACAACGTTTGAATATCATCAGAGTCAAACAGCTTGGTGCAAAGCATCTTCTGATCTTCTGACCTTGAAGTGCTTCTGAGCGTGATACCATCAGAACTTCAGTGCTTCTGATCTCATGTTCTTCTGATGCTTCCATAGACCCATGTTCTGATTCTGCTTCGACCATCTTATGATGTCTTGCCAGACCATGTTCTGATGTTGCATGCTGAACCCTTTGAGACAAAGCTTCTGAGCGCTGAATTATGCATACTCTTTATATATTTCCTGAAAAGGAAATTGCATTGGATTAGAGTACCATATTATCTTAAGCAAAATTCATATTATTGTTATCATCAAAACTAAGATAATTGATCAGAACAAATCTTGTTCTTACAATCTCCCCCTTTTTGATGATGACAAAAACATATATAAATGATATGAATTTGCGATCAGAAAGAGCAGACGGCAAAAGACAAATTACACAGCTATAGCATAAGCATGTGAATATGTCTCCCCCTGAGATTAACAATCTCCCCCTGAGATAAATAATCTCCCCCTGAAATAAATACTCGAAGAACTTTAATAAAAGACTTCCCTGATTATTTCGGTAGAGACGATCACATAAGCTTCTGTCTTCAGAGAATTCATAGCTTCTGACTTCTGCTTCCATTGGACAGCTTCAGAACTTGAATTTCTTTAGATCCCTAGAACACTCATAGCTTCTGATTCCTGCTTCCATTTAGGACAGCTTCAGAACTTGAATTTCTTTGATCTTCAGAACATTCACAGCTTCTGATTTCTGCTTCCATTTAGGACAGCTTCAAAACTTGAATTTCTTTGATCTTCAGAACATTCACAGCTTCTGATTTCTGCTTCCATTTAGGACAGCTTCAGAACTTGAGTTTTCTGGATCTTTAGAACATTCACAGCTTCTGATTTCTGCTTCCCTCGGATAGCTTCAGAGCTTTGAATTTCTACCAACATCACTTCATGCTAGATTTGTATCAGAACATTGTTGAATGTACCAGAGCATCATCAGAGCATCTCTACATCCTGAAATGTTACAGAACAAAACTAAACGACAAAAGTCAGCATGAACGAGTCAGAACATAAAATGTATATTAGAACACATGATATGTATCAGAGCCATATAGGCTAAAATAATGTATCAGAGCAAATAGAATTTTGTCAGAACAAATAGACAAATATGGATCAAATTCTATTATCAGTGCTTTTGATTCTGAAGCTTGACAGCACTCAGCTTGCTTCAGTTTCCATAAGCTATCTCTGATCATTTCTTCTTGCTTCTGATTCTGAAGCTTCATAGCACTCAGCTTGCTTCAAGAATCCAAGAACTTGATTCATCTTGTTGCTCCTCATGTTGGTCTTGAATGATTCCTGCAACAACACAACTTAAAAACATATGAAGCTTGCAGCTTCTGTTAGTAAATGTGGGGTCTTTTTACTCGGTAACTGATAATATTAATCAGATCATTTATCATATATTTTCTCCCCCTTTTTGTCATAACATCAAAAAGCATAAAAGATTCAGATGCAAAGCAAGAGACAAAAGGAAAGAAACACAAATAACTTTTCATTGATTTCAACAAGAAAGATTACAAAAGAGGAATGCAGGAAAACAGATGCAACAAGGAAAGAAAACTACAAAGACCAAAAGACTAAGATCCTAGCCTACGCAAAATCCGCGCCAGAACATCATGAATCCCGTCAGTGCTTGTAGCTTGCCTTGCCATGAAGGAGCGAAACTCAGCATTGGCTACTTCTTGCGCGTCCAAACGAGAAGCCAGCATAGCTTGATTCTGATGAAGAGCTTCCAAGGTCTCCATCAGAGCTGAGGCTTCACCAGAAGAAGAGGCACCAGAATTTCTGCCAAAAGGGACAGCAATCTCAGCAGGGTGATCTTCTGGAAGGTCTTCAGCTTGTGCATCTTCCATCTCCTCATCTGAGTCTGACTCAGAAGTAGCCTTAGCATATTCTGGTTCAGGCAGCTCAGAAGTTCCAACTTCCAATGCTTGAAGAATAGCTGCTAGGTTTGTTGGAGGAGTAGGACCAACAACTTCAGCAGGATAAACCACTACTGGAAAGACCATGTGAGGTGCTTTTTCAGAAGGGTTCATTCTGAACCAGTTAAACAGCCACTGAAAATCTCCAGTCAGTACAGGAAACCATGGTCTCCACACCACGATGTCTCTGCAGAGATTTTCTTCTTCCAACTCATCTGCAGGTATCTTCTCCTCAAGAACTCTTCTGTTCCTGATGATATGGTGATAGCTGCTTTCACCAACTTCCAACCGAAGACCACGAACACCAGGAGCTTCAGACATGATCCTTCTCTGAGTGTCTGTAGCCCTAACCAGAAAATCCTGACGAAAGGTATCCCAAAGGTTGCTTGTAGCATACTCATCCAGATGGTTAAGGTGAGCAGCACCCAGAATCTCCAACCAGCCATTTACATCAGAATGTAAAAGCTCCAGAAATGATTGAGTGGTAGGGGTTGGAGGGTTGACAGTGAACCTGGAGTCGGGAAAAACAACACTGTAGGGGTTAGGTGTTCTGGTGGGAAAAGGGTGTGAGAGAGATGAAGAAATATCTGATGGATGGGTTGAAGGAGAGGAGATATCAGATGGTGAAGAAGGTGGTTCCGAGAGGATGAATGAGGAGGAAGAGGTGGTGGAGGTCTGTGAAGAGGGAGGTGATTGAGGGGTACCGTCAAGGGGTTGATACACACGTCTAGAGTAGTTTCCAGACATCATAGCTTCAAACGGGTTCACTTTGAGAGGGTCATAGGTGATCCTTACTCTTTTTGGTTTGGTTTCTAGTTCAGCAGTTGCCTTTCTCTTTTGTTTTCGATCATTATCTTGATTCCCAGAGCTTGACGATGGATTCATGATGAAGTTGCAGATATTGGAAACTGCTAGGGTTTATGATATGAATGCAAAGAGAGAGAACGAAAAAGAAACTGAATGCAAAGTGAGAGAAATATAAGAGGGAAAAGAAACGTTTGAAGAATATAAAAAGAAAACTGAAAGAGAGTAAATGATGAAAAGCATTTAATGTTACGTGACGTGAGGAGAGATAATAATGACAAAAGACGTGATTTGCACAATTACCTAAATAGACGTCCCCTCAACTGCACGCACGCTTGTCCAGGAATAGTGAACACGTGTTTACCATCTGGATAGCCAGTTACAGCTGTTTTGCTTTTAAAGAGATTCTGAATCAACTTAGACAATGAAACGTTAGTAATAACTGAATCGCAATTTCTAATTGATTTCAATCAGAACTTCTTATAAACAAAAAAAACAATTTCATTTCAGAAGATACTCATACATAAGAACTTCTCATCTTCTCATTCTGGGCATAAATCCATACTGATGTTCTTCAGAATGAACTTAAACCTATCTTCAGCCAGGGGTTTTGTAAAGATATCAGCCCATTGATGGTCCGTATCCACAAAGTTTAAAGATAGAACACCCTTCTGAACATATTCCCTTATGAAATGATGTTTAATCTCAATATGTTTAGCTTTTGAATGAAGAATAGGATTCTTAGATAAACATATAACAGAAGTATTATCACAGAATATAGGAATGTTACTCTCATATATCTGATAATCTTCTAGCTGACTCTTCATCCAGAGCATCTGTGTACTGCAACCAGCAGCAGCGACATATTCTGCTTCTGTTGTTGATAGAGCAATAGTTGCTTGCTTCTTGCTATACCAGGAGATCAAATGACTTCCAAGAAATTGGCAACTTCCTGAAGTACTCTTTCTTTCAATTCTGTCTCCAGCATAGTCAGCATCGCAGAATCCTACTAAGTTGTATTCTTTAGATTTTCTGTAAACTAAGCCAACATTAGTAGTACCTTTCAGATACCTTAGAATTCTCTTAACAGCAGTTAAATGAGATTCTCTAGGATCTGATTGGAATCTAGCACACAAACAAACACTGAACATAATGTCAGGTCTAGAAGCAGTCAAATATAGAAGAGATCCAATCATACCTCTGTATAACTTCTGATCTACCTTCTTACTTACCTCATCCTTACCTAGGATGCATGTTGGATGCATAGGAGTTTTGGCTTCTTTGCAGTCTAGAAGATTAAACTTCTTCAGAAGTTCCTTCACATACTTGGTTTGGTGAACATACGTTCCTTCTGATGTTTGATTTATTTGTATTCCAAGGAAATACTTGAGTTCTCCCATCATGCTCATTTCAAACTCAGCCTGCATAGACTCAGCAAACTCCTTTCCAAGTGTAGCATTAGATGTTCCAAAAATAATATCATCTACATATATTTGACAAATTAAAATATCCCTTTTAAAGGTTTTACAAAAGAGAGTAGTGTCCACTTTTCCTCTAGTGAAACCATTATCCAGAAGGAAAGAACTTAAGCGTTCATACCAAGCTCTGGGAGCTTGTTTCAATCCATACAACGATTTCTTTAGTTTAAAAACATGATTAGGAGACATAGAGTCTTCAAAACCAGGAGGTTGATGGACATAAACTTCTTCATCTATATAACCATTTAAGAAGGCACTCTTAACATCCATCTGATAGAGAGTGATGTTATGTTGAGTGCCAAATGAAATTAATAGACGAATAGATTCTAACCTGGCCACTGGTGCAAAGGTTTCTGTATAGTCAATCCCTTCTTGCTGACTGTAACCCTGAGCCACCAGTCTGGCTTTGTTCCTTACCACTTCACCTTTCTCACTGAGCTTGTTTCTGAAGACCCATTTTGTACCGATTATATTGAATCCATCTGGTCTAGGAACAAGATCCCAGACATCATTCCTTGTAAACTGATTCAGTTCTTCTTGCATAGCAATTATCCAGTCTGGATCTTCTAGAGCATGATCAACAGAAGTTGGCTCGATCAAAGATACAAGACCTAATTGACAGTCTGCATTGTTCTTAAGGAATGCTCTTGTTCTGATTGGATCATCCTTCTTTCCAAGAATGACATCTTCTGAATGACCAGAGATGAGTCTGGATGATCTTCTGACAGATGGTTCTTCAGAAATGCTTAGATTCTCCAGAGAAGCTGATACTTGATCTTCAGATTCTTTGCTTCTGGGAAGCTCTGCTTCTGATGCGTTGCTTCTTGGCTCAACAGCTTCTGATACATCAATATCACAATCTGCAAAATTATCAAACTGCTTTGGTTTTTCAGAACCAAGCTTATCATCAAACCTGATGTTGATTGATTCTTCTACAATCAATGTTTCAGTATTGTATACTCTGTAGCCTTTTGAGCGTTCAGAATATCCAAGAAGGAAACATTTTTGTGCTTTGGAATCAAACTTACCAAGATGATCTTTAGTGTTCAGAATAAAGCATACACATCCAAAAGGATGGAAATATGAAATGTTGGGCTTTATATTCTTCCACAATTCATAAGGAGTCTTATTTAGAATAGGTCTGATAGAGATTCTATTCTGAATATAGCATGCAGTGTTTATTGCTTCTGCCCAGAAATGCTTAGCCATATTGGTTTCATTGATCATGGTTCTGGCCATTTCTTGCAGAGTCCTATTCTTTCGTTCTACAACTCCATTTTGCTGTGGAGTTCTAGGACAAGAGAAATCATGGGCAATACCATTTTCTTTGAAGAACTCTTCAAAGAATCTGTTCTCAAATTCACCACCATGATCACTTCTAACCTTTATGATTTTACACTCTTTTTCAGATTGAATCTGAATGCAGAAATCAAAGAACACTGAATGAGACTCATCCTTGTGTTTCAAGAATTTTACCCATGTCCAGCGGCTATAATCATCTACGATGACTAATCCATATTTCTTCCCTCTGACAGATGCTGTTTTGACTGGGCCAAACAGATCAATGTGCAAGAGTTCTAATGGCCTTGAGGTAGAAACAACATTCTTGGACTTGAATGCAGGTTTGGAGAACTTGCCCTTCTGACATGCTTCACAAAGAGCATCTGATTTGAATTTCAGATTAGGGAGTCCTCTGACAAGATCCAGTTTGTTAATCTGAGAAATCTTTCTCAAACTAGCATGACCTAATCTTCTGTGCCAGACCCACTGCTCTTCAGAAACAGACATAAGACAAGTCACCTTCTGACTCATAAGATCTTGCAGATCTGTCTTATAAATGTTGTTCTTCCTCTTGCCGGTAAATAGGATTGAGCCATCCTTCTGATTTACAGCCTTGCAAGACTTTTGATTAAAGATTATATCATAACCATTGTCACTCAATTGACTGATAGATAAGAGGTTATGTGTTAATCCTTCTACAAGAAGTACATTTGAAATGGAAGGAGAGTTACCAGACTTTATAGTTCCAGAGCCAATTATCTTGCCCTTCTGATCTCCTCCAAACTTGACTTCTCCTCCAGACTTAAGCACCAGGTCTTGGAACATAGACCTTCTTCCTGTCATGTGTCGTGAGCATCCAGAGTCCAGGTACCACGACATGTTGTGCTTTGTCCTTTTTGCAGCCAAGGATATCTGCAATAGGAATAATCTTATCCTTAGGTACCCACATTTTCTTGGGTCCTTTCTTGTTAGATTTTCTCAAGTTCTGATTGAACTTGGGTTTAACATTGTAAGCAATAGGAGGAACAGCATGATAATTCTTAATGTGAGTTTCATGATATTTCCTAGGTTGTGTCACATGCTTCTTAGTGTGTGTAATGTGAAAACTTTGAGCATGTGAAGTGTGCCTAATATCATGTGAGTGGCCATACTTGAACTGATCATACAATGGCTTGTATGTGATTTTCATCTTATCAACAGGTTCAAGTTTGTATGGGGTTTCACCCTCAAAACCAATGCCAACTCTACTGTTTCCAGACACAGCATATATCATAGAAGCTAGCTGACTTCTGCCAATACTTCTAGATAAGAACTTCCTGAAACTTAAATCATATTCTTTCAGAATATGGTTTAGACTAGGAGTGGATTTTTCTGAATTGGAAGGAGATCCAACATTATTGGATAATTTTAAAACTTTTTCTTTTAATTCAGAATTTTCCAACTCAAGCTTCTTCGTTTCAAATTCAAATAGCTTTTTCAGCTTTTTGTATTTGAGACTGATCTGAGACTTGAATTCCAGAAGTTCTGTTAGACTGGAAACTAACTCATCTCTAGTAAGTTCAGAAAATACCTCTTCAGAATCTGATTCTGATGTAGATTCTGATCCGTCATCTTCTGTCGCCATCAGCGCACAGTTAGCCTGCTCATCTTCAGAGTCTGAATCATCTTCTGACTCATCCCAGGTTGCCATAAGACCTTTCTTCTTATGAAACTTCTTCTTGGGATTTTCCTTCTGAAGTTTTGGACATTCATTCTTGAAGTGTCCAGGCTCATTGCATTCATAGCACATGACCTTCTTCTTGTCAAATCTTCTATCATCAGAAGATTCTCCACGTTCAAATTTCTTTGAACTTCTGACGCCTCTGAACTTCCTTTGCTTGTTCTTCCATAGTTGATTTAGCCTTCTGGAGATCAAGGATAGTTCATCTTCTTCTTCAGATTCTGATTCTTCAGGATCTTCTTCTCTAGCCTGAAAAGCGTTAGTGCATTTCTTGATATTGGATTTTAATGCAATAGACTTACCTTTCTTTTGAGGCTCGTTTGCATCCAGTTCAATTTCATGACTCCTCAGGGCACTGATCAGCTCTTCCAAAGAGACTTCATTTAGATTCTTCGCAATCTTAAATGCAGTCACCATAGGACCCCATCTTCTGGGTAAGCTTCTGATGATCTTCTTTACGTGATCAGCCTTGGTGTATCCCTTGTCAAGAACTCTCAATCCAGCAGTAAGAGTTTGAAATCTTGAAAACATCTTTTCAATGTCTTCATCATCCTCCATCTTGAAGGCTTCATACTTCTGGATTAAAGCGAGAGCTTTAGTCTCCTTGACTTGAGCATTTCCTTCATGAGTCATTTTCAAGGACTCATATATGTCATAGGCCGTTTCCCTGTTAGATATCTTCTCATACTCAGCATGAGAGATAGCATTCAGCAAAACAGTTCTGCATTTATGATGATTCCTGAAAAGCTTCTTCTGATCATCGCTCATTTCTTGCCTTGTCAGCTTTACGCCACTGGCATTTACCGGATGTTTGTAACCATCCATCAGAAGATCCCATAGATCACCATCTAGACCAAGAAAGTAACTTTCCAGTTTATCTTTCCAGTATTCAAAGTTTTCACCATCAAATACCGGCGGTCTAGTATAACCATTGTTACCGTTGTGTTGCTCAGCAGAGCCAGATGTAGATGTAGACTTTGCAGTTTCATCAGCCATCTTTTACTGAGGCGTTTTTCTCTTCCTGAATCTTTTCTAAACACGGTTAAGTGCTTGCACCTTAGAACCGGCGCTCTGATGCCAATTGAAGGATAGAAAAACACTTAGAAAGGGGGGGGGGGGTTTGAATAAGTGTAGCTTTAAAAACTTGACCGATAAAAATAAATTGCACAGTTATTTTTATCCTGGTTCGTTGTTAACTAAACTACTCCAGTCCACCCCCGCAGAGATGATTTACCTCAACTGAGGATTTAATCCACTAATCGCACGGATTACAATGGTTTTCCACTTAGTCAGCAACTAAGTCTTCCAGAGTCTTCTGATCACACACTGATCACTCCAGGAACAACTGCTTAGATACCCTCTAAGACTTTCTAGAGTATTCTGATCCACACGATCACTCTAGTTACAACCTGCTTAGATAACCTCTAAGACTTCCTAGAGTATTCTGATCCACACGATCACTCTAGTTCCTTACAACTTAATGTAATCAAATCTAAGAGTATTACAATTGCTTCTTAAAAGCTATAATCACAAACTGTGATATTTCTCTTATCGTTTAAGCTTATTCTCACTAATATATTTCAACAGCAATGTAGTGAGCTTTGATGAAGATGAAGATTCTGAGCTTTGAATAGAACAGAGTTTCAGCAAGTTAATATGAGTTGTTTTGTTCAGAATCGTTAACCTTGCTTCTCATCAGAACTTCATATTTATAGGCGTTGGAGAAGATGACCGTTGAGTGCATTTAATGCTTTGCGTGTTCCGTACAGCATCGCATTTAGTGTTATACGCTTTTGTCAACTACCTCGAGCCTTGTTCACGCTGTGTCTACTGACGTTGCCTTTAATAGCTTCTAACGTTCCTTTTGTCAGTCAGCGTAGCCTGCCACATGTACTTCCTTCTGATCTGATGTTTGTGAATACAACGTTTGAATATCATCAGAGTCAAACAGCTTGGTGCAAAGCATCTTCTGATCTTCTGACCTTGAAGTGCTTCTGAGCGTGATACCATCAGAACTTCAGTGCTTCTGATCTCATGTTCTTCTGATGCTTCCATAGACCCATGTTCTGATTCTGCTTCGACCATCTTCTGATGTCTTGCCAGACCATGTTCTGATGTTGCATGCTGAACCCTTTGAGACAAAGCTTCTGAGCGCTGAATTATGCATACTCTTTATATATTTCCTGAAAAGGAAATTGCATTGGATTAGAGTACCATATTATCTTAAGCAAAATTCATATTATTGTTATCATCAAAACTAAGATAATTGATCAGAACAAATCTTGTTCTTACAATATTCACTTGCTTATGCTTTAGCTGTGTAATTGTCTTTAGCCGACTGCTCTTTCTGATCGCAAATTCATATCATTTATATATGTTTTTGTCATTATCAAAAAGGGGGAGATTGTTAGAACAAGATTTGTTCTGATCAATATTCTTAGTTTTAATGATAACAAGGATATGAATTTTGTGTGAGATAATGTGGTACTCTAATACACTGCAATTTCCCTTTTCAGGAAATATATAAAGAGTATGCACAAATCAGCGCTCAGAAGCTTTGACTCAGAAGGTTCAGCATGCAACATCTGAACATGGTCTGGCAAGACATCAGAAGATGGTCAAGCAGAATCAGAACATGGGTCTATGGAAGCATCAGAAGAACTTGAGACCTGAAGCAGAAGCACTGAAGCTCTCATGGTATCACGCTCAGAAGCACTTCAAGGTCAGAAGACAAGAAGATGCTTTGCACCAAGCTGTTTGACTCTGATGATATTCAAACGTCGTATACACAAACATCAGATCAGTAGCAAGTACAAGATGGCAGGCTACGCTGACTGACAAAAGGAACGTTAGAAGCTATTAAAGGCAACGTCAGTAGACACAGCGTAAACAAGGCTCGAGGTAGTTGACAAAAGAGTGAAACATTAAATGCAATGCTGTACGGAATACGCAAAGCATTAAATGCTCCCAACGGTCATCTTCTCAAGTGCCTATAAATATGAAGTTCTGATGAGAAGCAAGGTTACCGATTCTGACGAATTCTGTGAATACAAACTTGCTGAAACGCTGTTCAAATCAAAGCTCACAAACTTCATCTTCATCAAAGCTCACTATATTGCTGTTGTAATATATTAGTGAGATTAAGCTTAAACTTTAAGAGAAATATCACTGATGTGATTATAGCTTTTTAGAAGCATTGTAATACTCTTAGAATTGATTACATTAATTTGTAAGTAACTAGAGTGATCAAGTGTGATCAGGCTCTAGGAAGTCTTTGCTTGTGTCTAAGCAGTTGTAACTAGAGTGATCGCGTGGTGGTCAGGATACTCTAGAAAGTCTTAGCTTGTGTCTAAGCAATTGTTCCTGGAGTGATCAGGCTGTGATCAGGATACTCTAGAAGACTTAGTCGCAGACTAAGTGGAAAACCATTGTAATCTGTTGAGATTAGTGGATTAAATCCTCAGGTGAGGTAAATCACTCCAAGGGGGTGGACTGGAGTAGTTTAGTTAACAACGAACCAGGATAAAAATAACTGTGCAATTTGTTTTTATCGTTCAAGTTTTTAGACTACACTTATTCAAACCCCCCCTTTCTAAGTGTTTTTCTATCCTTCATAAATGTCATGAAGTTCGTTAAACTTGCATACATTGGTATTTTGGAAGATTTTCGCATGCTATCGTACATAAAAGTCACGAAGTTTGTTAAACTTGCAAAAGTTGGTCTTTTGGAAGATTTTTGTGTGCTATATTACATAAAAGTCACGAAGTTCGTTAATTTTGCATAAATTGGTTTTTCATGTGTTATACTATATAAAAGTCACGAAGTTATTTAAACTTACATAATTTTGTCTTTTGGAAGATTTTCAAGTGCTATACTACATAAAAGTCGCGAAATTCATTAAACTTGCAAGCTTTGGTATTTATGAACATTTTCTTGTTAAATACTGCATAAATGTCACGAAGCTCGCTAAACTTACATACATTGGTAGTTTGGAACATTTTCATATGCTATACTACATAAAAGTCACGAAGCTTGTTAAACTTGGAAAAGTTGTTCTTTTGGAAGATTTTGGTGTTCTATACAAAATAAAAGTCACAAAGTTCGTTAAACTTTCAAAATTTGGTCCTTTTGTTGATTTTCGTATGCTATATCAAATAAAAGCTACGAAGTTTGTTAAACTAGCAAATTTTGGTATTTTGGAAGATTTTCATGGGTAATACTACATAAGAGTCACGAAGTTTGTTAAACTTGCATACATTGGTATTTTGGAAGATTTTCGTGTACTATATTACATAAAAGTCAAAAATTTTGTTCAACTTCAAAATTTCGTCTTTTGGAATATTTCCGTGTGCTATACTACATGAAAGTCACGAAGTTCGTTAAACTTGCATACATTGTTATATTAGAAGATTTTAGTGTGCTATACTAAATCAAAGTCACGAAGTTTGTTAAACTTGCAAAAGTTGGTCTATTGGAAGATTTTCGTGTGGTATACTACATAAAAGTCACGAAGTTCGTTAAACTTGCAAATTTTATAATATTGGAAGATTTTCGTGTGTTATACTACATAAAAGTCACGAAGTTCGTTAAACTTGCATACATTGGTATTTTGGAAGATATTAGTGTGCTATTTTACATAAAAGTCACGAACTTTGTTAAACGTACAAAATTTGGCCTTTTAGAAGATTTTTGTAGGTTATACTAAGTAAAAGTTACGAAGTTCATTAAACTAGCAAATTTTATAATTTTGGAAGATTTTCGTGTGTATACTACATAAAAGTCACGAAGTTTGTTAAACTTGCATACATTGGTATTTTGGAAGATTTTCGTGTGCTATATTACATAAAAGTCACGAAGTTTGTTAAACTTACAAAATTTGGCCTTTTGGATGATTTTTATGGGCTATACTAGATAAAAGTCACGAAGTTCGTTAAAGTTGCATACATTGGTATATTGGAAGATTTACGTGTGCTATACTACACAAAAGTCACGAAGTTTGTTAAACATGCAAAAGTTGGTCTTTTGGAAGATTTTCGTGTGCTATACTACATAAAAGTCACGAAGTTCGTTAAACTTGCATACATTGGTATTTTGGAAGATTTTCACATGCTATCGTACATAAAAGTCATGAAGTTTGTTAAACTTGCAAAAGTTGGTCTTTTGGAAGATTTTTGTGTGCTATATTACATAAAAGTCATGAAGTTCGTTAATTTTGCATACATTGGTTTTTCATGTGTTATACTATATAAAAGTCACGAAGTTATTTAAACTTACAAAATTTTGTCTTTTGGAAGATTTTCAAGTGCTATACTACATAAAAGTCGCGAAATTCGTTAAACTTGCAAGCTTTGGTATTTATGAACATTTTCTTGTGATATACTGCATAAATGTCACGAAGTTCGCTAAACTTACATACATTGGTATTTTGAAAGATTTTTATATGCTATACTACATAAAAGTCACGAAGCTTGTTAAACTTGGAAAAGTTGTTCTTTTGGAAGATTTTTATGTTCTATACAACATAAAAGTCACAAAGTTCGTTAAACTTTCAAAATTTGGTCCTTCTGAAGATTTTCGTATGCTATACCAAATAAAAGCCACGAAGTTCGTTAAACTTGCAAATTTTGGTATTTTGGAAGATTTTCGTGTGTAATACTACATAAAAGTCACGAAGTTTGCTAAACTTGCATACATTGGTATTTTGGAAGATTTTTATTTGCTATACTACATAAAGTTCATGAAGTTTGTTAAACTTGCAAAATTTAGTCTTTTGAAAGATTTTCGTGTGCTATACTACAAAAATATCTCGAAGTTCGTTAAAATTGCAAACTTTAGTATTTGGAAGATTATCGTGAGCTAACTACATAACATACATGAAGTTCGTTAAACTTGCATACATTGGTATTTTGTAAGTTTTTCTTGTGTTATACTATATAAAAGTCACGAAGTTATTTAAACATACAAAATTTTGTCTTTTTGAAGATATTCATGTGCTATATTACAAAAAAGTCACGAAATTCGTTAAACTTGCAAACTTTGATATTTATGAAGATTTTCTTGTGCTATACTGCATAAATGTCACGAAGTTCGTTAAACTTGCATACATTGGAATTTTGGAAGATTATCGTGTGCTATATTACTGTTTATGGTGATTTCCGGTAAACAACCGCTAGTCTTCCAAACTATAATAAATATGATTTGGTTACTCGCAGGATCGACTAGATTGATCCTAGGACACATAGTCAAAAAGATTGTTATCAATGTTCATTTGAACCATATTCATGATTCGTCTTCTTCAATAAGCGTTGTTCGATTAAAGAACAAGTAATCTTGATAATCACTTTGTTATATGTAAGTATGATTTCAATGAAAAGATAAGTAACATAACATATGAAACTAAAAGGACTGTTAAAACGTAAAGAATCTTAGAATGCAGAAACGTTAAAGACTTTGAAAATAAATGACATGAAAGTAATTCGAAAGTAAATGACATTAAAGTAAAGATACAGGAATGTAAATGGCAAGAAGTAAATGGAATGCAGTAATTCTGAAAGATATTTGAAAACGAAAGATAATACACATGTATTAAAGTGGTGGTGTCATACGTACATTTTCTCAGCGAACTCTTTCTCTTAACACTTGATACTTGAGTAAATATGTGAGTGATTTATACAAAATGAACACACAGAATCCTAACATTAAGACTCCTATTTATACTAGTTTCGACCTTAACGGTCCTACACTAATCTGCTGCCACGTCTCTCATAAGAACTTCCAGCGACGCCATCTGTTACTTGGACAGTTACGAAACCGTCTTCGAATTTCAAATCTTCCCGCCTGAGTCCGTCTTCGACGCGTGGCAGTGTATTAAAAACACTACGAAAACACGCTAAGTAGTAATACTTGAATATATTTTATAAATTTTGTCTAAGTCCCCGAAGACACATACTTTCACTAGCTTTCAGTATTCATTATCTTCATAACGAACTTAGAAATCTTTATTCTCGAAGCATGGCCATCAGTAGCCATCTTTTATTTTTAAGGGATGGCCATCAGTAACCATCTTTCCTTCGATTTTCCACTTCTTCGAAGGACAAATATTACAAGACGAAATCTTCAGCTAACAAATTGCCCTCAATAAATGCCTGTTTCGAAAATCAACCAGAAATAGGCGTTTCTTGTCATCATAAGATTTTGTTTCTTATTGATCTTTGAGAGTTCCAAGACTGCTGACTAACGTCATAATCATTGATGACCCTGTTCCCGAAACGTCTTGTCATTTTCAAAGATGTCTTCTCATAACTTACATTCCCACGTTTTTGACCTTACTTCTTGATCATTACTCCTACATACTAGGAGTGAAGCTAATTTATTCGACCGCCGTCGGATTAAATCACCAGCCGCCACGTGTTCTTTGGGTTTTACCCAAAAGATTTAAAAAGGGTTTCCGTTAAACCTTTAAATACTTGGTCTTGCACTTCTATACAACCTTTCATTCCTATTTCTTCATCTTCTTCAACAGAAAAACCAACATCCTCAATCTTTTCAAAATCTTGCTTTCTTAATCAAAATCTCTCTATGGCTTCATCTTCAAATGTTCTTCAACCTGTTCTGAAGCTCCAATCAACAACACGGTCTGGGGAACAAGAGCACATTCCAAACCCTAACACCGAAGAAGTACGCACTATTTACGCTTCCTAGGTAATCATTCCCTTTGAACTTTCTGGAAAATCTCTTGCTTTTATGGGTCCGTTACCAGATGAAAATATTTCATCTCTGAATAGATTCTTCCCTGCTTATTACAAGACTAGACCATTAGTTAGCAAAACTAAGATAGATGAAGATGGCTGTTCTCCCTCAGGAGAATCTGCTAACATTGAAGAAACTTCAACTGTAACCCCTTTGGCTTTGACGAAAATTAGGTTAAACTATATGACCAACTTTGTAAAAGTGTTTAGGTCAATTCCTTTAGCCAAAGATCCTGATTTGT